>NW_026585686.1:1770472-1815599 GCF_907164565.1 Psammomys obesus | reverse complement strand
GAAGGAAGGAAGGAAGGAAGGAAGGAAGGAAGGAAGGAAGGAAGGAAGGAAGGAAGGAAAACTTCGGTCTACCCTACTCTGAAACATAAACATCTTCCTTCACCCGGACTTCCTGTCACTTCAACTGGTCACCTAGCTGACACCTTTCTGAATATATGTTGTGCCAAGCATTATTCTTACCTGTCAAATTCAGCAGCGCACAGATGACCTGCCTGTCACCATCTCACCACTAACTGAGGGTATGATTCCAATTTGGCCTTTTTCTCCTGAATATTACCCCTGCCTTATAGCTCAGCCCCAAGGAGACAGTGAATTTAGGTTAAAAGGCCTCCTCAACTTGCCAAAGTGGCTGTAAAATCCTGTATATCCTGAACACTAAGTAGACTAGGGCAGGAGGATTGCAATGAATTTGAGGCTAGCCTGCACCAAAAACCCTGGAAATATGCCCGAGATTATCCCAGAAATAACTGCTACAACCCAGGATGGTATCAGACTCTCAGAAGAAGCAAGAAGAGTAAGAAAGATCTTCAACACATAGCCATTTTTAAATGTTACAGAATACCCCGTATCACATAAAACCTCTTTGGAAAGTGTACACCTATAGCCTGAAGGTTTTCTTGAGACACGAGCTATAACTATTTAAGCTTATTGGGTCAAAGACACCTCACAGGACCATCACAGATAAAGTAACTCAGTATTGAGTTACTCCTAGAACTGCATCAGATCTGAGATCTAACTGGCCCATCCCACGGGAGCCAAGAAAGGTCCAGCTGGCAAGAGACTTCCTCTCCTCCCACACCTGCTTTCCCAGGCACCAGTTAGACTCTGCTTCTTAAAGATCTGTATTTCTCTCCCCTCCTCTGTAAGTAATACTCTAAAAGGAGTATCAAGAAAAACCCAAAATTCAGTTTCTCTTTTTACTTCACTAGCTCCTCAGTACCTTAAGTGTCTAGAGCTGGGTGTGGTGGCACACGCCTTTAGTCCCAGCACTTGGGAGGCAAGAGCAGGCAGATCTCCGTGAGTTCGAGGCTAGCCTGGTCTGCAAAGTAAGTTCTAGGAGATGTGCTTTTTCCTAATCATGTGCTGGCGTTATGATCTTACCTGTGCTGGCCAGTTAGAGACAATGCCTTCATTGTCCCACAGATAGTGTTCTCATATCTAGTGCAAGCTAGTGAAGACCATACAAATGGCTATAGTGGTTTGTGTCTACTACAGTCTGAGCTTTTGGGGAGGCTGAGGAATAAAACAAAACAAAACTTTTAAACAAACAAACAAACAAAAAAACTTGAACCCAAGGGAACTCACTATGTAGACCAGGCTGGCCTCAAATTCAGAGATCCACCTGCCTCTGGTTCTCCAGTGGTGAGATTAAAGACGTGCCCAGCCAAAATGGAAACATTTTAAAGACACCCTCATCTTCAGTATTTCATCGCCATCTGTAGAGAAATCACTGATCTGTAAAAGATGAGGAACTAAAGATACTAATGGGCAATACTCCATATTCTCTTTAGTTTTTGTTTCTTTGGGGTTTTTGGTTGGTTGGTTGGTGGGGTTTGTTTTGTTTGTTTGTTTTTGTCTTCTTGTTTTTATCTTTGTTTTTGTTTTTGCACATGAGTAACTACAGAGTTCTTCACTCTGGCTCACCACACCAGATCTCAGACAGCTTTACTGACTTGCCATGGTAAGATAACATGCTAGCAAATCTGTTAAAATTAAAATTCCTGTCAGTTTGTGCGCCAGTGAAGCTGAGAGATTTGAAGACACCAAACATTGATAAACCAATGAAAAGCATGCTTGCACAAATTCTCTAAACAGAGACACAGGCAGACAAAACCACAGCCAGTACTCACAGCTCATGATAAACCACAGGGGATTCTTCTAAGAGTTATCTGCATTATAGCCTAGCTTTGAAGTTGCTTCGATTTGTTTGAGGCAAGGTCTCTCTGCTTAGCCTTAGCTGTCCTAGAACTCACTTTACAGACCAGGCTAGCCTCGAACTCACAGAGATCTGCCTGCTCTTGCCTCCCAAGTGCTGGGACTAACGGCGTGTGCCACCACACCCAGCTCTAGTCTATATTCTGTTGCTCAGGAAAAATAAATTTCAAACCTGTATCCTTTTCATAATCAATTTAGTTGGCACCGGAACATTTGTAATGGAGAAACACAAGAGTATACTTTGAGAATTAAGTAGCCAGCGTTGTGACACTTGCCTATAATCTCAGTCCTCAGAAGATTAAAGGCAGCCAGAGTGGTGTAGCAACATTAGTCTCAAAAAAAAAAAAAAAAAGGAAAAAGAAAAGCATGCATGTAGTTATTACAAATGAATTCTCCCAGCCAGGTATCAACACCTAGAGTTCTTGTACTCTAAAGTCTGCTGGAGTCTGGGAGTTAGGCCAGCTTGAGCACCACAGTAAGACCCCATCTCAAAACGAAAAACACTGGGCTAGTGAGATGGCTCAGCAGGTAAAGATGCTTGCTGCCAAACCTGATGAGTTGAGCTGGACGGAAGAACCCACATGGTAGGAGAAAATGGACTCCCATGAGTTGCCCTCTGTTCCACACCCATCATGGCACCCATATGTCCACTAAAGCAAATAAATGAACATAAAAAAACATTTTCATACCTGCAAATACAAATATTTCCATCAATAGACTACCCACAGGCACAGAACGGTAAGATTACAGCTGATCTGAACTAAGAAAAAATAATAATAATAAGGAGCAGAGACCCATGAATGATCTGCCTTTCCTGGTAGTCCGTAACTGCCACACAATGACAACTGCCAGAATGCCTGGGAGTCCCAGCCCCCACAACAAGGACACAGGTAAAGTCACATACTCTTTCTTGGTATTTTGTTTCACTTGAGTGTGTGTGTAAGTGTGTGTGTTTCATTGGTTTTGGTGGGGTTTTCTCCTTTGTTTTGTTTTTCAAAACACGGTTTCTCTGTGAAGCCCTGGCTGTCCTGGAACTCACTAGACCAGGCTGGCTTGAACTCAGAGATCCTCCGGCCTCTACCTCCCAAGTGCTAGGATTAAAGAAATGTGTCACCACCATCTGGCTGCTCCTTCTTGCTTTCATGGGAAGGCCTGAGCCAGGGCAGAGACAACCTTCTTAAGAGTTTAGTTCTAGGGAAGGACAGCCCTGCTCACCTCCTTAGCATGACAGGCAGAGCACGTGGCTCTAGAATTTGCTTTCTTTTTTAAAGATGGGGTTTCCCTGTGTAGACTTGGCTGTCCTGGACCCGCTTTGTAGACCAAGCTAGCCTTGAACTCACAGAGATCTGCTTGTTGTTGCCTCCCTGAGTGCTGGGATCATAGGTGTGCGCCACTACACCTGGCTGCTTTCTTTAAATAAAAATAAATCTATCTTAAAATAGTTTTACTTTATGCATAGGACTATTTTGCTTGGTTGTATGCACGTGTACCATGTGCATACAGTGACCACAGTTGCTAGAAGAATGCATCAGAGCTCTTGGAACTGGGCTACAAGCAGCTGTGAGCCTTCGTGTGGGTGCTAGGGATGGAACCCAGGAGGTCCTCTGCAGGAGCAGGAAATGCTCTTAACCAATGAGTCATCTCTCCACCTCAGGAATTTGCTGTCTTAAAAATACCTTAGGGTGTCTCTGAACGCACTATATAACCATGGGTGATCTTGAACTTGTGATTTCCCTGCCAGCAATTCCAACATGCTAGGATCACAGGAGTGCACACACCTAGCTTATGAGGTGTTAGGGATTGAACCCAGGGTTTAGCGCATGCCAGGAAAGCACTCTGCCAGTTAAGCTGCTGCCCCAGCCTGCATTCGAAGTTTTGAAAGTTTGATGAGTCTGCAGTTTGTGCTAAGGAGACTCATAACAGTCCTAAGCAACAGGTCACCCCTTAAAGGGGCTAGACATCTGGCTACCACGGGCAGATTCCTTACTTCTTACTTCTATTTTCCTATGGGCGCCTCACCAACAACTGAAGTTGTTTTCTCACTCAGGAATAGCACAGCCAGTTATTCAGGCAAAGTGGTCAACGAGCAATCTTAACTGCTGACCAACTTTTTAACTGGGCTCATGGCAAAAATAAATTAAAAGTGAATAAATAAATATTAAAAATCTGCTGTTTTTCAGGGAAAGTGATGCAAACCAACTAATGGTTCCCGGTCCCTTTTGATTCCTTTTCAGCAAAGCAGCCAGCTGTGACCCGACCTTTCTCCTGGCTTAAAAATCGCTGGGACATGAGTAAAAGGACAGAAGGTCCAGTTGTTGGGAGCACTGGATCCCCTAGCATGGGACCTGCAGTTTGATTCCCAGTATCCACATGTTGGCTCCTAATTACAGATCCAGTCCCAGGGAACCCTGTCCTCTTCTGACCTCCACAGGTATTAGACATGCACAAAGTGCACATACATACATACATACATACATACATACATACATACATACACACACACACACATGCCGACAAAGCACTCAAACACACATAACAAACCGAAAGAAAATGTTTTAAAATCTTCTCAGGAACTGGGTAAATTGGCAAATGAACAGCTGCCACCTAATAAGATTCTAATGTATTACGTGAGCAATTTTTTCCCTTGTCTTCTATTTTTCTGAGACAGGGTCTCATGTAGCCCAGACCTCCAAACTCAGAGAGTGCCTCTAGAGTGTGGGATTAAAGTCGTCAGCACACTAGGAATATGCTTAGACCTTCTTCATCTTCTACATGCTAGGATTTCAGGCATGTGCCACCATGGCACCAAGCCCTGCTTTTTGCTTTTGTTGGAGTTACTTTTCAAGGCTCAAAAGAGTGTACAGGGGGGGATATGGTCATAGACTGTTTTCTGGCTTCAGACAGTGTCATGTCTTTCTTTTCATTTTTAAATTATATTTTCTGTGAATGGGTGTTCTGCCTATATCATGTGTCTGTAGACTGTGTGTGTTGCATCCCCTTGGGACTGGAGTTAATAGTTGTGGGCTGCCATGTGTGTTCTGGGAATTGAACCTAACTAGTGCTCTTTACCCTTGAGCCATCTCTCCAGTTGCCCCCCTCCTTTTTTTTTTATAATTTACTTTTAAAAAGTGAAGACCCTCCACACTTTGTGTTTTTGTTTTTTACTTTGGACACAGGCTATCTGTGTAGGCCTGCCTTGCCTAGAACCTGCTCTGTAGACATGTAGATCCACCTAACTCTGCCTTCTGAGTACACCGGGGATTAAAGGCATGTACCACCATCTCTGGTGTGTGTGTGTGTGTTGTGTATGCATGCTCGTGCATAAGGAACTCAGACAGCAACAGTCACTTCTCTCCCTCTATCAGGTGGGTGGGTCTCGAACCCAAGTCATCAGGCTTGGCAGCAAGCATCGTTACCTGCTGAGCCCTTTTGCTGACCTCTTTATTCCTTGTTCGGGGTCTTCATGATGCCCAGGCTGCCCTCTAATTCCTGGGTTTAAGTGATCTTCTCCCATCACTCCCCGAGAAGCAGTAACAATGTGTCCAGCCTTGTATTAGCTTTGAGTTTGTTTGAAATTTGTCAGACTTTGTCTTCTAATGCTGAACTCCCCAACAGGCCAACTGGAATTCATGTATGTGTTCAATAATGTCATGCAGGTCAAGCTGGTCAATGCAAGCAACACACAAAGCGCACGTGACAATAGCATAAAAGTGCTCTATCCTGCTAGGAATTTTATTGCATCCAAACACATTTCTTCATAGGGAATTAAAAAACAAACAAACTAAACTCAAGGTGCACAAGCATGCGCCTTGAAGTGAACAATGACGAAGCCTGCTGAGACCACACAGAGCAGATGCCCGTTCAGAGCAGAGAACACATGAATGATTCTTTATTCAGTTCAGACAGACGTGTACAACCAATAAAACAGAGGCCACAGACAAGACCGTAAGTACACCTGAGCTTTTACATTCCACCAGGCTCTCTCAAGACTAGCATGCTCCACTTAGCAGCCAGGTAGAAGGAACTCATGTGCAAGGGCCAGCTGTGGCATGGGCATAGTTCAGCTCTGAATGACCAGAATGAGGACCTTTGTTTGAACTAGCTTCGTTTCCAACCTAAAGCCATCTATTGCGTTAATTTCAATACAGCAAAGGTGTCACCTGGCTGGCTACATTACACTGGTGACAAGAACGGGTTTATTGAGTCTTGAGCTCAGACTGCTGGCCCTTTGGGCTGGTCTTGTCCACCTCTGCGTTCTGAGACTCGGTAGACTGAGGATAAAAGGGACCTACCAGCCAGTTGAGGGGCGTGTTGTTAACAAGGTAATCCATCACATCGTCTAAGGACTCCTTCATTTTCTGCAGCTGCCCCTTGCTAGAAGCGAGGACACCGTCAGACACTTCCTTAAAGGAGGTAGCGTTGCGGAACACGGAGTAAATGTCGCCCGCCGTCACCCCCACGTGTTTGGCCTGATCCTGAATGTGCTGTGGTAACCCTTGGACGTTGGACAGGAGAGTCTGGCACGTAGTCTGGAGCTGCTGAGTCAGGTTGCGGGCGATAGCCAGGGTGCGTGACTCGATGTGCTAAAATTTAAAACAAACTCAAGAATTAGCAATGGACCCAACGGCGCTGTGCGTGATGTAGCCCGACCACGGTAAGCTGGCTATGCATACATACAGGCGTCCACTACATAGGCGGCTTCTCTGACTCTGGAGAACCTCCTTGTTTTTCCCCAGGGAGGAATGCTCGGGCACTGAGCTGAACCCCCAACCAATCCTTGGACTTTTTAGTAACAATACTGAATGCAGCAGCACTAATCACTTCTCAGCTAAGAACGGACACTTAGTGTTTAAGTGATTTGCCCAATTAGCGGCTGGAAAGCAGTTAAGCAGGAAGATTTGAACTGGGGACTGCAAAGGTCACCATCTCAAAGGTGGAGGGCGGACAATCAAAATGTCCACTCCCTGTTGATAACTTAACTTAGACAGTCTATTCCCAAATAGGAAGAAATGATATGAACAAACAATTGATACCGATTTCAGGGGCCTGCTGGCGTCGGGGACACTAAGAACCACTCTGTACAATTACACTGAGCCGACGCTGGACCATCAGCCCGTTTGTTCTTTCGGTAGTTTACTAACATCGGTTCTCAGCTGTGTCCTCATCCCCTCTAGCAGCCACCTGACTCACCCATTTGAAGGCAGGTACTATGCACCACTGACACACCCCAGCCCTCTCTTTATTTTTAAGAATACTTAAACTGCATTTACTGCGTGCATTTATGCAGAGGCCAGAGGAGGACCTGAGGGAGCTGGAGAGGAGAACCTGGGTTGGTTATCTCCTTCTAACAAATGGGTACCTGGCGCCTTCACCTACTTATCCGTCTCACCAGCGCCTCTCTACTTTTTTATTCAAATATACGCCCAGGCTGGCCCTGAACCTGTTATCCTCCTGCCTCAAGACTCCAAATAGCCGGTATTCCATGTCTGTGCCACCAGGCAGGGGCTGATAGGAATAGATTCTGAGGGAGCTCATAGGGAAACTGAAACAAAAAGTGTGGTAAGAACTTCTCCAGGCGCCGCCCTGAACGGCTCTGCCTGCCATCTTACCTCAGCACAATGGGACTCATCCGTGTCATCGTAGCCGATGCTTCTCTTCCACTCCACCCAGGAGACGTAGAGCTTATCCTGAGCGCCCTGAATTTTCTGGTTGGCACTGTGCACATTCTTCCTGGCGAACTCAATCTGCCATGAGACAAGACAGGTGAACACGGCAGCTCTTCGTTTCCCGTCTGCTGGACACCCCAGTTTAAAGAGAGCTGCACGCACTTACTGACTCAGCAGTCAGCCGAGCAGCAGCAGCTCTTTATTGCCTCTTGGCAACTCAACTATTAAATTGTTGATGCCAAATGTGTCTCCTGTTTAGCACAAGAAAAAGAGTTTATATCTGCATGAAGAGGAAATGAGAGTTAAAAGAAAAAAGGTGTGGGGGTAAAATAGAAAAGGAAGAAGGCCAGGCACAGTGGTGCATGCCTGGAATCCCAGCACTGAGGGGGCAGAGAATTGGTACAAGTTTGAAGATAGCTTGGTCTGTTCTGAGCCAGCCTGAACTACATAGCCCTTCCTCTTCCTTGTTACTAGCCACCTGTTTTTCCAAGAAGAAACTGGCGTTCAATCGAGTACATGCCGTTCTTATATTTTTGGTTGTGAGCCTAGCCTTGAGCGGCTGAGCCATCTCTCCAGCCCAGGACCATTCTTTAACTTGGCAATCTTCAATGGCTGCACAATAATTCACTGTGATGTGCTGCAGACCCACCCGGCCCTACTTAAGGTGCACTGTTATCGCCCCTGGCAACTACAAAATGAAAGGCAGATCTGTAAGGCGGATCTCTAACAGAAAAACTGCTCAAGGTATAGATTTAGAACTTTCTAGACTAGCCTGATTTTTTAGGTTTTTTTTTTTTTTTTTTGAGACAAAGACTTAGTCCTGGCTGTCCTAGAACTTGCTATATCGACCAGGCTGGCCTCATACACACAGCTATCCCACTACTCTTCCCTCCATGCGTGCTACAATTAAAGGAAGTGGTTTCCCTTATTCATTTTTTTAAAGTCTTAAGTTATTTTTGTTATGTGTATAAGTGTATGTCTGCATGTATGTGGGTGCACAGCGTGCTTGCTGGTGCTTCCAGAGGCCAGAAGAGGGTGTGGATGCCCTGGAACCAGAGCTGCAGGTGGTTCTGAGCTGCTGTGTGTGTGTGCTGGAGACCTGCCTGCGTGTGCCACAAGTGCTCTTAACCGCCAAGACCTCTCTCCGGCCTCACGGAAGCTGCTCTCTCAGTGCTGTTCACAGCAGCAACCTCTTGTCAGGACCACTGCCAACTCCACCACACTCTGTTCGTGCCACAGGACAGGGAGGGGGCTGGACTCAACACCCCAGGAGACCTAGTTTTAGAGACCTTTCCTAGCGACGCCTGAGCACCCTCCAGTCTCCCACCTAGCTGTGTGTATACAGTATTGAAATTCTTAAGTGTCACAGCTGTATCTACTCTGACCCTTATGACACCGCACTCACCAGGTGAACAGTGGAATGTAGCTGGGAAATGGTCTCCTGGCTCTTCTGCTTGGCGTCCTTAACCCTGCCGAGGGCCTGCTGATAGGCCCGGGAGCGGAGCTTGCTGGACAGGGACCCCAGTCTTACATAGTAACTTGGCTTCTGAACTGTATCAAATCCTTCCACCTTTTTTGCTTCCATCTCTGACAATAAAAGACAAAAAGAAAAAGAGAAAATAAACAAGGGGCCTCAGCTGGGAAGGTAACAAAGATGCTTTCACTTCCTAAGGCTGTTCACACCCTGTATCCGTTACACATTTACACGTTCTTCTTCCAATGAGCATGAACTTAGCAACATGGACCCTGGCACACAGCACAAGCAGTAACAGTAATTAAGCACCACTTGGCCGGTCTCAAACTTGCTATATCACCAAAAGTGGCTTAAACTTTTTTTTTTTGAAGATTTATTTCTATTTCTATGTATGAGTTTTGCTTGCATGTAATCTGCACATCGCATGTGTGTGGTGGAACTGTAGTTCCAGACAGTGAGGGTCCTGGGAATTGAATCCAGGCCCTGGCTTTAAATTCTTGATCCTTCTCCTGCCCCTACTTCCCTTGTACTGGGATTACAGGAATAAACCTCCATACCCTACTTTTTTTTTTGAAACATGTTCACTATGCAATCCTGACTGGTCTGGAACTACTATGTGCCTCTACCTGTAATACCAGCACTTAGAAGACAGAAACAAAAAGATCAGGAGTTCAAAGTTAGCATCATCTATTTAGTGAGTCTGAGACCAGCCTGGGCTATGAGAAACCCTGTCTGAGTAAACAAACAAATAACAAGAAAGAGTTCGTACTTGGGATCAAAGGCATCCTCATCTACAGAGTGAGTTCAAGGCTAGCCTGGATTATGTAAGATCACTAAAAGAAAAAAAATTAAAAGGCCGGGAATATGGCTAAGTGGGCAGAAGCACCTGCCACAAAGCCTGATGACCCGAGTTTGATCCCAGCACCCACACTGTGGTGGTTTACGTGAGAATGGCCCTTAGAGACCTTTGGTTGAATATTTGGTTCACAGTTGCTGGAACTGTATGGAAAGGATGAGGAGGTGTGGCCTTGATGGAGCAGGCTTTAGGGTTTTAAATTTGGGTGTCATTCCCAGCATGCTCTCTCCGCCTCTAGCTTGTTGATCAAGATGTAGCTCTCAGCTGTTTCTGCTGCCATGCTTTTGCTCCATCCCCATGGCCTCTCACTCTCTGAAACCATGAAGACCAATTAAATGTTTTTTTTATAAGTTGCCTTGGTCATAATATTCTGTCACAGCACGAGAACAGCGACTAAGACACACACACAGGAAGGGCAGAACCAGCCCTGCAGCTTGTCCTTGACTTCCACATGTGCATCCTGGCATGCATGCACACCACATACCACACAAAATAAGATGTCATTTCATTGATTGATTGATTGGCTGGCTGGTTAAAGGTAATGGTGGCTTTTGGCTGGGTGTGGTGGTGCACACTTATCCCTGCACAAACAGGCATATCTCTCTTGAGTTCAAGGCCAACCTGGTCTACACTGCAAGTTACCCACCAGCCAGGGCTACGCTGTGAGACCTTTCTCTAAATAGTGAACATGAAAGCACCACTACCTAGCTCCTCCTGAGTGAGGGGGAGGTACTGGTCTACCAGCAGCTCCGACTTGGCAAGTGCATTTTCTACTCCACTGCTCACAAGCTGCACCATCCGACTCCCCAAAACTGTGTTGATGCCGCCATTGACCACAGACTTGGTCCTTTCCACGCCGCCAGTAACTGCTCCCTTGGTCTTATCCACCATCCCTGTGATCGTGCTGGCCACAGAATCCTTGGCTCCGACCACAGTAGTTGTCACTGCGTCCTTCGCCCCAGTCACGGCACCTTTGGCATTGGCAACAACCTGGGAACAGAGAAATAGACAAGCCGGCTTATGAGAAACATGGGCGAATGACATGGGCTACGTAGCTAAATAGTTAAAGATGGACTGAACATGCCCTCTTACTTCCCGTCTTGGGCACAGCATTAAGATTTAATGAGGCTGAATGCCTCCATCAGGACTATTTGTCCTACCAGCCACTCCCTTAGGATTGTTAGATGTGCAAATAAAATAAATAGGAAATTAATCAGTTTGTTGAGGCAAGTTGTCTTGAGCTACAACCACAGTACATAAGTCATGCTGGATATTAAAAACAAGTCATCAAAAAAACTTTTTTTTTAAATTTTTTAAGAATGAGTCTTATTGTGTAGATCAGGCTGGCTTTTAACTCACAGTGAACACTCTGCCTCTACATAGAATCCTGAGATTCAAATCATGTACCAGTATATTAGCCAACCATTCATCAAAATTTAAATACCCCAAATGGGAAATAATTCCATAAGCAACATAAGTGAAAATTTTAGAGACACAGAAAAGTATTCTAAGGGCTGTACACTAAACTCACCTATTTAAATGGTGAGAAACACAGCAGAGTTTACTCCTAACTGATATCATTTTGTGCAAGGCTGTATTGTTTTTTTTTTTTTTTAAGATTTATTTATTTTATGTATATGAATGCTCTGTTTTCATATACACCAGAAAAGGGAATCAGATTCCATTACAGATGGTTGTGAGCCCCCATGTGGTTGCTGAGACTTGAACTCAGGACCTCTGGAAGAGCAGTCACTTCTCTTAACCACTGAGCCATCTCTCCAGCCCCACAAGGCTGTATTCTTAATCAGAAAGAAAAAAATTAGGGCATTATCTGAACCACATGATCACTAGAATAGATGAAGCAATCGTTTTGCCAACACTGGCTAGCATGTAGTTCCTACCAGGAATTCAGGGAGCCAATCCAGACCATCTCTCCCAGTCTGTAATAAGTCCAGCACCATATGGAATCAGTTATTTGAGAGCAGTTTCACAACAGGAGTCAAGTTACAAACTGCTAGAGACCAGCCTAAAAGCATTTCAACCAAAAGCAGCTAGTTCCTCTGTTTCTTAGACTCAACCCCATAGTAGCTCAGGAAGATGGGGAGAGGCCATTACTCCTTCCAAACCACACCTAGCTCCAGCTTAAGGGAAAGATTTGTGGCATACAGAGCCTGGCCTAAGGAGAACATGAAAACACTATGAGCAGCGAGCCTCAGCACTGTCCCAAGCTTACCTCCGCTGTTGGCTGATTCAGAATAGGCAGTCTTTCCTCGATCCTGTCTAGCCCCTTGCAGGCATAGGTATTGGCCACGGCAACTGCAGGAAACACAGATGGGAAGATGAATCACTACTGTAAGAATAGAATGAACACACAGAACGATACTGAAGGGCTTTATTTAGCCTCATTCCAACAAAACTGCAAAATACCAAGAAATGCAGTTTTGTTTTCCTTAAAACCACAAATCTACTTCCTGGTTTCTCTAGCACAGACATGAAGATATCTGGCAGGTTCCTGGTTACTTTCTTCCAGTAACAGGTAAGTAACAGGGTGTATGGGAAAAGTACCTAAGGAAGAAGGCCTCAATGTTAGTGGCAGAGTAGGCAAGCTTCCACTGAACCTTCACTCAGGAAATAAAGTAACTGAAAACTCTCAGAATTAGCATTTCCAGGCTGGGTTAATCCTACTTATCTCAGGACATCGAGATACATTCTGGAATCTCACCAGTGAACCGTAGCACCCCGGATCTCCCTACCATGGCCCAGATTTTAGTCTAAGCTTCCACTTTAAACCTGACAGTTTAAACCTGACAGAGTGGGCACGGTGGCACACTCCTGTAATCCCAGTGCTCAGGAGGCAGAGGCAGGAGGATGGCTGTGAGTTTGAGGCCAGCCTGGTCTACAAAGCGATTCCAGGACAGCCAAGGCTACACAGAGAAACCCTGTCGGGGGCGGGGGATAATAGGCCCAAGTATCCACACCAAATTCACTAGGGAATTAGCACTGTTAGAATAGCTGTTTCTTAAAGGATCCTTATAATCCCAGGCTTTTCTTACTCCATTGTGTGCTTTTATCTCACTATTTTTCTAGATTTTCAATGAAGTCATTGATATGGGCTATTGTTTTGCAGACACAAGTGTTTAATGATACACATTTCCCCCCACACTTCTTTAGTGGCACAATCATGCATTTTGATGTTTTTAGTTTTCTGAAGCTTGAAATATTTCCTTATTTACCTTTTATCAAGTATAATTACAGATGTATGCCACCATGCCCACCTGAATGTGATTTCTTCGTAGATTTTAATAAATTCCAGTATTATGTAACTTCACAAGCCACTTTCTTTGGTTGTCTTTATTACCCTAGAGTCAATGGTGATATGCATATATTATAATCATTACAGTCTAAGTAGCTGCTCATTCTGTTTCTAGTACATTTTAAATCTTTTAAGCTATTGACTTGTAACTCACATGCCACATAATTCACCCACTTCAATGCATAATTCAGTCTGTTCTGTTAGATTTCCAGATAAGTGCAATCATTACCAAGCTCAATTTTACATTTTTTGATACCTTCAAATCCTTCTTAAGCATACCAATACATATTTATGAAAAAAAAAAAGACACCCATTTCTTTGTATGCTAGGCAGAAAATTTAAGAAACATGTTTAACAGCAGAACTCTGTTTCCTTTAGATACACCCCTGTGCCTTACTGACTGTTCTGTTGCTGTGAAGAGGCACCCAGAGCAAGGCGACTCTCATAGAAGAAAGTATTGGGAAAACAATCTGGTGGTTCCTCTAAAATTGAAGAAAAAAAATTTAGTGTTTATGGGTGGGCGTTTCACTTGCATGTGTATCAAGGGCACAAGCCTGGTGTCTGCAGAAGACCACAAAAAGCCACTAGGTCCCCTGGAACTGGAGTTACAGATAGCTGTAAGCCACCATGTGGGTGCTGGGACTCTCATCCAGGTTGTCTAGAAGAGCAGCCAGCGCTCTTAACCCTCACTCATCTCTCCAGCCTCAGCTCCTCTGAAATTTAAATGGAGTTATTAAAGACCCAGAAACTGCACTCCTAACTACATACTAAGGACACTGAAAGCATTTACCCCAAAGCTTGTACAAACATATGTTCACAGAAGCACTATTCACCACCACCTTCCCAGGGTAAGTGCAACCTAAATGCTCATCAGCTGACAAGTGGATAAAATGCTGGGGCTGGGGAGCAGCTTGGTGGCTGAAGTGCTGAGCACAAAAGCTTGAAGAACAGAATTCAGATCCCCAGGGTCCCACACAGTGTGCATCACAAAGGCATCTGCAATCACAGATCAGAGAGCCAACTGGCTAGCCCAGGTAGCCATATAGATCAGCGATCTGGCTGATGGCTGCCATCAATCTCCACCTCCACATACCTGCACCTGCACAGACACACACACAGAGGGGGAGGAGTATTGTCCTGGTGAGTTTTTATGTCAACTTGACACAAGCTAGAGTGATCAGAAAGAAGGGTACCTCAATTGAGAAAATGCCTCCATAAGAGAGCTGTTTGCAAGCCTGTAGGGTATTTTCTTAATTAGTGAAGGATGGAGAGTGTCCAGCCTATTGGGCAGGGGGAGGAGGGTCCCCCAAGTTCGTAGTCTTGGGTTTTATAGGCAAGCTGAGCAAGCCATGAGAATCAAGCCAGTAAGCAGCACTCTTCCTTCCATGGCCCCTGAGTCAGTTCTTGCCTCCAGGGTCCTGCCCAGTTTCAGTTCCTGCCTTGGCTTCCCTTAATGGATTGTGATTCAGGATACGTAAGCCAAAAACCTTTTCCTCCTCTAGTTGCTTTTGGATTTATGGTGTTTCGTCACACCAACAGTAACTGCTTGCTCTTCCAGAGGTCCTGAGTTCAATTCCCAGCAACCACATGGTGGCTCACAACCATCTAGAATGAGATCTGGTGCCCTCTGCTGGTGTTCAGGCATACATGCAGACAGAACATTGTATACATAATAAAATAAATAAATCTTAAAAAAAAAAATGAAAGGAAATAAACACAGCTGTCATGACCATGAAACACGTGCAAGGCTTCATGTCACAGATAAGTTCTGAAAACCTCTCTAAGTGAAAGAAGCCTGTTGCAGAAGTCCATGTTTTATGACTCTGCTTGTACCAAAGGCTAAAAATAATTTCACGTGAAAACACATTAATAGCAAGCTGAAGGGGCTGTTAGGAAATAGGGACTGCCTGCTAATGAAAATGAGCTTGCTCTCACTGTTCGAAGTTCTGGGGAGCAAACCCAGGATCTCATACATGCCAGAAAAGCACCCTACCACGGAGCGACAGCCACTTTTACTTTAAGTAGACTGCTTGTGCAGTGTGTTTTTCTTACCTCAATAAGGTTAGCATGCAAAATAAAAAGGGCTGGGCCGATGATGTGGCTCAGTGGTTGAGGGCCTACCCAGGAAGCACTACGAAAGCAGTAAGTTCTACCCCTGGTACTGCATAAACCAGGCACGTGGGTTCAGGGCTGTAATTCCAGCCACTGGAGAGGATAAGGCAGAGGGATAGATTTAGCCTGGAGTTTGAGGACAAAGTTATGAAGTGAGTTCCAGCCCAGCAGGGGCTACAATGTATAAGGTTGTGTCAAAAGTCTGGGCACACAAGATAGCTCAGTGAGGAAGGGTGCTATCTGCCAAGCCTGGTGACCTGAATCGGACCTCTGTTGTTCTCTGACCATGGCATATATACACCTACATACAAATAATAAATGTAATAAGCAGATTATGTAAAAATAACAATCTAAGCCAGGAGTAGTGGTGCACAGCTTTAATCCCCACACTCAGGAGGTAGAGGCAGGCAGATCACTCTGAGGCCAGCCTGGTCTACAGAGTGAGTTCCAAGGCTACAGAGAAACTCCATCTTGAAAAACAACAAAACAAAACAAATAAAAAAATAAGTCTGGGGTGGTAGTCCACACCTGTAATCCCAGCACTCTGGGAGGCAGAGGCAGGCCAGTCTCTGAGTTCGAGGGCTGCCTGGGTCTACAAAGTGAGTCCAGGACAGCCAAGGCTACACAGAGAAACCCTGTCTCAAAAAACAAACAAACAAACAAAAAACCCACACACACACAAAAAAAGAAAAACAAAAAAAGTAATAAAAATTTGTTTTTCATCTTGCACATACTATATGAGAAAAGTAATGCAGTTCATCCTGGGATGATTCCTTTGTAATTTCAGTTACTAATACAAGAGCATTTTGGAAATTTTGTTTCCTTTTTTTTTTTTTTTTTTTTCCCCCTTGAGACAAGTTTTCACTGTATAGCTCTGGCTAACCTGGAATTTGCTAAGTAGACAAGGCTAGGCTTGAACTCAAAGATCTGCCTGCCTCCACCTCCAGAGTTCTGGGACTAAGGGCACACCACCGCCTTTCTTCCTTTTTGAGACAATGTCTTATACAGCCCAGGCCGCCTGGAGTCCATTATGTAGCCACGGCTGGCCTCTCTCCCCCCCCCCGCCCCCCCCGTCCCCCATGACAGGTATGAGCCATGACGCCTGGCTGGGAAGTTTCTGTTAGAGTAAGGTATCTGCCGTGGCTACAACGCAGTTCTTGTTTAACTGTTGTGATGTGACGCAACAGTTAAAAGCAGTCCTTCTGTGTGAATGAGGGACAAACAGACAGTTTGTAGACAGAGCCAGTATTGTGCTTCAGGAAGGCCTGAGGGTTCCTTGGTGTTACTTAGAACTCACCCTACCCTGAGCTCAAAGAAAAATCTGAACTCACTTTGTGGCCCCAGCTTCTGGATGATCGGCAAGGCGCTTGTCACAGCCACGGAAGTCACGGTCTTCACGCCCTTCTCTGCCATCTCACACACAGACCTCAAGTACGGATGCTGGTCCTTCGTGCTGACGTAAGCGGAGGACACGAGTTCATAGGTAGAGCTCACCAAGGGCAAGCTGGCCACCCTGGTCACCACGCTCTGCAACCATGGAGGAACAGGGATTAATGACTCAAAGGACAAGAAAGAACCGGGTCAAGAAACGAGTACTTAAAAAATCATACCGGTTGTGGATCAACTGCTACAGACGCCATTTTTCAACCTGGAGAGAGAAGAAACTGGTTTCAGAACATTGGGAATCAATTCCTGCCCCACCCTTGGCAGGTGCACAAGTCCAGCACAGAAAGTTTCAGTTTCCCACCCTCTAACTCAGAGCCCTCTCTGGGGCCAACAGCCTGACTGAGGCAAGGCTCCAGAGCTGTTCACACACCTTAAATAAGAAACATAGTCTTGACGGTGCCCTGTCTCTTAAACAAGACATTAGGAATGCCTTTGAAATGTCTGTTCTCAAAAATGCTAGCCAGAAAGGCAAAGGATTCAGTTCCAACAGAAGACGTCTTAGCTTCCTCACACACCTGCCCTTGATTTTGTATTTCTGCGACAGGATATCTCTGTATAACAGTCCTGGCTATCCTGGAACTAGTTTTGTAGACCATACTGACCTCGAACTTACAGATCCATCTCTGCCTCTCAGGGTGTGAGGATTAAAGGCATATACCACCAAACAGGGTCTCACTGTGTTAACCCTAGGCAGCCTAGAATTCATTATCTTGGCCAGGCTGGCTTCCAGCTAAGAGATATGCTTGGCTCTGCCTCCCAAGTACCAGGATTAAAGGCGGCCTCGATCCACTTAACTCTCAGCCTGTCTAAAGCCCAGACTGGTCCTCCTTACTTGACTTCCCTAGTGTTGGGATTAGGCCCAGGCCACCAAGCCTGCTCTCAGGATCAGGGCAATCAAACTGTGACACGGTGTTTACCATTCTTGAGAACAAGATTGAAACCGGCAGTGGATGCCCTATGCAGATTGAGCTCCAGAAAGAGTCACTCCAGGGAACTAAAGAACAACTCAGGACAGGCACTAGCTGTAAAACTTAGTATCCCGGTGACCCACACCCACACGAAACTGCCTTCTGCCCAGCAACAAAACCTGTCTAGATGCAGCTCAGCCCTCTGACAAAGTTCCCAGTTCCTAAGAATTGCCCTGAGGGCAGAAACTTCAAGCAGTATCCATAATGTAGTGCAGCCCATAAAATATCCCTTTAAGACAGCCAGGGCTACACAGAGAAACCCTGCAGGTGGGGGGCAATCTTTTTACACAGGTTTCCAGGGGGGTGGTGATGCTGAGGCAGGGTAGGAGCACAAGTTCAAGCCCAGCTTGGGCTATAGAGCCCGAGGGCAGCCATGGCTGCCTAGCGAAACACTAAAAAAAAAGACAATTCTCAACTATGCATCCCATAAGTACTTCTGTAAGGCGTTCCCCTTTAAATAAAACCTCAAACAGCACACATGCAAGTTGCTCTAACACAGCCCGGACGGAAGTGCAGGCAGAAAGGAAACCTCTAGAACAAAAGCCGGAGCTTCCTCAGCCAGCCCGGAGCGGTCCGCCACCCGCCACCACCCGTTGCTGCAGCCCCGAGCCCGGCGTAGGCAGAGCGGTGGCCGCCTGGGAGCCAGATCTGGTGCTGCACCCACCGAACCGGAGAGCAGAAGAGCGAACAAGTCGGCACCGTCTGGATCAAAGCCCAGCAAGGCAACCCGAGCGACTGCTAAATACCGCCTGGCTGCCCCGCCCATGCCTCCACCACACGTGACAACCCAGCCGCCTGGGGCCGCTGAACCCGGCCAGAGGAACAGAGCCAGGAGAGGCTAGCTGTCTAAGTTAGGGCTGTGTTGCAAAGGTGCAAGAACGCCTTGGGGTTCTGGAAAATGCAGACAAATTAACAAGAGCCCTCAGAAAAGAACGCTTCAAAAATGCAAGTCGTCGTTCTAACTTTTGACTTTGGATCAAGAAAGTTACAAAGATCTGTGAAATTCCAACGCAATAATGACCTCTAAAGATTTCTGGTTTGCTTCTCTTTGGATTTAAACAATTCATCAAACGGATGTGGTGGCTTCTAATTTGAAAGGTTAATTTGGATTTCCAAAAACAGAGCTTCAGACTGTCTTCTATGTTTTCTTCAGCAAGACATCACCTTGGTGACAGCCAGCAATTAAGGACAATAGCCAACTTTTTGTGACTTATGCAATTTTTAAAAAGTGGTTGTACTTTGTTTTATTGAGCCTCAAAGAAATCATAGTTTTATGCAATGTTTTTAAGGAAACTTAGTCAACACCTGAATTATTATTATTTTTACCCCTGTCTAAAATGCAGGGATGTGAACCGGGTTATTTGATCTTGAAAGCTGTATGTCTGTCTGGAGTCATAACGGTTCAGTGATTTCTTTTCTGGGAAAAGAAATCTTTTTTTTTTTTCTTTCCCTGATTCCTTGCGAGGGAAACTAGAAGGAACCCTCCTCTCCTAGCCCAGGAGTCTGCTGTTACCAGAGTATGGAGTAACAGAAGATCTGGATTTCACGAAAACAAGGCTTGTGGAAGCAGCTTTCTGAGCTGTGGAATTTGAACTCTGGGCAGCCACGTCAGCCACCTAACCAAGATTGCACGCACACTGGTGCTGCTTATTGTTTTTTCAAAGGTTCAAATTGGCTGATTAAAATGTATGCTGGAATCAATCACCAGCACTGCAAAAGACACCACTATGTAATTAAAAAAAGAAAAAAAAAAAAAAGCCATAAAATGTCCAGAAGTCTAAAGATGTTCTGAGTGTTTCTGTTAAAGATTTTATGTACATATATGTGCGTATGGCGCATGTGAGCAGATGTCCTTCCAGGCCTCTTAGAAATGGACCTTGGATCCCTAGGAGCTAGAGTTACAGGTGGTTGTGAATCGAAGCACTCAGGAGGCTGAGGCAGAAGGATTACTACAAGTTTGAGACCATACTACATAGCAAATACCAAGCCAGCCAGGCTACACACAGCAAGACCTTAACCCCCACCCCCACCCCCAAAAAAACCCCACAACTCTCCATCTTATGATGATGATGATGATGTAAAAATAAAAGCAATTGAATAATTCCTGTTTAAATTTAATTTTATTTTTTGGTGTTACTATAAGCCAGAGGTTCTCAACCTGTAAGTCGTGGTTCCAGGGTCCCCTAAGACCACCTGCATATCATATATTTACATTGTGAGTCATAACAGTAGCAAAATTACAGTTATGAAGTAGCAGCTAAGTAGTTGTTTGGGGGTCACCAACGTGAAGTACTCGGGTATTAAAAGGTCACAGCATTAGGAAGGTGGAGAACCACTGCTCTAAGCAAATGTTTAGTCTGCCCAACTCATTCTAGTGACTTCTTTCTAACCTGACCTTTTTTTTTTTTTTTTTTTTTTTTGCCCTTTCCCCTACAAAAAACCCTCTGTATAAATTTCAAGCCTGTGAGTCACTTCCCTTTTTAAAGTTGTGCAATTTTCCTTCTGTTTTATTTGCCGGCACTGGAGCAGGCCCCAAGGACTCATCTGGAACCAGACTACCCTAACCTACAAAGGTTGGAATACTCCAGATTAGTGCGGCATTTCTATTTCACTTTCACCGATGTGAGGAGTCGGGTAGAGCAAGAAGATTTATTTAGAAGAAGAAGAAGAAGAAGAAGAAGAAGAAGAAGAAGAAGAAGAAGAAGAAGAAGAAGCCGCCAGGCATGTTGGCACACCCTTGCATTCCCAGCACTCAGGGAAGCAGAGGCAGGTGGATCTCTGTGAGTTTGAGGCCAGCAAGTTCCAAGACACAGCCAAGGCTACACAGAGAACCCCTGTCTCCAAAACCCAAAAAAAAATAAAAAAGAAAGAGAGAAAGAAAGAATTCCTCAGGGTGGGAGGGGCTTCAAGGTTTTTTGTTGTTGGTTTTGGTTGTTTCATTTTCTCTTGAGACAAAGCCTCACTCTGTTACCTAGGCTGGCCTTAAACTCACCATGGAGTGACCTTGTTGGGAACAAGCAAAAGAAACTTTACATACTACCATTTTGTTTTTAGACTCCATTTAATCATAAGGAGAAACTACGTCTAAGACCCAAGCCCTATGGGAGCTGAGTACTTCCCAGTAGCCAAACAGTGTCTCTTGTAAGCAGTTGTCTGAGTCTAGCCATCTCAGGGACAACTTGCAAGGAAACAATTGCCTAAGCCCAGCCATTTCCAGGACAACTGCTCCATCTTTCTGGCTGAGTCAGACTAAGTTCATGCTTTCAGGCCCAGGAACCTACTCTTGTGACTGATGGACACTCCCTTGCTCAACCCCTTATGTCAAAATATGATTGTACAATGCTGCAGCCCATCCTGCTTCCCCTCGATTAATGCTTTCATGCTTTAAGCATGCTGTCCAACATCTCTTCAGCGTTAGTTATGTTCTGCGCCTGACTGATCAGCACATCAGTAGCAGATTGATTATAATAATTTTTTGTCATCTGCATTGACCTGGTGTTTGAGATGTATGCTCAATTTAAGTGGACCCCACAATAATCTCAAACTTGAAGTGATCCTCCTGCCTCAGCTTCCTCAGTATTAGCAGTACAGGCATGAACCAGGCCCAGAAAAAGCTGTTTTTATTTACAAAACTGAGTTTTCATGGTATGGTCTGAAGACACCAGAGTCACCTGATCAGAGACTTTTGCCTCCTACTCAAGATCGACTGAGTCAGGACTGGTAGAACCTTACCACAGTCTGGAGCCTTGCTGGCGTGGAATTACTACTGCCGTTTAAAACAGAAACAGTGCCATGAAAGTTGCTGATCTGCCAAGCAGCAACTTGGCCAAGATTAGATACCAAGGAGATGACCCCAGCTAGTTGCTTAATTTATTTTTGTTTTACTTCACCTGTGAAATGGAGATAACAATACTTCCTGGTCTATATAAGGTTATTTGGCTATTCCTTCTATTAGTCTTTTAATTTCTCTGTCGGCTCTTTTTTTCTTCTCTCTCTCTCTCTCTCTCTCTCTCTCTCTCTCTTTGTGTGGCCTAGACTACCCTCATATTCCCTATGTAGTTTAGGTTGGCCCTGGACCTAATCTTCCACTCCACCTCCTGAATGGTGGGACTGTGGATGTGTGATTAGGACTACAGCCACATATTACCAGGCCTCGATAAACTCTGCTGTTACCAGGTAAGGATAAGGGGCCTGAGTTTGGATCACAGCATCCACATAAAAAGCCAGGTGTGGCTGCCCAGCCATGAGGAGAGAAGGGGAAGGCAGGAAAATTACCCTGGGGTTTACTGGGCCCCAGCCCTAGCTCGGGGTTCAGTCCCTCAAAGGAATAAGGTGGAAAGCAATAGAGCAGAACACTTCCTCTGCCCTCTGCACAAACACAGGCACATGAGCCTGTGTTAAAGTAACTTGTATACGCCTGATTTAATTGTCTCCAAGGCTTACTGCCTCCATCTGCTAACCTAAGCCTAGTCCTGGAAGCTTCTAGCCTCCATACAACCTAATGTAGGCCTAGAAATGTTTTCAGTCTCTGAGACTTATTGCTGAATAAGCTCACCTTTGCAGAATATTTTATCCCATTGTGAACCCAAAAATTGTGAACTGTAAAATCCTGTTTCTTGTTTAGTGTGGTTAAGCCCTATCACGCACTATTTTAATCAAAAAAATTTCTGTTTATTATAAACAAGTGGTTATGGTGTGGTTCAGCCATGCCTAGCACCCGCTTTTAATCCAAGAGTTTTCTATATACAGAATTTAATGAAGTTAACTCTAGGTCAAGAGGCAGAGAAACCAGCTGACAGGGATTAAAGCGTAGGAGGGACTTTGAGTTGAAGGATATTTAAAACAGTATGGAGGGGAAAAAAAAAAGAGAGATTTTAGCTTAAGCTCTGGCTTTAGTTTCAGCCTTAGCTCCTCAGCGCCCTGGCTTTTCTGTCTTTGAGCTAGCAAGCCTTTGGGCTTGGGGATTTTTTTTGGCCTTTTCCTGCTGGGCTGTCAATTGAGCTAGTGAGCCTTTTAGATGTTTGTCCATCTGGACCTGAGCTGAGAAGCAAGATCAGCTGGGTGTTTTCTCTCTGCCTCTCAGAGCTAGCAGGTTTTCACCCCAGCATCTGGCTCCTGAGTATTTATTGGTAAAATAGAACGGTTGGGATTTTCCTTCTCTTAAATAACACTCACCCTTCTAACACTTTCTGGCTGGCTAGTTCAACTCAATTGTTCTAGCTCAAACTCCTCTCCAAGATGACTGATTCAAACTGGCTTCTCCCATTCTGACTGAATTGCTCTGCTTGGCCTCATACTTGCTTTGGCAATACGTTCTAATCTTCTGGCTTCTTCTTACTCTCTGCCTTGTTCTGTCTTCACCTGTGTCTCGTTGTTCTCTCTCTCTCTCTGCAATCTGTCCCAGTAAAACTCTTTTCCCTTTTTTCCTCTGTGGTGAGAGTTGGGTACTTCCTACCTCTGACTTGTCATTTAGTTTGCCCCTCAGTTACACATCACTTTCAAACATGGCTGCTTTCTTTTACCAACTAACTTTACCTTCATTGTTTGGGATTAAAGGTGTGTACTAAGGGAGTGTCTGTATTCCAGCCAGAGTAGCCATGTTGCTGGAATTGCTTTGTTTTTGTTTTTTTAGACAGGGTTTCTCTGTGTAGCCCTAGCTGTCCTGGAACTCACTCTGTAGACCAGGCTGGCCTCAAACTCACAGAAATCCACCTTCCTCTGCCTCCTGAGGGCTGGGACTAAAGGCTTGTGCCACCACTCCCTGATGTTGCTGGATTAAAATTCCTCTAAAAACCTGCACATTCATAAGCATGTATAACACACACACACACACACGTAAAGGTAGTAAAGTGGGTGCAATGGCACACACCTGTAATCACAGCACTGGCGGACTAAGACAAGAAGACTGCCAGGAGTTCAAGACTAGCCTGATCTACATGGTGTGTTCCAGGCAACCTGGATCACACATTGAGATATGAAGGGCTGGGAGGTAGGCATTCAGAGGATAGAAGGGTGTGCTAGCAGCCTGACGATTTGAGGTAGGTTTCCCAGGACCCACAAAAGAAGAAAAATACGATTCCTGCAGCCGTCCTCTGACCTTACAAGCACACCATGCACACTGCCCCCTGCGGTAAGGACAGGAAAAAAATAAAAAAACCGGATGGTACACGCCTTTAATCTCAGCACTCAGGAGGGAGGAGACGAAGGTGGATTTCTGTGGGTTCAAGACCAGTCTGGTCTAGTCAAAAGTTCAAGGCCCACAAAGTTGCATAGTGAGAGACCTTGTCTCAGGGAAAAAAATAAGGTAAGAATGATAATTGGTTTTGTGCTGAGACTAGGAAAGGAGGCTACAAGCAGCCTTTTGGGTGCTGGGGATTTTGTTTTGTTTTTATTCTAGGAACTTGCTGTGTGTATGTACTCTGAAACTCTATGAAGATGTACACTTACGTATATTATGCTTAGGTATCACTGTGTATTCCTGGCTGGTCTGGAACTATTTATTTAGACAACAGTTATTTAGACCAGGCTGGCCTCCAACACATAGCAATCTGCCTGCCTTGCCTCCCAGCGCAGGAACCCAGGGTGGGTTGGACCACACCTGGCTGAAGTTTTGAAAAGTTGAGAAAATAAAGTAATGCCTCTTATTTTGTAAGGTTTTTGGGGAAGATAAAAATCAATAAATCAAACAGAATAATGTCACACACACAGAAATGGGACCATTAATGACTCAGACGTGCTTATGTCCTTATTGTTCAGGAGAGTCTTACTGAAATGAGGAGTTGGGCTGGCAGGGTTGCTAGAAGGAATCTCAGGTGTCAGCCCCTCGCAGACATTGCCAGGCCTGCCTTCCTGCGCTGTAAAGCACGGGCAGGTGTGGTGATGACATGTCGTCTAGCCGAGCTTGAAGCCTGTGTTTGCAGTTCCCCTGTACTAAGATTAGGCCACTGGCTTCCACCAGGCAGGCTGTTCATATGAGTGAGCCAGTGCCAGGGAGACACTGGCTAGGGAAAGGGCACCCCCCCTCACCATCCCACCAGCCATTTCTCCGCCCTCTCGTATTAACACCATGTGTTCCAGCTCCATTCTGCAAGAATCTCCTCTTTTCAATCTCTTCCTTTGGGCAGCTGGATCTTGTCTGTTTCCGCCCTCTTCAAAGGGAACGTAGGGTTCCCTCTACGTAGAATGTCAGGTCTCTATGAAAAACTGTGCCGAGGAAGGTACAGCTCTATACCTTTGTAAGGCAGCTCCCTACCCTGACCAAACTAGTAAGTGCCAGGGCTAGGCTCTGAGTACATTGTTTATATTTGTATGGGTTTTAGTTTGCTTCTCCTGTAGCCTAAGCTGGCTTCAAACTTCTTCTGTATCTGAGGCTGGCCTTAAGCTCCTGATCTCCCTGCCTTAGCATTCCTGAGTATTAGGTTTACAGTCATGCATCAGTCATGGCCAGTACTCCATCATGGTCTGTCTAACTCAAGAATGTACACTTTATTTCTTCTTGGGGGTACCGTAGGGCTAATTCATACTTGCCTTTTTTATTTTCGAAAAGATGGAGTTATAAGAAATGATATCCTGGGTTCCTTGAAAGTATGTTATATCAAAATAACACACAGCCGAGCAGTGGTGGCACACACCTTTGTTCCCAGCACTTAGGAGGCAGAGGCAGGCAGTTCTCTTGTGAGTTCCAGGCCAGTCTGGTCTACAAAGCAAGTCCAGGACAGCCAGGGCTATACAGAGAAACCCTGTATCAAACACCCACTGTATCACCACCAAAAAAAAAATGAGACCTGGTGGTTTCTGATTTGACCAGTGCAAACTCTCTGTGCAGTAGCCGTCATTAAGTGCAGCTTCCTGGATAACCCAAGTGCTCAGCATTACTAATTGTCTTAGTCACTTTTCTATTGCCGAGATAAACACCACAACCAAAAGCCAACTTGGAGAAGAAAAGGTTTGTTTCATCTTACGGCTTGTAGCTCATTATCCAGTGAAGTCGAGTCAGTAACTGATGCAGAGGTCATGGGGGAGTGCTGCTTACTGGTTTGCTCACTAGAGCTTACTCAGCCTGCTCTCTTATAGCACCCCAAAACCACCAGCTCAGAGGTGGTGCCTCCCACAGTGAGCTGGGCCCTCCTACATCAGTCATGGATCAAGAAACTACCCCCCCAGACTTGCCCCCAGGGCAATCCGAACTGAAGAGTTCTGACCTCATTTCACCAGCACAGGAGATTTGAGATTGACTCTGCCCCTTGGGTACTAGCGGTCACTCTTAGGCAGGTCGACAGTGAAGAAGAGCAAGCAGGGGAAGACAAAAAGACCATCAAGAAGTTTAATGTTGGAGGCCAGGCTTATGCTAAAGCAGAAAAGGAGAGGCCTGGTGCTAAATGGAATAAAGTGAGTGGTGCTCTCACTCTATGCTACCTAAAGGATTCACATTACCTCCACCCCCCCCCCCAAAAAAAAAACCTAAACACAGGGGGACTAAGTTTGAAATACATTAGAATAACAAAAGCAAAGAACAATTAAGATGACGTTGATTGTTTTTTCTGTTTTTTTCTTTTTTTCACATCAGATAAAAATAATGGTCACAAGAGAAGAAACTTAAGTGGTTCAACAAATATGAAGTTTCCATAATAACAGGATATGTGAAAGATATATTCTAAGACCCCCCCACCCACCCCAGGTGATGCCACAGAAAGTACTGGGCTCTATACTATGTCCTATCTATCTGTCAGGCAGTCTGTCTATTATCTATCTGTCATCTGTCCATCTTCACCTATCTCTGTTATTGTCTGCTCATCTCTCTAGCTCTCTGTTCTGAGGAGTGAAGCTAGGACCTTCCACATGTTAGGCACACGGTCTCCCACTGAGCTCTAGCTAAGACCTTATGTTTTTTCTTTTGTCATTTTTTAATTTTAATTTTATTTAATTTACATCCTGCCCACAGTTTCCCCCTTCCTCTCCGAGTCCCTCCCTCCCCCCCTCTTCCCCACCACAGGCCTTGCGCTTTTCCTTTTATATACAAATCCTTAATGACATTTAATTTATAAAATTGGCACTGTAAGAAATAAGCAATGACTAACAGGATAGAAGAGTAACAGTAATATGAAAGTTATATGAATGTAGTCTCTCTGGCTTCCTCCCCCTCCCCTTCCTCCCACTTTCCCTCTCTCCTGTTCCAGGATGGGTTGCACACCCAGCATGAAGGGATCACTCGTGTCCAGGGTGACATGGAGGGAGATGACTCAAATTTCATCTAGTTACTCAGAAAAGCAATTTAAAATTTGTGAGTTGTTGGGGCCAACAAGATGGCTCAGTAGGCAAAGATACTCATGTGCAAACACACACACACACACACACACACACTGCTACTGCTACTAGCTGGCTATGGTAGTACACACCTTTAATCCCAACACTCAGTGGTGGCACACACCTTTGATCCCAGCACTTAGGAGACAGAGGCAGGCATATTTCCAAGTTAGTGTGGTCTACATAATAAGACTCTGACTCATGAAGATTAAATCTAGAAATATGAGTTGTTATTTATGACAATTTCCAACCAATGTTTTTGTTGTTAAATTTTTATTATTACTTCGTAATCTAGTATATGTATCACAGTATGAGTCTAGGGAGGCCAGAGGACAGTTTTCAAGAGTTGGTTCTCTACTTCCACCAAGTGGGTCCCAGGAATTGAACCAAAGTTCTTGGTCTTGAGGGTCAGGCTTCACAGCAAGCACATTTAGCCACTGAGCTGGGCCTGGTTGGCTGGTTGGTTGGTTGGTTTGTTGTTTTGAGGCAGTACCTCACTCTTGTTTCCCAAACTGGCTTGACACCTTGTCAGGGACCACCCGAGAGAACTCGCCAACTTCAGAGACCACCTGTGGAAGCTCACCAACTTGCCTCAACTTGCCCGTTCCCTTACCTGCAGTAAACATACTGCTTGGCAACAGCAGAGATGTGCTCACAGAACCGTGGCTTATCACAAGATGTTTCAGGCCCCTGGCCGAGAAGAATATGTAATTTTTCACCCACCCTACTTCCTTATCCTGAACCCTTTATAAAAGCTGATTCTGCTCAGTAAAGTTAGTTCTTGACAAGCACCTGTTTGCTTGGACTCGGTTTCTCTTTCTCGCCCATCTTTTACAGGTTCGGATTCTCTTCTGTTCCCGCTAATAACAAGCTCCGCTGGCCGGGGCAACACCTGTAATCACACCATGCAGGAAGTGGGAGGATCAGGGGTTCAAGGCCATCTTGTTCAGCTACCTGTTGAGGTGCTAAACGATCAATTTCACTGAGCCCATGCCCTCCCAAAAGGAAATGCAGATGACATATGACTTTTCCCTTCCCTTCTTCTCCTCCCCTAATACTCTGAAGGTCTTCTCTCCTCTTCCTCCTCCTCTCCCTCTCTCACACACCACACACACATACACACACACACACACACACACACACACACAGTTTGGAACACATACCTCATGATATGTCAGTTTGTAGTGCAGTTTCTTTTGATCAGAGATTCTATGTGGTTTAAGCCACAATTTCCTTCAAAAATCCCAAGGCATGTGCAGGGCTTGGTGATGCACACCTGTAATCCTAGTACTCAGGACACAGAGGCAGGCCCCAGCCTGGTCTACAGAGCAAGTTTCAGGACAGCCAGGACTACACAAAGAAACCCTGTCTTGAAACAAACAAACACAAAAAATATCCCAAGGCATGCCATTTTGAGAAACAGGATATTTGTTGCAGGATATTTGATCCCATTGTGAACCCCCAAATTGTGAACTGTAAAATCCTGTTTCTTGTTTGGTTTTTTGGTTTGGTTGAGCCCTAACACATACCTTTAATCCAGGAACTTTCTGTTTATTGTAAACAGGTGATTATGTCGTGGTTCAGCCATCCCTAAGACACACCTTTAATCCAAGAGCTTTCTGTACACAGGATTTAATAACGTTAACTCTAGGTTGAGAGGCAAAGCAAGAAACCAGCTGACAAGGATTAAAGAGCAGGAGGAAGTTTGAGTTAGCAAGCTTTTGTCCTTGGGCTTTTTGGCCTTTTCCTCCTGGGCTGTCAGCTGAGCTAGTGAGCCTTTTGGTCTTTTTCCATTGGGACCTGAGCTGACAAGGAAGCTCAGCTGTGTGCTTTCTCTGCCTCTCTGTTTTATAATAACATTTCATACCAAATATCTGGCAATAATAATTGGGAGTAGGTGGGAAGGGATAGCAAAAAGGCATTCACATTTCAGTCTGTCTGCCTTCCTTCCCTTCCTTCTTTTCTTTCCTTCCTCCCGCAACCCCCAACCGAGACAAGTTCTCACTATGCAGGCCTCACTGTAATGTTCTGGAACTCATCGAAATCCTCCTGTTTCACCTTCCAAAGTGGTAGGATTACAGGAATCTACCATCATACCTCATATCATCATATACAGTATACGTTTCTTACATACAAATGTTTAGTGAATTTGTATTTTCTATTTTTGTACACAAAAGCGTAACAAAATTTAAAGGTTAAAAACTAGTGGCCAAGTGTACACTTGTGATCCCCAGTATTCTGCAGACAAAGGGAAAAGTATGTCACGACTTTGAGTCTAGTCTGCTCCATATAGTGAATTAAAGGTTAGCCAAGACCCTGTCTCAAACAAGCAAAAATAAACACCCAGAGAGAGCGCTCATTAGGTAACACTAGCTAAGTTAGTATGGGGACCTGAGTTCAGATCCTCAGCATCAGGCACAGGGCTGTATATGGATCAGTGAGTGAAGATCCATGCCTGAAAACCGGAGTTTGGTCCGCTGGACCCATGTTTTAGAGAGAACTAGCGCCCGCCCACAAGCTGTCCTTTGACCTCTATACATGCCAAATAAATGAATAAAATGTAATTTAAAAATACTGAAAGGACTGGAGATATGGCTGAGCAGTTAAGAACTCAAACAGCCACAGGGTGGTGGTCCTGACACTCTTTCAGCCCAGCACTTGGGAGGCAGAGGCAGGTAAATCTCTAAGTTCAAAGCCAGCCCCGTTCTACAGAGTGAGTTCCAGGACAGCCAAGGCTACACAGAGAAACCCTGTCTCAAAAACCAAAACCATCCAAACAAACAAGCAAAAAACTGAAACTGGAGTTGAGTTGTTGGAGGACATAAGCTACACCCATAACTCCAGCTCTATAGGGACCAGAAACCCCTCGTTTCCATATGTGCACTCACATGTAAATACACTTCATAAACACAAACATGCACATAATTAAAAATAATAAAAATCTTTTCAGATTAAACAAAACAAAACAAGCTAATTCCATGGGCCTGTGACCCCAGCATTGGGCCAGTGATCCCCACATTAGGGAGGTAGAGACACAATCCCTGGGACTTGTTGCCCAGCCTGCCTAGACAACCAATGAGCTCTAGGTTCAGAAAGAGACCCTGTCTCAAAAACAAAAACAAAAAACCAACCAACAAACAAAAAACTAATGTGGAGAATGATAGAGGAAGACACCTGGCATCAACCTAAGCTTTCCACACTCATACACACATCCACACACACAGGAGTACATATACACACAGAGACTGACATACCACCTATATGGGCAGGAGCACACTTGAACTGAGACCCCCACATACGCAGGAAAATGCACACACACCAGCAGCTGCCATGTAGCAAGTAGACCAAGAACTACCATTCTACCTTCACACTTACTTCCTCGTGGTAGTCCTGCAGCCCACAAGTCCCAGGCTGTGGAGGACTCTCCTTACCAACCCTCTGGATGGTAGGAAATCATGCAGATATAAATCTGGCCCAAAGCCCCAGGGCTTCCCTTTGCTGTAACTCCTTCTCAGGACCTATAGGGACTCTCCTTATCTCCAGGAGTAGTTCTTGAAGGCCTTGCCACCCCACACCTTGCCCTCTAGCACTTTTTTAGAGAGCAATTTTAATCCAGAAACATGGCTGCTGTGGCAAGAGATTATATCCAAAGACCAATGCCTATGTGATCTGGCTGGAATGCAGACATGCCACATACCCTCATTCCCTCTGGCTGGAATAAAAACATGCCCTTAGTACATGCCTTTAATCCCAATGAAGGTAAAGTTAGTTGGTAGAAGGAAGCACCAGTGTTTGAAAGTGATGTATAATTGAGAGGCAGAAGAAGTGACAAATCAGAGAGAGAGAGAGAGAGGGAGGAAGAGGCAGTTTTTACCAAGAGAGTTGTACAGAGACAGGTTGAAGAGAGAACAAGCTAGACACAGGTGAAGACTGAATGAGCCAGAGAATGAGAAGGAGCCAGAAGACTGGAACAGCTTGCTAGAGTTAGTTTGAGGCCAAGCAGAGAATTTAACCAGATGCTGAGAGAAGCCAATTTCAATTAGTCAGCTTGAAGAGGCATTTGAGCTAGAACAGCTGAGTTGAACCAGCTAGCCAGAGTTCAGAAAGAACTAGAAAGGGTGAGCTTATTCAGAAGTAAATCTCAGAGGCTGAAGACATTCTAGGCCTAGATTACATTGTATGGAGGCTAGAAACTTCCAGGACTAAGCCTAGGTTAGCAGATGGAGGCAGTAAACCTCTGAGTCAACAATTACATCATGCAAATAAAAGTTACTTTTACAGCCTTTGTTTCAGTTGGTTCTCCAGGCCCCCAACAAGTGGCTAATGGCACAGAGGTTTAATTAGTTTTAATTGCCAGGGTTAGTCAAAGACATTTTCTTAGAAGTAGACTGGTGAGCCAGGCCTGCAGTGCAAGCCTTTGATCCCAGAATGGCAGAGGCAGAGACTCTGTGAGTCAATCTGTGAGTTCAAGGCCAGCCTGGTCTACACAGCAATTTCAAGGCCTGCACAGTTAAGAGTCTGTCAAACAACAATAAAACCAACCAACCAACAAACAGACAAATAAAAAAGAATGGACTGTAGATGATTAGACTGTTAACTAGAGCCCTTAAACATGTAAGGAAGAACGTCAGAGGTGAGGTGGGTAGTTTTTGTGCTTCAGGGCATGCAAATCATTTAGCACAGTGCATATTACCAGCTTACCAAGCCTGTATTTTATCATGCTCCAAAGGATAATATGTCCTATTTGAGGAGAGCCTGCCAAAGTATAGAGTTTTGCACTGGGTGCCATTGAGAATGCAAGCGTGTACAGGCTCATAGTGAGTGCTCTCTGTGTGGTGGTACACATCTGGAATCCCAGCAGGAGGGAGGCTGGGCTGCAGGGTCAGGTGAGCCAGCACACACAATGAGTTCCAGGCCAGCCAGGACTGCACAGTGACAACCTGTCTTGAAAATTAGAAAGAGAGAGCAAGAGAGAAAGGGAGAAAGAAGAAAATAAAGATATATAGCTGGTACAGTTAATATCTGAGATCTCTGTGAGAGTTAGAGTGATTCTCCCTCCTTCCCTCTCTCCTTTTTCTCAGAGGATCGGAGTATAAAATCTCTGCTGCATCTTCTGCACACACTGAACAAGGCAGCTAGTCATCAGCCTTCTGCAAGTGCAGCTTGTCAAGGACAAGCCTTGTTTCTCCATCAGGTGCTGCCACCCACTCTCTCACCCACTGCTTTGGCCTCCCGCCCTTGGCCCTCTCTTCCTCTTCAGCTGCCCTTCCTGTTCCCGTGAGACAGGAGCAGAAAATGAGTCCTATGATGTACTGACAGGATGCCCACGATGATGAGGGCTGTTTTTCCTGCAACCCAGCTTGTCTCTTGATGTAAACCCTCTCCATCTTTGTTCGGCAGCCCTTCTGCGCACCACTTCAGGTGTGCCACTTTAAACTAGTGTTGTATCGGCCCCAGAGAGTTCCTGCTCCCCTCCCAGCCAACCATTAGGACTTTAAGAAGAAAGCCCCAATCATTCTGACAAAACATGTTCTGTCAGTGTAAACGCAACAGAGTACTGGGAACTCATGCAATAGCCATTCCTTGCCAGGTACTGTCTGCCAATTCCAAGAAGCGCCTAGAGGTAGCAGGCTTCTTGTTCCTCTGCCTTCTCCCTACTCTGTTGAGTGGTGTTCTACCCAGAGCTCACAATGGCTCCATTCTTCTGGTGACCCCATTTCAACAGTTAAGCCCAGGTTCTGTGGGCTTGTAACCTCCCCTGACAAATGTGTAAATGAGCACTCTGGCCTGCTTAAATCCCCACCCCTCAGGCTGGCCACACAACTGCCAACCCAAGTGCCTTCTTAAGTGAACATGAGTGGGAATGCAGAACGAGAGAAGGCAAACTACTAATCAAAGGACAACCTCAAAGTCTTCACTGATGTAAGTAAGCCAGGCATAGTGGCTCATGCCTCTAAACCCAGCACTTGAGAAGGAGCAAAGGAGTTCAAGGTCATCCTTAACAATACAGAAAGTTTGAGGTTAGCCTAGGCCACATGATGACTAACATTAGAGTTGACTATGAGGCATTTGATGGGATGAGGTCTATCTTCCATAACAGAAAGTATAGTGGGTGAACACTTAAACACTCAACGCTTAGATTCCATAATTAATAATATATGTTTTCATTAGGTATTATTATTCCCATTTTTCCGTTGCTGGAACTGCCAAATGTCAACACCTTGTCGAAAAAGCTGAGTGCTGTCTTGCCTCTTAATCCTTTTCTAGTATTTCAATCCACGTCCCCAAAAAGCTAGCCTTCCCCAAGAATTTAAATGTGATTTCTTGGGTATGCTTTTCAGGTAAGCCCCAGTGAACACTTGTTCATTTCTAATGCTCTGTGTATTTTGGGATCACTCTCCCTAATGAACTTTAACCTCCCTCAGTGGACCTCATCCTTCTTGAGGTTAGTTAGCACTTTTCAGCTATGAGAGAACCAGCAGCTGCTTTTAACCAATGAGCCATCTCTTCCGTCCCCTCCTTCCTTGCTAAATATATCTTTATCTCTTCAGCATAGTGCTTTTCTCAATGGTTTCTGGGTCATCCTGTGGACCAGCTGCATGACATCATAAACCCACAATTTTGGTAACTCCCGCCCACATTCACTAAAGGAGAATCTACGTTTTAACAAAATTCCAGGTGATTCTTATTCACAGACCAGCCAGACTGGGTTTTACTATGTAGCTCCGGCTAGCCTCAAATCAAACTCAGGAGTTCCACTTACGACTCCCTCTGGCTCTCAAGTGCTGACATTAAAGTAGTACACCACCACTGCTTGCTTTTATTACAGCCATGTTTGAAAAGGAAGCCAATGGGGCTTGGTGTTGTAGCCATGCAATCCCAACACTGGGTAGGCTGAGGTAGGCTGATGTCTGCTAGTTTGAGGCTTGCATGGTCTACTTATTGAGCCAGGCCAACCAAAGCTACATAGTGAGACCTTGCCTCAAAAAATAAAGAGGAGGCAAGGACATTTACTAGCTGAAAGAAAGGAGTGGGTAATTTCATTTCTTTTGAGAACTATTCTTTTCTTTTTTTCCATACACTTTGCCTATTTACCCTCTTTGAACTGTGATAGCACTCATAGTTTTATATCATCTTTTCTAAACCACTCTATGTAGCTCTGGCTGGTGAGAAACACCTATGTGTCATAGCCATGACCTTTTATAGATGGTCAGGAGGGAAAGGGGTGAGTGACAGTCCAGAGAAGAAGAGTTGGGCATGCAGGCTGCACTCTGGAAAGGCCTGTTCCACTTCTGCCCAAAGAGAGCACTTAGGTGTCTGCTGTGGTTAGTGATGTCCACGCTGAATAGAGAGATCCATACAATGAGCTTCTTGCTTCTTGATCTCAGGAACATTAATCCAGCAGCAGGGAGGGACATGAAAGTATAAAAGCCCCAAGAACAGGGACCAGGGTGTAGTTCAGTGGTAAAGCACAAGCTTTGCATATACACAGGCCATGGGTTGGAGAAACACGGGTGCACACACCCCCAGAGAGAGAGAGAGAGAGAGAGAGAGAGAGAGAGAGGGAGCACGGGAGAAACAATAAGGAGCCTCTGGGAGGTGAAAAGAGATGATTCCATAAAGCCACTAGCATTTGAGGATAGCTCCTGCAGGGCGTGTGGGGTGACAGAAGGTATCCTGGGCAACAGAATGTTGAGGCATACCAACAAGAACATGGAGAAAACCAAGAAAGGTGACTTTAGGGCGTCTTCCACACAGAGCCATAAGGGACTAGTCTACAAGGTCATTTAGAGGCCTCTCAGACTAGTTTGAGAAGTTTTATGACCAGAAATGGCTATTGAGCGGCTGGAGATGAGCCGGTCATTAAGAGCTATTACTGATCTTGCAGAAGACCCTGGTTTCATTTTTAGCACCCACATCGTGGCTCACAACCGCCTGTAATTACAGTTCCAGGGGATTCCAACACCCTCTTCTCAGGCTCCTACACACACTTCTGTACGTACATACAGATACACAGGCACACACACATGTACATAAAACAATGAATAAATATGGTAAGGAATCAGATAACTCACTAAGGCAGAAAAAGTGAATCAAGGCAGAGTGGCTAGACTGAAGAAAGTGGTGATTCACACTGACAATGAACTTCAAGAGACACACCAAATAAGCAGCTTCTAACTTTTTGGCTATCAAACCCATTGTAGAAATTAGTTATATAAATAAGAACTATTAAATATGTAAATCTAAAATAAAAACCATGTAAACAAGATCTTTTAAAGCTGAATGCCTCTGGTTGAAGTAAGTTGGCTAAAAGCACTCAGTTTTCTCCTCTTGTTCCCTTCTCAACCCCATGGATAATGAAAGCCTGTTTCAAAATCAGCCAACTCCTGCCTGCTACTTGTCATTACAGATAAGCCTGTCCATCTGATTGTGCGCTGACTGGCTGCTTTCAGTTTATAATGACAGAGTTGAGAAATTAGGATAGAGGACCCATGACCTGCAAAATTGAACATAGTTGGAGTTTATAGACAACCTCTGGTCTCAACCTTTGCTCTCAAGCTGTAACCCTTAGTCTGCATACATTATCCCGTTCACATACAAAGCTCAGGGTTGTTGGAGGAGGCTTTCTCTTAGAGGTGATTATGGGAGTCTGGAGATATGTGACAGAGCTAGAACATAAGCAGAGAGAATCTACAAGGGGACAAGGCGAACAGGATGTGGCTCAGTGGTAAAGCTGGTACTTAAGCAGGGCTGGGATCAGTCCCTGGCACCGAAATTATAAATACCTGGACAGAGGCAGCACAAAGCACAGTCTAGGTTTTTTTGTTTTTGCTTTTTCTTTTGAGACGGGGTTCAATAGGCATAGGATGGCTGTTAACTTGGAGCAACGCCTCATTCATCCTTTGGCTCCAGAGTGTTGGAAATGTAGGCATAGTGAGATTCTCTCTTAAAAGAGCAAACAAATGAAACACAAAACACAGCTGGGCCTAGTAGTTCACACCTCTAGTCCCAGCAATTGGGCAGTAGAGACAGGAGGGTCACGAGTTCAGGCTCAGTGTTGACACTATAGTGAGTGAGGCTAGGGTGAGCTAGACAAACCCTGTCCAAACAAACAAACAAACGTGCTCTTTTCTTTGGCTGACACAGAGTAAACCATTTGGGGCCAGGAGTGTAGCTCATCTAGTATATCTGAGGCCCTGAGTTCGATTTCCAGCCCAGAATAAATCTGCATGTAATGTAGTGGCATATGCCCTAAATTTGAGCACTTCAAGAGGTGTTGAAAGGAGGATCAGAAGTTCAAGTCATAGTCAGCCTGGAAAACATGAAACTGTCTCAAAAAAAATGACAAAAAGAGAAAAGGAAAAAAAGAGATTGTTTTCTTTTTAAATGCATGTGTTAATAATGTTTAGGAGATACTCAGATAGGCTAAAATGACTAGGCTCACCTTCACTACTATTAATAATTTCAGAGACTCAGACTTACAGGTGAAAGTTCACCGAAGAGCACATGTCATTACACCAAAAACTAGGGCAAAGTTCAGAGCTCGACAGAGCTGCTGACTTGTTTTTCTTTCCAGACCAGTAAACCTGTTGGCATCATGAGGTGGATGTAAAATTTTAGCAGGAAATGACTCCATTCTAGACCAAGGTTAGTCCCATGAACAATGAAACGTTATGCAAGACAAAAAAAAATGATCTGTGTTAAGTGTCACACAGGACAAATGGAGTGAGGTGTTGCTCAAGACCCTGGGGTGCAATAATCCACTTTGTAGCAATCAGAGCTACGGCCACAGCTGGGGCTGTGGTCGGTGGTAGAGCTGACAGTACCCATCAGGAAGGAGGCACTGAGAAATACATGCGCATGCAACCCCCTCTCCCACTAACCTTTCCTCTCTCCTACCTAGTGTTGGGATGTTGGAAGGGACTGGGGTGGAGTAGGGAGAAAAATGTAAATAAAAGGGTTTTTAAAAAGCACACCTACGTTACCCAGAAGACAAGTGGCTGTCGAGTAGCACTTGAGGAAATGCTCACTACAGTTAAAGATCAGGGAAATGCAAAGGAACGCCAGAGACACCACTACACACCTACCAGAATAGCTGGAAACCTGACAGCAGTGAGACCTGGCACCAAACTCATATACTGTTGGTGGTAATTATAGATTAGAAGTAACTTTCAGAAAAGACTGTGGAGGTAGCCTGGTGTAGAGTTGTGGTCCACCATGCACAAGGCCCTGGGCTCAGACAAAAGCAAAGCCTGTTGTGACTATCCTTCCAGTGTACCAGAGGCTGCACAGCACCTTAATTCCAACACTCGGGAAATGAACGCAGGAGAATGAAGAGTTTGAGAGCAGCCAGGGCTATACAGCAAGACTTTTTTTTTTTTTTTTTTTTTAAGATGGGGAATGTAGATCTGTGGTGGAAAACTTGACAGGTATGTATGAGCTATTCAAGGTTCTAGGTTCAATTCCTGGTATCAAGGGGAGAAAAGGAAAGGAGGGCGGGAGGAATCATCACAGGAAACTTGAAATCTTTTTTCTAAGAATAGAGAGGGAGACAGTGGAGGAAACAGAAAGAATTAGAGTCCAAGGCAAAGTGTGAATTACCAGAAGAAACAAAAGGGCAGCAGTCAGGAGAGAAACCAAAACATGAAGCTAAGGAGAAGCTTAAATTGAGATTACATAGACAGACAAACACAGACTCTCTCTCTCTCCTCTGTCTCATATATAAAGTACTTGAAATATTGAAACAGTGCCAGCCCTCCAGACATAATTATAAATCAGGGAAGAAATGAAAAGAAAGACCAAGTACTTAGTCTCTGTTGAATAAGTATTCAGAGGGCAAACTGGTTACGTGAGTGCTGGGTCCTAAGTCAGCTCTGCCTGTTGTTAATGCTAGGCCCTTCCCCATACTTCCGGGTTGTTTCAAAGGTTATTTTATTTGTGTGTGTGTGCGCACACAGCCCTTAGGAGCTAGGAGAGGGTGTGGAGTTACAGGCAGTTGTGAGCTGCCTGAAGTAGGAAACAGCTGTCTCCCTATCTCCTCCACACTTCTGTTTTATTTGAGCCTGCTTTTATGATACAGGCAATGAGGACTATTCAAGAAATGACTGAGCTTCTTATTTTCTGGCAACAACCATGTGAGATGCAAATGGGAACCTTTTTTCTGAACCCATGAAAATGGGAAGAAATACTAAGTAATTCACCTGTGGACAAGAGAAATCTGAAACGTAGTGATTCGACATCTGATGAAATCCGAAGTTCAATGGGAAGCTGTGATTCCACTCAAGATTCTGTACGGAATGTGGTGAGGGTGGGACACTTACTGAATGAATTGCAGATGGTGCCTCAGTTTCCCTACACCAGTTGTGAAACACGAGGCTAATTAAAAAGTTTTCAAAGCAGTCCTCAAAGTTAAAGCTGGGCCTTCTGAAGAATGAAGGTGATAAATGCCAAACACCATTGCTTAAAGGGAGACAGAAATATGATAGGGCTGCCAATTTGGCGATCAAAAAGATATTGCTGTGGAGTGGAGAGACAACCCACAGACCTTTGGTCTTGGAAGCAGGCTTCCAATCACCCACCTCTCAGCTGTCAGTTTAGCCCTGCCCCTGGCCCCAGGCCAATGTTCCCTTTCTTCTACTGAAGTCTTCCAAAAGCATTGTCATGCTAATGCTACCTACTCCACCTCTGATTGCGTGGGCTCCCTACTGCCCAGTTCACCGCAAATCTTTAAAGAACATTTTGGGGGAATGGTGGGAGAACCAGAAGACTGGAGAGGTAACTCAGTGGTTAAGAATGCACACTGCACTTGAAGAGGAGCAAAGTTTTATTTCCAGAGCCCATGTCAGGTGGCTCACAACCACCTGTAACTCCAGGAGAGCCAATGCTTTCTAACTAGACTACTTGGGTACCTGCATTCAAGAGAGAAAGGCAGGCAGATCTTTGTCAGTTCAAGGACGGCCTAGTATTCAAGTTCCAGAACAGCCAGAGTATTACAGTACGACTCTGAAAAATAAAAATCAAGAAAGAAAAAGTGTGTGTGTGTGTGTATTGTTGCAAAATGAATTCTTTTGTGTGGGGGGGCATTTAGTCTTTTTTTTCAAGACAGGGTCTCACTATCCTTGAACTCACAATGTAGACTAGGCTGGCCTCAAACTCACAAAGATCTGCCTGCCTCTGCTTCCCAGCTGCTGGGATTAAAGATGTGTACCACAACACTGATTTTGTAAACTGATTTTTTAAATAAAAGATTTATTATTTCCTGTTTATACAATATCCTGCCTGCATGTGTGCCTGCAGGCCAGAAGAGGGCACCAGATGTCACTATAGATGGTTATGAGCCACCATGTGGTTGCTGGGAATTGAACTCAGGACCTTTGGAAGAACAGCTAGGCATCTCTCCAGCCCTTGTAAACTAATTTTTAAAAAAGGACCTTTTTTTTTTTTTTTCCTTTTTAGTTATGGATGTACACTTGAATACCAGGTACGCTCAGAAGCCAGCCGAGCACACCGTCAGATCCCCTGGAGCCGGACTTGCAGGCTGTTCTTAAGCTATCCAAACTCTAGACCTCTGCAAGAGCAGCAAGTGCTCTTGAGCCCTGAGCCACCTCTTCAGCCCCCACGCTTGTTTATTTTATGTTTTCTTATTTGTTTTTGTCTGTTTTAGACACAGTCTCACTTTACAGCCTAAGCTACCTCATAGCACAGGCTACCTCGTACTCACGGCAATCCTTCACCTCAGCTTCCTGCATAAGCGGTACAGAAAACGGATCTGCCTGGAGACTGGTTCTTTGAGTAAAGAACTTGCCACTGGAGCATGAAAACCCGAATTCCAGTCCCCAGAATGCAGAAAAACATTGAGTGGACATGGCAGTCTCCCCGTAATCCCAGCTCTTGGGAGATAAGCACCCTGGGAATAAACTGGATAGTGAGACTGGCCTACCTGGTGAACTCCACATTCAACCTGAGATACCCTGCATCGGTACAGGAATGAGGAGGAAAATGATCGAGTAAAACTCCCCGGCCAGCCTGGGGCCTCCTCAGCACGCTCCCATGCGCATGCTCTCTCTCATCTAACTCCTACTGGCGGGAGAAGTGGGGCATCTGCACTGCAGCTCACACGTGGAGGTCTAAACGTGACTTTGTGGGGCTCCTTATCTCCTTCCACCTTTATGTGGGTCCTTAGGTTCTTCGGGCTTGCCTGGCAAACACCTTTTCCCACTGATCCATCTCATTGTGCCTCCCCCTCCCGCTTTTTTTTGACGTAGAGTCTCATGTAGCCCAGGATGTCTTCAATCTCGCTATGTAATGTGGAACTCTGCTGGATCAGGCTGAAGTCTGGTGTATCCAGATCGCCAAACTGAGGTCTATTAACGGTTGATGCCCTTTTCTCAGCGGGGGTTCTCTTCCTCCTAACCCCTGATCTGGGTGACCCCAGATTTTGTAAGGAGCATCACATAGCCCTCAGGGAAGATCACAGGCCCAACCCTGTTTCTGATAAAGAAACTGGTTCGGATAGCTATCTATTCCTGGAGATATCCATTTTATATGCTAATAAGATGCCTGGGTGTCTCGACTTTCCAAATGACCTTTGACTTTACCCGAAGATTTCCCTCTACTCATAGGATACTTAGTACTGTGTTCTCCTTGTGACAGGACCCTGCTACACTGCAGGGAAAATGAGGCAGTGTACCACTATATGCAAATCAAGCATCCCTGACTCCCTGACCCCAGCACATCAAACACATTCATCCTCAAAATCCTTCCCACTGCCCAGGGCTTATAAATCCCTGACTTCAGATAAACGTGCTGACTGGTTGTGTGCTTTCCATCCTGGCCATCTGGGACTCATCATTTACCCTCTGTCAGGCTGTGTCTCAAGGGGCCTGCCCTCTGGCCGGCTGGGCCTGGGCCTCACCAGGTTGGTGTCTTCCTACAAGTCCACCAGCCACGGGCTTTCGCCCACACCTCTGCCATGTTCAGCACATGTTTAACCAAAAGCTGTAACACTTTGGTATCGCCGTAGGTTGTGGAATGCCTGAATTTCCACAGCCACTGGTGATCTCATTCTAAAAGAGCTAACCTGTAACACTCTGTGGAAAACCTTTTCCACACCCAGGCCTAACACACATGAGCCTCACCCTAAAGTGCTCTAGCTGTGTTCCTGAGATCCAGGACCTGTGATCTCATCCCATCTCGAAGCCTGGGCTTCTAGCACAGCCTCACCTGAACACATGTCAGGAGATAGCTGAGGACCATCCCAGGACCTTGCTGAAATCCAGGTCCCTTCTGAACAAAGAATGACAAAGTAGAAAAGGATGAATTTGAACTCATGATTCTTCTGCCTCCACCTCCCAAGTGCTAGGATTCCATGCCTGGTGCAAAGCCAAGACTTATGTACTTGTCTTTTTTTATTTCTGTTTTTTGAGACAAGGCCTCACTCTATAGCTCTGGCTATCTTGAACTTGCTTTGTAAATCAGGCTGACCTTGAACTCAACAGAGATCTGCCTTCCTCTGTTTCCTGAGTGCTAGAATTTAAAGGTATATACCACCACACCTGGCTTTCTTTCTGCTCCCTATCTTTCCTCCTTCCTGGGATTAAACTCAGAGCCTGTTGGCTAGAGAGGTGGCTTTGAAGGTGCAAGCATTTGCTGCTCTTTCAGAGGACCTGCGTTCAGTTTTCAGCACCCACATGTGGCAGCTCCTAACCATCTTTAACTCCATCCCAAGGGATCTGACGCCCTCTTCTGGCCCTGGGCGTCTGCACACTTGTGTGCTTACATACACATAGACACATAGACACACATATACATAAACAAAACTATGAACAAACAAGAATGTAGAAATCTTACACACTTCAGGCAAGTGATCTACATCCTTGGCTGTCCCCCACACACGCCAAGAAAGCTCCATGGAAAAGGTGGCTTGAGCCAGTCCTGGAACATGAGTGGCAGTTTAGCTATGGAGTACATTGACCCCTTCACAAGTGGGCAAGCGCTGAACATCATGGGCTTAGGTGATGACCCAAGATGTTTCATGCTAGGTGTGGGTATGCGCTTGCAATACCAGCTCTCAGGATGTAGAAACTGTAGGATCAAAGTTCAGAATCAGAGCTAGGGAAGTTTCTCAGGATTTAGGAGCACTTGAAGTGTTTTGCAAAGGATCCGGGTTCAAGCCCTAGTACTCACATGGTGGCTCACAACCACCTGTAACTCCAGCTCCGTCTGTGGGCACCAAGCATGCACATGGTGCACAGACACACGTGCAAACAAAACCTCATACACACAAAAATGAGAGAAATCATGTTTTTGAGACGGGGTTTCTCTGTGTAGTCCTGACACTATCTCTGTAGACCGGGTTGACCTTAAACTCAGAGATCCACCTGCCTCTGCCTCCTGAGTGCTGGGAGTAAAAGACATGCTCTACTACACCCAACTTGAAATGAATAAATATTTAAAAATATTTTAAAAGTTAAAAGTCCTTCTGAGTTATACAGTAAGTCATAAGCCAGCCTGTGCTACATAAAACCTTGTGGAAAAATAAAATAAAATAAAAAAAACAACAAAAAACCACAAATATAAAAATACGGAGAACACATTTTTCTAGACAAATGAGAGAATTAGTGGATATTTTGGGCAAGAAACTGAAATACAGTTCTAAGTATGTACAGATAGTTCTAAGTAAACGACTAAACCAACCGTAGATTCAGGCAATGGGGCTGGTGCCCTCCTGGAAGAACTTCAATCAACACTGCCTCCGCCTGCCTCTCCCACTTTCTAGATGTTGAGTGACATCTAATGGGCAAATTGGGGAAATGCACCTACTGGATTTTCTTTTTTTCTTTTCTTCTTTTTCTTTTTCTTTTTGAGTTTTCCAGATAGGATTTCTCTGTGTAGCTCTGGCTGTCCCAGAACTCATTCTGTAGACTCGAACTCAGAGATCTCCCTGCCTCTACCTTCCAAGAGGTGGGATTGAAGGCAAACACCACCACTACCTGACAGATTTTCATTATTTTTATGTTTAAGAAAAAAAGTCTCAGCCAGGCACAGTGACACACACCTGTAAAAAAGGACTCAGGGAGGCAGAGGCAGGCAGATTTCTGAGTTCGAGGCCTGCCTGGCATACAGAGCGAATCCAGGACAACCAAGGCTACACCAAGAAACTTGTCTAGAAAAACCAAACCAAACCAAACCAAACCAAACCAAACAAAGAAAAAGTCCCTTTTCAGCCCAGCATTCATGAGGCAGAGGCAGGCCGATCTCTGTGGGTTTGAGGCCAGCCTTGTCTAGAGTGGGTTCCAGGACAGCCAGAGCTACGTGGAGAAACTTTGTCTGAAAAAACAAACAAACAAACAAACAAAAAGAAAAAGAACATGTAAACAATTTTATTTTTATATATTTGTTGTTTTTATTTCACTTAAACAGAATCTGATGTAGCCAGGATGTCATCAAACTTTTTATGTAGCCAGGGATGATCTTAAACTTTTGTTCCTATTTCCTTTCAAGACTAGGCATGCACCATCATACCCAATTTAGTCCATGCTGAGTTCTAGTCCAGAACTAGATGGAAAGACCCATTGCTGAAATCATCATACACTTTGCAAGCAGGATGTAGAGAAGTCAATCTGGAAAAGCACTGGGTGCTTCTTCCTCATGACTAGGTTTCTTGGTGTCGGAGGTACAATGCAGGCTGCTAGGGGAGACTGTCACCAAGAGACTGTCCGCTCAGCTGTGTACCTTGCCTGCTTTACCTCCAGCCTGATAGGTAAGATGTTCCCATTGGTACAATTATGGCAGAACTGACATGGGCGTGACCAACCGTAATAGTATTACTATTATTAATATTATACTATTATTGAATGTGATGCCTGCTCTAGCGGAGGGAATTCAAATCCAGCACTATAAACCTGGTCAAATGCGTGTGGTGATGGGGCGGGGTCATAGCCCCTAGTGGGGAAGCCAGAGTTACTGTTTTGCTATATGACTACAAAGTGCCTGCCAAGTTGTACTCTAAATATTTATGTCTGTGGTCATAGATTTGTTCTGTCAGCTTTGGTTGCAGAAACTTCTTTTTGTAGTGGGCAGTAGTTACCACAGAGACTCATAACAATGCAGAAAAGTGGGTGGAAGAAATCTAAGTGCTGGAAAAGGTGTGGAGTGTTGTGTAAATGCTGTCTTCAGGGCATGACATGACTGTTACATTCTTGAATTCCCAGGAGCTGGGGTCACACTGGCTGCTAACATTCAATCATGAGGCCTCTTTCTGAGGATAATTGTTGCTAGGGAGGAGGGGCTCAAGGGACTCAACTGGCCCCTGAAGATCTATAGGCAGTTTGCTGGGAACAGGGGAGATTTTATTCAGTGGCAGAACCACTGGTAAAGTTAGTCATACTCCTGTAAATGACACTCACTTATGCTTCTGTAGGCAACCTTAATGTCACTTGCTGAGTCATCTAAAACCCAACAAAACAATGGAAAAGACATGGAGGCATGGAGGCATATAGTTGGAAAAGGAAGGGGATTGCTGGGATTAAGAGGAGAATAAGAAAGGTAACGAGGCCTGGAGACATGGTTCAGTGGTTAAGAGCACTGGATACTCTTGCAGAGGACCTGGGTTTGGTTGCTAGCACCTACATGGTGGCTCACAACTATCTCTAACTCCAGCTCCAGGGGATCTGATGTCCTCTTTTCTGGCCTCTGTATGCACCAGGCACATATGTGTGTGGTACACATAGATTCATGCAGGCAAAACAGTTAAGCAAATAAAATAAAATAAATAATCCAAAAAAAAAAAAAAAAAAGAAAAGAAAAAAATTTTAAATGAAAGAGCTGGAGGGTGATGGGTAGCAGAAAGCACACACCTTTATTCCCAGCACTGAGGAGGTAGAGGCAGGCAGATCACCAGCACAGGTGAGTTCCAGGTCAGTCTGCTCTACAGAGCAAATTTCAGGAGAGCCAGGGCTACTTAGAGAAACCCTGTCTCTAAAAACCAAAGGAAGGAAGGAAGAAGGGAAGGAAGGAAGGAAGGAAGGAAGGAAGGAAGGAAGGAAGGAAGGA
>NW_026585686.1:1662074-1770462 GCF_907164565.1 Psammomys obesus | reverse complement strand
GGAAGGAAGGAAGGAAGGAAGGAAGGAAGGAAGGAAGGAAGGAAGGAAGGAAGGAGGGAGGGAGGGAGGGAAGGAGAGAGGGAGGGAGGAAGGAAGGAAAGAAGAATGAAAGAAAGAAGAAAGGAAAGAAGGAAGGAAAGCGAAAGGAAGGGCAGAAGAAAGAGAGAGAGAATATAACATGTCTTAAGAGTCGATTGGAGACAATCTGAAGCTCAAAATGGACAATAAACAGCATCCTCCTCTTTAAGAAGGATTAGCGACCGCATAAGAAATTAAATCAACAGATGAAGAAAGAAAATCAAGTAATGATTTAGACAAAGAAGTGGCAAAAGGAACATGATGGTCAGTAAGTTGGAGGAGAAACTAAAAAACATGGAGGGAGAAATCACTAAGGAAAATGAGTCACAGAGAAAGAACTAAACAGCAGTTGTGGAAATGAGTCAGTCAACAAAATAAGAAATACAGTGGGAAGAATCAACACATAGGGCCAAGCAGAAAAAAATGAGATTTAGGGATGAAAGAGGGCATCAAAACAGTAATAACTTCAGCAAAATAAAAGAAAGGAAGCAAAGAGCATGAGCAAAGTGTTGTTAGAAACAACAAACACCAACACCAAAGCACCGGGGATGCATTCGTAAACCCACGCCTAAGGGAGAGCTGGAGAGTTGGCTCCCCTGGCTGCTCTTCCAAAGAAGCTGGGTTCAATTCTCAGCACACACATGGCAGCTCGCAATTGTAGCTCCAGTTTCAGGGGATGTGACACCCTCACATACACATACAAGCAGGCAGAACACCAATGTACATATAATAAAAACAAATCATTTTTTAAAAAGGACCAAACTGAAAATACCACGATGTAGAAAAAGAGCTGACATAAGTACACCGATTATTTATTTATTCAATGAAATTATAGCCAAAGCTCACCTAATCCTAGAGAAGAAAATTGATACTGAAACACAGGAAACACTTAGAACTCCATGAATACATGTCTAGAGAAGAGATTCTCCACAATGCATCAGTGAAAACAACAAAAATACCAAACAAAGATATGAAGAGCTGTAAGAGAGAAGCACCAACTCAGACACTAAAACAAACACATCAAAGCTGGATGGGCATGGTGGCACACATCTTTAATCCCAGCACTAGCGAGATAGAATTCAAGGCTAGATGATGAGACCCTGTCTCAGGAATATACACATACATACATAAGAGCAAACACATCAGAATAATATAAGATCACCATTAGTCATTCTAACAGTCAAGAAAGCATGAAATGATATATTTCAAACCCTGAAAGCAAATAATTGCCAACCAATAATTTGTTATACATAACAAAGTTATATCTTAAAATTGAAAACTATGAGCATTTAAAGACAGGCACAAAGAAGGTAATTCAGTACAACAAAGCCAGCGCTGAGGAAAATACTTAAAGGATATACACAAAAGAACAAGAAAGACACATGTCAAAAGGAGCTTCAGCAGTCAGCATGACACAACCCAGAGTCACCTGGGAAGAGTGAAACCAACTGAGAAACTGCACAGATTATGTCATCCTGCGGAGGATTTTCTTGACTGTTGACTGCTGAGGGAGCACAAAGCCTACTGTGGACAGTACCACTCCTGGGCTGGATTGTATAAGACAGCAGGATGAGCAAGTCAGAGGGAGCAAGCTGGTAAGCAGCATTCCTCTATGGTCAATTTCTGCTTAAGCTCCTATCTTGAGTTCCTGCCCTGAGTTTTCTCAGTGATGGGGTGTGACTTGAGAGTTGTAGGCTGAAATAAATCCTTTCCTCACCAAGTAGCATTTGGTCATGGTTCATAGCAATAGAAAGCAAACTAAGATGACAACAACAAAAACATCAACAAGAGCATAGGCAAGAATACATTTTGTGGGAGTTGGAGAGATGGCTCAGTGGTTAAGAGCATTTTCTGCTCTTCCAAATGACCCAGGTTCAATTCCTAGCACCCACATGGCAGCTCACAACTGTCTGTAACTCCAGTTCAAAGGGATCTGACACCTTCACACTGATGCACATAAAATTAAATTAAATTAATTATTAAAAATAATACATTTTGTGAACAGAATAGATGAACAAAGGAGGGTTAAGAAAGAACACAATATGTCCAACACAGGAAACCCCTAGTATTAGCAGGGATATAGAAAAGAACAAAGTACCAATAACTAACACAACCTTAGAAAATGGCAAGCTCTTCTCAATAACAGCCTTAAATAAAAATAACTTTAACATATCATTTAATAGACAGTGGATTAAAAATAAGTTTCAGGTCAAGAGAGATGGCTCAGCAATTAAGAGTATATGCTTCTTTTGCAGAGGATCTGAGTTCAATTCCAAGCACCTACGTTGGGCAGCTCACAACTGCCTAGAACTCTGGCTTCAGGGGAATCCAATGCCATTAGCCTCTATGTGTGCCGTGTGGGCACACACACGCACACACAAGTTAAAAAAAAATTAAATGATCCAACTACCTGTTGTTCTCTAGAAACACACTTCACTAGCCATGACATCAAAAAATTGAGAAAGGGCAGAAATGAACCTATCAAGCAAATGGAGCCCCAAACAGGGAAGCTACTATATATTAATGAAGAGAACAAGTTATCCAGGAGACATAGCAATTTAAAAAATTTATATACCAAACATTGGAGCTCTCAGTCCTATAAAACACATACGAAAGGGCACAAAAGGACAGTTGGTCAGAAAACCACCATGGTGAGAAACTTCAATATTTCACTTTCATTTTTTGTTTGTTTCTTTTTTTCAAGAGAGAGTTTCTCTGTGTAGCCTTGGCTATCCTGGACTAACTTTTTTTTTTTTAAATAAGATTTATTTATTTTTTTATATAGTATTCTGCCTGCATCTGAGTCAGCAGGCCAGAAGAAGACACCAGATCTCATTATACATGGTTTTGAGCCACCATGTGGTGGCTGGGAATTAAACTCAGGACTTTTGGAAGATCAGCCAGTACTGTTAATCTCTGAGCCATCTCTCCAGCCCCCTGGACTAACTTTGTAGACTAGCCTGGCCTCGAACTCATGGAGATCTGCCTGCCTCTGTCTCCCTGAGTGCTGGGATTATAGGCATGCACCACTGTGCCCAGATTTTGCTTTCCTTTTTTACTTTCATTTTTAAATAAGTCTACCAAACAAAAACAGTAGAAAAACTTCAGGGCTAAACTATACCACAGATCAATTGAATTTAATACCATGTGCAAAACATTCCACCTAATAAATACGAATTATATATTCCTCTGGGTGGTCCATGGAGCCTTCTCTAAAACTGATCATATTATGTGTTACAAGGCAAGGCTTAACAAATACAAAAGAATAATAGTAATTCCTATATCTTAACAGATCACAGTAGAACAAAGCTAGAAATAAACAGCAAGAAAAATTGAAGAATTTCACACACAATTGGAAACTAAATAACAACCCCCAACGGAGATTTTTAATAATGTGTTTGTAGATATGGCGGGGAGGGGGTTATGTGCACACATGTGACAACAAGACTCAGAGTCCTGAGCATGCCAGGCAAGCACTCTGCCAACTGAGCTATATCCCTAGCTCCATGATTCACTTTTGAATGAACAATGAATGAGTGAAGAAATCAAGGAGGAGCTGGCCATAGTGATGAACGCCTTTAATCCCGGCACCCAGGGAGGCAGAGGCAGGTGGATCTACATAGGGAGTTCCAGGATAGCCAGGCCTATGTAGAGAGACTCTGCTCAAAACCAATAAACAAACAACAAAAACAACCGCCGTAAACAAATAATAAATTTTAAACAACCTTGTAAACTGGGAATGGTGGCATTAGCCTTTATCTCAGATATTTTATGTGAGAGATTTTAGAAATATGGATTTACCAGCACTCAGGAAGCAGAGGCAGGCAGATCTCTCTGAGTTTGAGGCCAGCCTGGTCTACAAAGTGGGTCTAGGACAGCCACGGCTACACAGAGAAACCGTGTCTCAAAAATTGAAAAAAATACATACAAAAAAATAGAGTTCTGCACTTACTGGGTAGTAATTTATAAAATACTCATTTTTATCTTACTCCATGTCTTTAAAAAGATTTATATTTATTTTATGTGTATGGCTGTTTGCCTGTATGGATTGTGCATGAATTCCTGGTGCCCTTGGGGCCAGCAGAGATCCCTGGAACTACATGAGCAAGCATGTAGGTTCTGGGAATCAAACCCTGGTCCTCTGCAAGAGCTGCAAGTGCTCCTAACCACTGCGTCATTGCTCCAGCCCCCATTCTCACCTCACTTCTTTCGTGTGTCCCACCTCCATGCAGCCTCTAAGTCAGATGCGTGTAAGCCAGCAGAAGAACAAGAAAGATATCTTGGCATTTAGTATACTCTGTAATCCCAGAACTCAAGATATTGAAGCAGGAGGACCTTGAGTTTGAGACCACCCTGTGATACATGGCTTAAACAAACAAACAAACAAAAACCAAAACGAAAGACTCTGAATAAACAAAAATGGCTTCCCTAACAATACTTGTCAGTATAAGATGCAATAAAGTTTATACTTACTAAAATATAATTAAAGGATGGAGAGAGGGCTCAGGGTTTGTGATCACTTGATGCTCTCCCAGGGGACTCAGCTTTGGTTCCCAGCAACTACACAGTGTCTGACGGCAGGGCAGGGGAAATGTGCATAGGGTTTGTGCATGTATTCAAGCAGGCAGAACACTTACACGCATGGAATAAATATAAAAATAAATAAAATGTAACTAATGGAGACTTATTAAGTATAGGATCTTCAACATGTTGATATTATTAATTTTACATCCACTAATATAATTTATCAAAATGTAGTATAATTAATGAAGGAACCATGTAGATTCTGGCCAAAATCACTGTGACTCTTTTGTTTGGCTAGTTTTTTGATATAAGATCACACATTGTAGCCTAGGCTGGACTAGAACTCATTAAAGAGCATAGGCTAGCCTCTAACTCATGGTAATCCTCTACTTAGCTTCTTGAATGTTAAGATTACCACCATATTTGGTTGGTGTTTTTTTTTTTTTTTTTTTTTTTTTTTTTTTTTAAGGTGGTCTTGTTTTATAGCCAAGACTAGCCTGGAACTTACTATGTAGCTAAGGCTGGTTCCAACTCATGCTAGTCTTATCTCAGCCTCTTAAGGGATTATAAGTATGTAGTACCACACAAAGTTAGGCTAAAAAAAGTTAGTATTACTTTTGAGTAAAACCTCTCTTATGACAAGCACAGAGTATTACATTTCAGGTAATTTTAAAACCCACACATCTTTATACTGTAAAGCAATGTTAGTCTTTGTACTGTATTGCAGTTTGTTTTTATGGCAACTTGGCACAAATTAGAATCGTCTGAGTAGGGAGCCACACCTGAAGAACTGTCCAAACTGCCTGGATTGACGTGGAAAACCACTTGAGTATGGGCGGAACCCTCTGGTAACTGTCCAGATCAGAGGGGTGTGGATGAAGGACATTTACTCCACCTTCACTCTTGGGCTTCCTTCTTGTTTCCAAGTTGACTTATCCCTTGGCTGCTGCTGACGCTCTGCTATTACACCCAGGGTTTCCAGGTTCCACTGTGGGTAGAAACAACAGCTCTCTAGGAACCTTCCAGAATTTGGGCTCCAGATTGGGATTGCTGGGGTTCCCAGCTTTGTAGACCATTTGCTTCTCAGCCTGTCAGGTATGGTTTAGCTGTTGTTACTATTTGAACATATGCTGACCCAATAAGTTCATATATATATATGATATATATATCATATTATATATATTAATATATATTATATTAATATATATTATATTAATATATATTATATATATAATATATATATATTACACACACACACACACACCACACCATACCATGCCATGCCACACCATTATCTCTGTTCCTCTATAGTGATGAATGTGTTACTTTTTAAAAAATGTACTATTATTTTATGTGTATGGATGTTTTGTCTGCACATATGTCTGTCCTTGATGTGCATGCCCAGTTCCTGTGCATGCCAGAAGAGGGCACTGAATCCTCTGAAATTGGCACCACAGGTATTTGTGAGCTGCCATGTAGGTGCTGGGAATTGTTCCTCTGGAAGAGCAGCCAGTGCTGTCTTCAGCCTCCTGACCATATGCTCTTTGTTTGAAGCTACTTAAAGAAAAGCTGTCAGATGGACAGGGTGTTTCTCAGGGTGTTTGGCATCCTTAGTATTCTGGGGGGTCCTGGTGCAGCACCAAAGGTGGAGAGTTGAGGTTTGTAAAACTCCAGGCCTCAGTACATTAAGAACATCGTAAGCAGCTATACCCAGATAACTTGTACTTGAATCATGCTATTTTTTACAAATGTGGATTTTCCATACTTACTTAGTAAGAACCAGGCTAAGCAGTGGTGGCACACTTTAATCCCAGCGCTCGGGAGGCAGAGGCAGGCGGATCTCTGTGATGTTGAGGCAGCTTGGTCTACAGAGCACGTCCAGGACAGCCAGTGCTACACAGAAAAACCTTATCTCAAAAAACAAAACAAAACAAACAAAAAGAGCTGGGAGAAGAGAGGTTTCCTATTTTAACAGGCTTTATGGTTTGTAAGCATTCTGTTCCACTGTTGGTGTGTGTGTATGCATGTATGTTAAAGGCATGAATGTGCAGGTTGCAGGCGTGTGCTAGAGTGGCTAGCCAGCAAACTCCAGAAATTCTCTGCCTCCCCAGTGCTCGGAGCAAGGAAGCATCACTGTGCCTGGCATTTGCGGGGAGGGGGTGGAAGATCTCAACTCCTCATGCTTGTGAGGCAAGCACTTGCCCACTGTGCTATATATATATAGCATATATAATACTATACAGGTACTCTCCATTGTTCTTTAACATCAACCTTGTGGGTTAGACAGATGGCTCAGTGCTCGAAGGTACCTGCCGCCAAGCCTGACCACTTAAGTTTGACTCCCCAGGGCCCACATACTGGAAAAGAAACGCACAAGCTCAAGGCTTAGTAGTTAAGAACACATACTTGTCTGGAAGACTTATTTAAAAATGAAAGCAAAATCTAGGCATGGTGGCTCAAGCCTGTAATCCTAGCACTTGGGGAGGTGGAGGCAGGCAGATCTCTGTGAGTTCGAGGCCACTTTTTCCTCTTTTTTTTTTTTTTTTTTTGTTTGTTGTTTGTTTTTGTTTGCTTGGTTGGGAGCGGTTTAGCCTAGTGTGCTCATGTGTGTGCTTGTGTGTTAATTTTCTGTTTGTTTTTTCTTGTTTCCTTGTGTTCAGAGACAGGCTCTCACTCTGTAGCACAGGCTACCCTCAGAGACAAGCCTTCTGATTCAGCCTCCCAAATGCTGGTATACCTGGCTGCTTAAGACTCTCTGGTTTAGGTCTAGTTACTCATGATTGCTTGTGAGCACTGGTTTAGACGAGTTTATTTTCTGTAGAACAGTGTGTTAAGCATTTTGATACAAACAGATTCCAGACAGGTATAGTGGTGTGCACCTTTAATGCCAGCACTCAGGAGGCAGAGGCAGGCAGATCTCTGAGTAGGAGACCAACCTGATCTACAGAGTCTACACATTTGAGTTTCAGGACAGTTGGGACTAAACAGACAATTTAGTCTAGTTTGTTTGTTTTTCTCAAACAAGCAAGAAAAACACATTGCATCAGGTATGGTGGTGTATACCTGTAATCCAAGCAACACAGAGGTTGAAGCAGGAGGTTTACAAATTTAAGATCATTCTGGGATACAGAGTAAGACGCTTGTCTGAAAAAAAAAATCCAGAAGTAAAACAAAACCTCTCACAGTTTACTGTCCTTTCATTTTTCCCTAGAGGTAACGCTATCCTACTTAGATTTTTTAAATGTAGGTAACCCTTACGTTGTTTTAGAAAACAATGACCTACATTTGGTTAAAAAAAAAAGTACAAGAAACCGGGGCTTTGTAGAATCCTTTGAAGTCTTAGAGAACCGTTAGACAACATTCTCTGCACTGTGAAAATAATGCACCCCCACCCCTCCTCCTCCCCCCACCAGCTGGAAAGAGTTGCATCCTTTTACATCATGGCCAGCCCTGCCCCCACCCCCCCTTTAAACATTTCTTCTGCGAGGCAGACCATTCTGGACATTTCTACACAGATGAAATTAGGTCAAAGAGAAAATCTAGAGCAGTCTGAGGGAGAAAAAAAAAATCCCCAAGACGCATCACGCAACTGGTTTGAGGAGGACAACGTGCGACCTGTTGCTTGCTCTGGAGAAGGACTGTGCCTGTCACATGTGCCTCAGGCCTTCCTGCTCCAGGCAGCTGATTTCTGAGTGAGTCAGTGTGGCTGAGGGGAGCACCCTCAAACATCAGGCTGCCTAACCGCCTTCTGACTCTTAGGCGAGGCCTTTGTAAAGAACTGCAGTGTTGCCGGCTCTCGATTACTTCAAGAAATTCCTTACTCTGCTTTTGATCATGGCTGCAAATTAACAAATGTGCAAACCAAGCTGGAAAGTGGAATCCACATCTGGAGAGTGAGACCGGTGCCAGCCCTATTAGTCACCAACATCATCTAAGGGTGGAGCACACTAACAGGATGAAACATTAAACCAAAGCAATACTTCCTCATAATGTCCCTTTTCCTAAGAAATCTTCAAAATGTGAACCTAGAATGCTTAGCAAGCAAATATTATATTTAGAAATTTAGAAAAGCTGTCTTAATTTTTCTCTCTCCTCTCTTCAGCTGTTGGAGAATGTTGCTGGGTATATACATTTGGAAACAAAGCTTTCCCCATTAAATAGGCTTAAATTGCAAGAAAGCCTGTGATAACCTTAAAACCTCGAGAACCTTTAAACTGAGGTGTTCAAACCTATTTCAATTAACAGACAACAGCACTGAGATACAATTTCCTTGAACTTTTGTCTGGGCTCTACCCTTGGGGTATTTTTGGCTTATACCTGTAATGCCAACATTGAGGCCTGAGGAGATGGCGGCAGGAAAATCACAGTGAATTCAAGGCCAGGCTGCACTACAGAGTGAGATCCTGTCTCAAAAACAGCAATAAAAATCATTTAACTGATCACTGATCGGTGTGATTGTCTTGTTAGTCCCTGACCACAGTTACAATGACTAATCACTGAGTTCATTTTCCCTGCTGCTGCTGGGAGTCATTCTTTAGCCTGCTTTACAGTGCATAGGAAACAACATATAGGAAATGGAAGCTCACTCGTTTGCTTGGCTTGGTCTTGTTTCTTGTTTGTTTGTTAGTTTGTTTGAGAATCTTCCTGTGTACCCCTGGGTGGCCTCGAACTTGCAATACAGCCAGGGCTGGTCTCAAATTCCAGGCAATCTTCCTGTTCAGCTGCCAAGGGCAGGAATTACAGGTCTGTGTCACCAGAACCAGCTAGTTTTCATTTCTTTTCTTTATTATTGTTTTTTATTTTATTGTTTATTTATTTTGTTTTTCTTTGTTTTTATTATTGTTTGTTATTGTTATACTTGCTCTTCTTTTTTTCCCCAAAAGGAGCCTTTTTTATTTCATTCTGCTATTCAAGGCATAATACTAAGGATAGATACTTTTCTTTTTTTTTCATTCTTTCTTCCCCCCCCCCCCCCCCCAGGGGATGTAATTCTTTATTGGAATACTTTAAATTGTGTTTACAAACATTTAACCCAAGGGAAAAACCAGAGACAGCCCTATTCTTCCCAGTTTCCTAACCAGAAAGAAAGCTGTCTGGAGACTTAGATAGGCAGGAGTTAAAGACCACTGCCTCACTCACAGCCCAGGCTAGCCCCATGCCTCTCCCTCCAGGTGCTGGCTTTGCAGGTGTGTAGCACAACTCTCCTGCCTCCCACCTGGATCAGATGCATTATAACCCGGTAACTGGTTCCCAGGCTGCTCTGGGAGGCTGAATTCCGACATCGCTGTCCGAACACTGTCATGCTCCGGTCTCATGGACCTCCACTGAAGAACTCTGGGGTGCTACCCCCCAAGAACAACCTCAAGAAACTTCTGGGACCGGCAGTTTCCTGAGTTGGCGCTCCAGAGACCTCTACGACGCTGGGTGGCAGGCTCGTGGACATCAGTGGGAGATTGCGCAGTAACAACCTGGTGGACCTGAAGCGTGCTGGGTGACAGTCACAGCGGCCTCCACAGGAACCCGCTGCGTGGCAGCCTCACCCACCTCCACGGGAGCCGGCTGGGTCTCAGCCTTCCGAGAAGGCCCGAATATCAAAATCTCAGCTTTCTCTTCAGGGACCCACAGGTTCCCACGAATCAGTGTCATACACTAGACATGCAGGATGTACTCTCCATCCCTACAAACATCCTTCCACTAGCCAAGGATCCACGTACATTGTTTTGGGGTCATCCACGTCCTGTTTTAGCACTATCTGGACGACATGCTGGAGTCTCTGGCCACTTCAAATAAGGAATGTTGTTTGTGCTTCAGCTGAACGGGGCTCTGAGACGTCTTAGGAGAGGCCATACTGAACCAGTCTCACTGCAGATAGCCGACGCAGCTTCAAACCCAGTGAGGCCCTAGGTAATGTTTTCTAGAAATAAAGTTGAATGGTATTGATTGACGTATATTTGGGTATATTCAGAAGTTTGAATGAATAGAAATAATTAAATATAATTTTATTTTCTTTTAAAAACGTGTTATTTATTTTTACTTTGTGTGGCGTGTTTGCTTGAATGTACGTATGTGTACTGGATATGTATGCCTGGTGCCCAGGGATGCAGAATATTCTGGAACTGGATTTACAGCCAGTTGCCAAAGCCATGTCCTCTGCAAGATCAGTGTCTTAGGTTTGCTATTGCTGTGAAGAGACACCATAACAACAACTCTTATAAAGAAAACATTTCATTGGGGCTGGTTTACAGTTCAGTGGTTTAGTCCATTGTCGTCATGGTGGGAAGCATGACAGCATGCAAGGAGACATGATGATAGAGAGGTAGCTGAGAGTTCTGTATCCTGATCTGCAGGCAGCAGGAAGAGAATGAGACTGGGCCTGGCTTAAGCATCTGAGACCTCAAAGCCCAGCCCCACTGACACACTTCCTCCAACAAGGCCACATCTTTCAATAGTGCCACTCCCTATAGGCCAATGGGGACCATTTATTCAAACCACCACAACCAGCTAAGTGTTGTTGACCACTGAGGCATTTCTCTGGTTCCTGATATAATTTTCACCCATCCACTCACTTGAAAAGAATGTTACTCAACCATAGGAAGCTATCTGTTGTCTTAATATGCTCTATCATCTTAAGTCTTTTCTTGGACACTTGTCTCAAAAAGATAAAACAAACAAACAAACAAATATGCAAAAAGAAAGAATAACAAATGCTGATGAGGGTGTGGGGAAACGGACAGACTTATCCATTGGTGGGAGTGGAAACTGGTACGGCCACTTTGGAAATCAGTCTAGAGGCATCTCAAAATAAACTAACTAACTGAAAACAGAACTACCACATGGACCAGCTATATCACTACTGGGAATATACCCAAAGGGCTCCCATTCCTACTGCAGATAGATGTTCATCCATGTTTATTGCTACTTTGTTCACAACAGTGAGGAAATGGAATCGGAGTCCATGCCCATCACTAGGTGAATGGCTGTGACATGTGGAACATATACACAGTGGGATTTTATTTAGTCAGAAAGAAAAAATATTCAGTAAAATGGGTGGAAATTGGAAAGCATTATGTTATGGAAGGCAAACCAGGTTCAGAAAGGCAAATTCTATATGCCCTCTCCCAAATTGCAGATCCTAGCCTCTAACTGTAAAATATGTGTACTGAGGGCTGGAGAGGGGACCCAGGTTTGGTTCCTAGCACCCACACAGTGGCTCACGATGGTCTGTAGGTCTAGTTCTAGGCAAATCCAGTGCTCTTTTTTGGCTTATCTAGGTATTACACACACATAGTGTACAAATGTACATGTAGGCAAAACAACCATACAAATAAAACAAAAAAGCAAATTTAAAAAAATTTTAAAAACATGTGTATCAGGGCTGGAGAGATGGCTCAGCATTTAAGAACTTTTACTGCTCCTCCAAAGGACCTAGGTTGAGTTCCTGACACCCACACGGCTGCTCACAACTGTCTGTAACTCCAGTTCCAGGATCCAACATCCTCACATAAATATATGTGCAGGCAAACACCAATGCACATTAGAAACAAAACAAAACAAAACAAAAAAAGAAAGATAGAAAAACAATTAAAAAGAAAAAAAATTAAAATATGTGTATGTAGGTGAGAATAAATGTGGATGAAGGCTAGGAATCTTGAAAGGGGCCCATTGGTTCAGAAAATGGAGGCTTTAAGGCAAAGAAGTGGTAAACACAATAGGATAAAGCAGAAGAAGGAACAGAGGGGCGAGAGGGCACAGTAGAAAGAGATTCAGGACAGGGAGATGATGGAAAGAGGCGGGAAGTCTCAACCAAAATGAAATGTGTATGAAATTCCTGTATGGGAATCTATTATCTTGTGATCTAATCTCAAAAGTAAAAACAAAGATTGAAGAGACAGCTCAGTGGTTAAAAGCACTTGCTGCTTTCACAAAGTTCCTGCCTGGGGGCGTTCCTGGCACCCATATGGCTCACAGCCATCTGTACCTCCAGTTCCAGGGAATCCAATCAGGCCAACTTGGGCACCAAGTTTACGTGTGCATATAGACATATGCAGGCCAAATACCCATATATAAAGTAAAATAAACAATAATAAAAGTGCTCAGGGAAGATGGTCAGTCAGGAAAGCATACATGAGGACCTGAGTTTGAATCTACAGAACCCACAGGAAAATCCTGGTACGGTTGGCACACCCATAATCCTCTCACTGTGGACTAAGAGGCCAGAGGAGCCTAAGGTCTCCCTGGCCAGGCAGTCTCTCGTAAAATGGGAAGCCAGAGAGCCTGTATCAAAGAATAAGGTGGTAAGAGATTGGAGAAGACACCAACTTTGATATCTAGCCTCTATATGCTGAGGCATGGGTGTACATACTCACACACACCTGTACACATACACAAATACATACCCAGGAATGACATACAAAATAAAACATTCAATGAACAAACAATAACACATTTAGTAAAACAACCTGAGTAGAAGGGATGGTGAAACCTCTCCTTCAGGTCCTCTTTATCTATATGGTATAACTCAGAAAACATGAGGCTTCACTTACCCGGGAAAGTATTGAGTAATAAATATGATAATCACAGAACTGGTACTCAGCACACCTAAAGTATTCACCCCTCATAATCAAAAGGAGGTTTGGGGTGGTAGAGCTCATTGGTAGAGCTCTTTCCTGCCAAGTCCTGGGTTCAGTGTGGTCCCCAGTACTAGGGGGAAAATGAAAATTAAGAAGCAAAAAGGTCGAATTTGTTTCCCCAAGGGCAGAACATAGGAATACCCACAGCTATTACCAAATATGAATCATTTGATCCGCTTCCATTAGCCCAGAAAGATTATCCTATCTCTTCCTTAGTGTCAGGAGACCTAAAGTTATGTCTTGGCTCTCTGCCTACACTCACAGTTGATTTTATCCTGAAAACTTTAGAAGCCTTAGCATTAGCTTTGTTTTGAAACCATAACAACGGTGACTGGGATCTTGGCAAAACCATGGACTATTGAGCTGAAAGAACCTTGAAGATAATGTTGGTGACTAGTTTTGTTATTTATTTGGCAGAACTCTTTTTTTTTTTAAGATGTATTTATTCTTATTTGTATGTGTGCATTCCTGTGCAAGGTTAAGTGCACCACTCTGCAAATGCTGGCAGAGGCCAGAGGGAGTCAGATCCCCTGAAAATGAAGTTACAGACATGGTGGGCCACCTGATGTAGGTATCAGACCTAACCTGTGTCTTCTGGAAGAGCAATGAGTGCTCTTGATCACTGAGCTAGCTCTCCAACCCTGTTTGGCAGAGCTATAATGGAAACAGAAATTTAAGAAAATGAAATCTAGGGGCTGGAGAGCTGGCTTAGTGGTTAAGAATACTTCGTGCTCTTTCAGAAGACTTGGGTTGCATTCCTAATATCCATATCGGGTGCCTCACAACCAGAGCTCCTGATCCAGGACATCTGATGTGCTCTGGCCCCCACATGGTGTGTACAAGCACATACCAGCACACCTATACATCTACTAAATAAATGACACATTTTTGTTTGATTGAGACAAGATTTCTCTGCATGGTCCTGGCTCTCCTGGGATTCACTCTGTGGACTAGGGTAGTCTCAAACTCAAAAAGCCACCTGCCTCTGTCTCCCAAGTGCAGGGATTAAAGGCATGCACTACTAGGCAAAATGGATAAATCTTAAAAAGAGGGGGGGGATGAGGAAAGAAAGAAAGAAAGAAAGAAAGAAGGAAGGAAGGAAGGAAGGAAGGAAGGAAGGAAGGAAGGAAGGAAGGAAGGAAGACAAAAAGAAAAGATGAGAGCTGCGCAGCTTCCCTTAAAGGAGGGTGGATATTTGGCGTGTGTGGTGTTCTTTTCATCCCATTTCTGCAGTTCTCTGAGGAATGGCTTCCCAGTTAACAGAGTACTCAAGCTGAGACTTGTTGGTGCTGGGTCAGGGATCTGTAATCCTAGCTAACCAGGCAGAAGGATCATGAATTCCAACATAGACTAGGTAATTCAGTAAAATTCTTTCCTTGTTGAGGGAGAGGAAAGGGAGAGAGAGAGAGGAAAAGAGAGAGGAGAGAGAGCACCCTTGACGTCCGATGGCATGGCAGGGTGTTTGCACAGCATGCACGTACCCAGGCTTCAGTCCCAGCATCTACATGGCAGCGTACCGTCACTGCAGTTCTATGCCTAGGGCACCCAATACTCTTTTCTGGTCTCCATGGGCATTAACCATACACGTGGTGCACTGACATAAACACAGGCAAGACACCCCTATACATAAAATAATCATAATACAATAAAGACAACAACAAAAAAGAAAGCTAGTGGTTAATTCAAAGCTACAATGTATTTGCTTGATGGCTTATCTGGGCTAACCAGGGCTCCCTGCTTGACTTAGATTATTTCATTTATTACTGGCAATAACTCTTTGATAGGAAATAGTGAGATTAACTCAAGAAATTAAAGTGAGATGATAATAAATTGCTCAAGGTTGCACAGTCACAATGCTGCCTTTTTGGTCTTCTGTTGCTTCATCTGTAACAGGATGAGATCATTTCTGAGACATGGGCTAGTGTGCATTAGAAAACGTCCTGGCCATAATTCCACATTGTAAGACTGGTTCTTCCACCAAGGCCATTTCTTTAGAATCAGACACATTCCTCTGCAATGGTTCACTATGTGAAGCATGCAAAGGACCATTTGAAAAAGTAATTTCCAGTCCACCAAATCAAGCAAGGTCAACACCCACTTGAGGGCAGGAATGGTAGCACACACCTTTAATCCCCAAACAGAGGAAGAGGCAGGCAGATCTTTGTGACTTCATGGAGAACCTGGTGTGCATAGTGAGTTCTAGGCCAGCCAGGGCTGTAAAGAGAGACCCTGTCTCATGTCTCCAATAAACAAACAAACAAACCTGCTTGAGAGCAAGTACTACCACTGGCCCAGTGTTTGTTGATTCAGTAAGTTGCATTGTAGGGGATGGGAATTTGCCACTCTAAGTTTGCTATTCTGGAATACTGTTGTATTGAGAAGAAGCATGAGAGAAACAGTCCTAGCTGTGTTGGGCTAAGATCGAGATTTAAGTTTTTATTTACAAACTGGACATGGTGGTGCTTGTGCCCTTAATCCCAGCATTTGGGAGGCAGAGGCAGGCAATCTCTGTGAGTTTGAGGCCAGCCTAGTCTACAGAGTTTCAGGACAGTCAGAGCTACATAGTAGAGAACCTGTCTCTAAAAAAAATTTAAAAATAAAAAAATTCCACTTGTAAAACCGTCTCCCTCTCTCATACTATAAAAGAAGAGTGACTCTTAATCACTCTTCGCTCTTATCAACACAATCCGTATCCACCCAGAGAGTCAGAAGTGGCCTCCTCTGCCTGTCATTTCCCTGTAATTGAATTGCTCTTCGTGAAGGTGCTGTCTAAACCTTAAGTTTTAATCACTCCTTGCATGTGAAAGTAAAATCTATTTTTCTCTAATTAATCTTTCGTCTGTTTTCCAGGTCCAGATAGGGAGCTTAGGAGGGCAGAAAGGAAAGGGTTTTGTTTGCTTTCTCTTTTTCCATTAGTTTTTGATGGGACCACAAAATATTGGTAATTGTCCTTGCGGTCAGAGAACAATGCAGTAGATAGTGGGAGCACAGGACACAAGACTATCAGCTCAGGACCAGGCCTGGCTGTATACGATGTTCAAGGCCTGAACTATACAACATTCTGACTCAAAAACAAAAACATAAACAAAATGAAACAACAAATGAGGCAGGGAGGTGGTGCCAACAGCAAGTTGGAACACCATGACAGTGGTAAATATGGAGCCTTCTCTTTTCCTCCCTTTCTTCTTTCTTTCCTCCTCCTTTTCCTTTTCCTTTTTTTTTTTTTTTTTTAAACACAGGGCCTTGCAATGTTGTTGTGGCTGGCTGGAACTCTCTATAGAACAGGCTGGCCTACAATGCACAGAAATCCGCCTACCTCTGCCTCCTGCCTCCTGAGTGCTGGATTAAAAAGCATGTGACGTCACACCTAGCTCAAAGTTCTTAGGTAAATGGGCAACACATTTTCAATTTAAAAAATGCTCCAAGGCGGGTGTTGTACCACACATCTGTCATCTTGGCATGTGAGCGTCTCAGTCAGGAGGAGAGCATTCTAGAGGCACCTCAGCAAAGCAGCAAGACCCTGCTGCACATTATTTATATAAGCCTGGGTAAAAAGGTAACTTTTGTCATGGAAATTAAAACGTAGGACCCCAACGATTTCAGAGATGTGGTGATAAGCTTTCAGTAAGAGCCGGGCTGGTGAGAAGGCTCAGTGCGTAAAGGTGCTTGCTGCCAAGGTTGACGACCTGAGCTTGATCTGAGTTTGAGAGTGACACTCTGTAGAGAAATGACTCTCAAAAGTTGTCCTCTGACCAACATGTTTGCTATGGCATATAGGGGTTGGGCCTGCACACACACACGCACGCGCACACACACACACACACACACACACACACTCGAACTCATGTAATAACTAAATGTGATAAAACTTTTAAAATGAGAGCAATGTTTCTATAAAGATAACCAGTTCTTGAACTTTGACCAAAGTATTAAACATAGAGATAATTGCAGCTGACATCAAAGTAGCATGACTATTTAATCTTCCTCATTTTATTGTTTCAAATAACACTTAAACTTAGGATAGGTCTCCGGCTCCCTTGATTTGATTTCCTGAACACAAGGCTTGATTTCTTACCTCTCTGTATGCATGGCAACTTAAATTTTTTTTTTTTTTCTGAAAGAATTAAGCTACAGTGAGGTTAGAAATTGACATGAAAGCTCTTGCTTGTGATCCCAGCATTGAGAGGGTAGAAGCAGAAAGATCAAAATTTTCGGGTCATCCTGTGTTACACAGCAAGTTGGAGGCCAGCTTGGGCTACCTGAATCCTGTTTCAAAAAAAAAGAAAAAAGAAAAAAAAAGGTAAAAAAGGTGACACACAAAACCCTCTCACATTAAAGGACTGGGGTGTGGCTGAGTGGTCAAGCAGACGCTGACCATGTACAAAGACCTGGGTTCAACCCCCGAATCACAAAGCAAACTACACTGACACTGCGGTTCAGGTGTCCATTGACTTCCTCCATGTCCCAAGTCATCCCTTCCCCATCCACACCTATCTTATGCTCTAGTATTATGGCTTTTTTATTCTTTTATGGTAGAGTGAATGAAGATTTATTAAGAAGTCACAACAACTCCTAAGACAGGAAAGTGTTCCAAGGAGGAATACTTATGCAGTTCTAAAATGTGTGTGTGTGTGTGTGTGTGTGTGTGTTTGAGACACAGTCTCGTTTAACCCAGGTCATTATAGAATATTTGATCCCATTGTGATGCCCAAAATCATGAACTGGAAAACCCTGTTTCTTGTTTGGTGTGGTTGAGCCCTATCACACACCTTTAATCTAAGAACTTTCTGTTTATTGTAAACAGGTGACTATGGTGTGGTTCTGACATCCCTAGCACTCACTTTCTGTACACAGGATTTAATAAAGTTAACTGTATGTCAAGAGGCAGCACAAGAAACCAGCTGACAGGGATTAAAGAGTAGGAGGTACTTTGAGTTGAAGGATATTTTAAACAACCTGTAGTAGTAGAAGGAGATTTAACTCTCCGGCTCTTGAGCTTTTTAGCTTTATGGCTTTTGGGGCTTTTTGAGCTTTGAGTTAGCAAGCCTTTGGCCTTGAGTTTTTTGGTCTTTCCCTCCTGAGCTGTCAGCTGAGCTAGTGAGCCTTTTGGGCTTTTTTTTATCAGGACATGAGCTGAGAAGGAAGGACAGCTGGGTGCTTTCTCTGCCTCTCTGAGCTAGCAGGTTTTCACCCCAGCATCTGTCTCTGGAGTCTTTATTGGTAAAATAGAATGGTTGGGATTTTCATTCTTTTAAAACAACAGAAGGTTGGTCTTGAACTGATTATGCAGAAGATGATACTGAAGTCTGTGGGGCTGGCACGGAGCAACAGTGAGGTTGAGGTGTGCCCAATTTCTCCAAATCTCATTTTGCGACCAGCTGGAGTAGGACTGCTCCCTCCCTGCCTTCTGCCACCCTGGGGTGGTAGCCTGGTTACAGGTAAACTTCCTCACCTTATAGGTCAAGTCCAGCAAGCACCTGGAATGCCTCGTCATGCAAATAAGGCATTCCCAGCATCTTGGGATGTATACTCACCTCGAAAGCCACTACCTGCTCCCCAAAGGTTTAAATAACCTTTGTGTCCCCCCCCCAATTAAATAAGCTGTCTCACTGAAGCCTAACTCCTGGGACATGTTTCTAGAATGGGGTCTCCATCCACCTCCTAGGATCCACCAGTTGTGATGGAGGGTGGTCATGCCATCATGGGCGGGGAATCAGCGCCAGGAATGGCAGGACTCCTAATGCCCCTGCCTCATCTCCATTGCTGTAACTCCTCAGTTTTAGGATGTGCATCACTGTGTCTGGAGACCAAACCTAGTACCCTGTGCTTGCTAGACAAGCGAAATCCCTAACCCCCACAGGGTGAGAGACAAGCATCTAGTTTCATTCTTTTGTGGGCGGACATAACCTTTTCTCTAGCAGTTTTCCTTATCATCCATTATAGCTCACCATTACCCTGTATGCATGTTGGCACCATGGCACCCATAGGCTTCCTCCCCAGAACAATTTTCTTTCCTCCTTCCCTCTTCCATACTCTTGCCTAAATCTCTTACACACTAAGACTACAACCAGGTAACACTTTCATCATGTCTCTCTTGGCTTTTGATTATTTTTTAAAAAAATGGGGTCTTGCTATGGAGTCCTTGGATGGCCTGCTAGTTGGTATGTAGCCCAAAGCCAGCCTCAAATTCATGTTATTCCTTCTGCTTTATCCTCTCAATTGCTAGGATTATAGACATTCACCAAAACAACTGGGTATCTTCTTAATTTTTGTTGTTTGTTTGGTTTGGTTTTTCAAGACAGGGTTTCTGTACATAGTGCTGGCTGTCCTGGAATTCAGAGGCTGGTCTTAAACTCAGAGATCTGCCTGCCTCTGCCTCCCAGCTGTTTGTTTGTTTTGGCTTTTGGTTTTGTTTCTTGTGAGATAAAGTCTCACACTGTAGCTCAGGCTGATCTGGAAATCATTACGTTATTCTGAATGGCCTTGAATTCTTGGTGATACTCCAGCCTCTGCATCCCAAAAGCTGAGATTACAGGCATGATACATGCTTGCCTAGATGCATGAAGCCCCTCGTTTAGTTTCCAAAACTGAATAAATAGAGGGCAGCCTGGGCTAGAGTTTGAGCCTCTCCCAAAGAAGAAAAACAGCTGATGGGCCATTTCAGTAATCCCAGGATTGCAGAAGGTGAGGTGGGATGATTTCTATAAGTTTATGGCCAGTTGGGGGTACATAGCAAGATTCTAAACAAACTCAAAGAAACAGAAAACTATGAAGACAAACCAAAGAGCGAGAGAAAATGTATACAAAGCAAATATCTAATAATGGTGTTTATACATACATCCATACATACAGTCTAGATATTTGTCACAAATGTAGAAAAATTGAAACTCTTTAAAACATTTATTTATTTATTTATGAAACTCTTTAAAACATTTATTTATTTATTTATTTATTTATTTATTGTGTGTGTGTGTGTGTGTGTGTGTGTGAGAGAGAGAGAGAGAGAGACAGAGAGAGAGAGAGAGAGATGGGCAACAGAATGTGTGGAGGTCTGTAAAAGGAACTTTTATTCTCCTGTTTCAATTGTTGTCTTGAAGGATTAATGACTCCATCTGTTAACCTAGGCCTAGACCTGAGAGCTTCTAGCCTCCATACAATCTAACCTAGGTCTAGAATGTTTTCAGCTTCTGAGACTTACTGCTTAATAATCTCACCCTTTCTTGTTCTTTCTGAGCTCTGGGCCAGCTGGTTCAACTCAGCTGTTCTGCCTCAAACTCCTCTCCCAGCTGATTTATTCAATTGGGCTTCTCTCTTGGCCCTCAGATTGCTCTGCTTAGCCTCAAAGTAACTCTAGCAATTATGTTCTAATCTTCTGGATCCTTCTTATTCTCCGGCTCATTCTGTCTTCACCTGTGTCTAGCTTGTTCTCTCATTCAACCTCTCTCTGTAAAACTCTTCCAGTAAAACTGCCTCCTCTCAAGTGTTGGGATCAAGTGCATGTGCCTCCCAAGGGGTGGCTTTAAAGGTGTGAACCACCACACCTGGACCTAACCTTTTCTTTGCCTGAAACTTGCTCTATACCAGGCTGGATTTGAACTCAGATCTGCTTGCCTCTGTCTCCTGGATTAAAGGCATGTTTTTATTCCGGCTGAATCGCACAGACCTAGAAGGTCTTTCTTTGGATGTAATCTCTTACCAGAGTAGCCATGTTCTGAATTAAAATTCCTCTGCAGAGGTCAGAGAACAACCTGTGGGACTGTTCTCTTCTACTGTGGCGGTCGTGGGGATCAAACACAGGTCGCCAGGCTTGGTGGCAAGAACCTTACACCAAGCCACCTCTCTGGTCCCAAAGTGGGACTCCTTTACAATGCTACCACTATGGAAAGTGGTGCCATTTCTAGAAGAGTTTTGGAGCTCTCTCAGGTAAAACATAGACGGCACAGAGTCACGTATCTGCAGTCTTCAGGAGGTGGAGGCAGAAGGATGAGAAATACTAAGTTCAAGGTTAACCCGAGTTGCAGGAGTCCAGGACTTACAAAATAAAATAAAGCATAGACTTAGCATCTAACTGCTGGTGGGATGGACACTCCTAACCCCAGCACTGTGCATTGAAAGCAAGACAACTCAGAGTTAGAGGATAGCCTTGGCTGGAAAGTGAGAACTCAGTATTTTTCTTTTTAGAGCACAGTTTAAAGGGCATGGGTTTCTCACCGTTTCAGAATGGTCTCTTGGAGTCCCTGGCAAGATCCAGAAACTCTGTGGACCTGTTTCCTATCTGTCAGATAAAGAGGTTGAACTAAAACTCCATGAAAGCCCCTAGTGCTGTCAGAAATCTATAGCTCTAGGGGCCTCGGTAGAACCTAATAAAGGGCTAGCAGCCAATGGCTTCTAAATTGTTTATCAGCCACCCCAGATTTGAAGAAATTGGAACAAAGATCAAACAAGCCCTGGGCAGTAACCACTTTTCCCTACCTACAAAACAAACAGCAAACTTCGGGAGAAAATGCAGAGTAGGCTAAGGTGTACATCAAAGTGAAATGAGCTGAACAAAGGCCAGCTGGCTGCACTTAGGCGTCTTATCTCATAGATAAACAGCTGTAAATAAGCCATAAATACAGAGTATCTAGTTAGAACCAGAAGGAGAAGCAGCTCCCCAAGGGAGCTGCAGAGAAGCATGTCGCTGGGCACTTTTGAATTAGCTGGACAGCTGGGATAGGCGGGGGAGCAGAGCTCTCTCAGACCGAGGTGCTGTTGAGGTAAAGGGGAGCAGCTACCCCAAATGGCGAGCACCCTTTACAGGGAAATACCTGAGGGTGAGCGAGGGTGAGACACCTTCTCACCCCTTCTCAGCTAAAGGCTTTAAAAAAAAAAAAAAAAAAAAAAAAAAAAGCAGGCACAGTTCTGAAGACACAATCTGACCACTTGGTATAAAGCAGGGTGGGGAGTTTCTGAGTTCACTGGACATGCAGAATCTTAGGTTCAACCTACACCTACTGAATAAAAATGTGCATATAAGGACAACATGAGAAATCTGCATCTTTACAGGATCCTTGGAATTGCCTGAGTTAAGCTGAGGTCTGGCTGGAACGGGAGCTTCACAGATTTTTCAGCATTAATCATAAGAGTTATACCAGTGATGGCAAACCTCTGAGCCCTCATGCCATTACAGATACATATTCCATTCTGAAGTCTTAAGCAAGAGCTGGAAGATAGAGGTTTGCTGTGCAGCCCTGGCTATCCTGAAACTCATTCTGTAGACCACGCTGGCCTCGAACTCACAGAGATCAGCCCACCTCTTCCTCCCGAGTGCTGGGATTAAAGGTTTGTGCTACCACACCCAGCAAGTGACCAACTCTTACAAATCATTTCATTAAAAAAAAAAAAAAAAGCCTTATTTTCAGTCTCAGGAAAAGTCAATATAAACATAAATTAATTCTAATCAATCTTGGCATGTTTCAGGTGAAGATAATACCAGGTTAAACCATGGGGATGAAAAGGCTCAATTCTTTATTCCACCCTCCATACTAGGGATTGACATCAGAGCTTTTTACATGCTAAGGTACCTGCTAAGCAAACACTCCACCAAACAATCTCCCTAGTACAAGAAGCTGAAGTCTTGCTGTGTGATAAATCTTATCTGTACCATCTACAAAGAGTGGCTCTTTGCCATTTATGTAATACAGTACATCACATATAATCAATATTTGACAAATACTTGTGGCCAGAGAACACTTTGTTCAAGGTCCTGGATCTTATCTTTTCTTTCTTTCTTCCTTCCTTCCTTCCTTCCTTCCTTCCTTCCTTCCTTCCTTCCTTCCTTCCTTCCTTTCTTTTCTTTCTTTCTCCTTATTGGACTGGGTCTCATTTTCAACACTAAAAAAAAAAAAGTGAAATAATATAAATTGAATGAATTGAAAGACCCCAGCCTCACCCTAAGTTAAACATAGCTAACGCCATTTTGTGGTACACCACTGTTTTGTAAAACTCTGAAGGCTAGATGGGAAACTGAAAAATTACTAAGAAACCCAGCTGTGTCACCCACTTGGGATATCTGCGGTCAGGCTGCCCCAGTTGAGCTAAAAACAGTTTGTATTAATCACCCTCATGGATATCTGTGAGACTGTTCCAGTTAAGATAAGGGTCCTAAGGAAAACAACAGATGGCGGGCCACGTCAAGGGGTCATCATGACTGTTTCGACCACCCAGTTCCTGGAATCTTGGTGTCCCTGCCAAACTTTGACGCAAACCGTGGTCTCATGTAAACGTACCAATCAGCCCCCTGTAACCATGCTTCTCGCTTCTGTACCCACGCTTCTGCTCTAAAACCCTATAAAAACCCCAGCTTTTCACCCAGGGGGCGCGCAAAGTCATCCAAATGACCTTGCTGCCCCGGGTACCCGTGTATCAAAATAAAAGCCTCTTGCTGTTTGCATCCGAATGGCCTCGTTGTTCCTTGGGCGGGGGTCTCTCAGACGGAAGATACCCTCCGGGGATCTTTCAGAATATTGGCACAACTGGTAGATTCAGTGTTTTCTTTCTTTCTTTCTTTCTTTCTTTCTTTCTTTCTTTCTTTCTTTCTTTCTTTCTTTCTTTCTTTCTCCCCCACCTCCCAAAGTGTCTAACGTAACTCAGGCTAGCCTCCAACTTGCTATGTTACAAAGTTTGGTCTTGAACTCCTGGTCTTCTTGCCTCTATCTCTTGAGTGCTGGGATTACAGGCATTTATCATCAAGCCCAACTAGTTATGTGAATGATGCCATTTATCTATTTATTTATTTAATTTATTATTTGGCCTTTTGAGACAAGGTGTCTCCGGCTGTTCTGGAGCTCACTATGCATTGAACACACAGAGATCCTCCTGGTTCTGCCTCCTGAATGCTGGCATTAAAGGCATGTGCCACCACTCCTGAGAATGTCTTTTGTTTTTAAATTTATTTATTTATTTCTGTGATCATGGGTGGTCAGGGGACAACATTCAGGACTTAGTCCTGGAGGGGAAAGCCTGATGACCAGAATTCAGTCCCTGAAACCCCAACAGAAATGGAAAGAGAGAAACAATTCCACAGTTGTCTTTGTTTCCACATTTATGTCATGGTGTCCATCCCCACCTCACACATCACAAACACATAAGAATGAAGAATGAATGGTGACATGGCTAGCTGCTAAAGGCACTTCCTGCCATGTCTGACCTACTTCCATCAGAGGATCCTGATAAAAGCCTCTGCTCTTAACTGTTGAGTCATCTCTCCAGCTCAATAAATCTAATTTTAAAAAAGAAAAATAAATAAAAGAGAAGCTTGGTGTGGCTGTTAGCACTCAAGAGACTGAGGCAAAATGGATCCTAGATCGAAGTTAGGCTCAACTACATTGTGAGCCTCAAAATAACAAAATCAGGGTTTTGAGTGTACACCTTTTCATGATCAATATCACATTCTCATTTGCAAGTGTCTTTCTTAACAGACTGTCTTTTTCATTTCTACATGTGTTTATTTATTTATTTGACCTTTGGGGAGGGGTAGGCACAGGCTCCTTTTTGTCAGAAGACAACTTTCTAGGGTTGGCTCCAGGGATGGAACTCAAGTCATCAGGCTTGGCAGCGCCATGCCCTGGTAACCAAACATTCAAATCTACGAGCCTATGGGGGCCATTCTTATCCAAACCACTGCACCTTGTCATATCCTGCATGGCTGGAGGGACTGACCTGACTGGGAAAAGAAGAGAATGAAGGAAAAAAACATAGACAAAGGAAAGCTGGGATGGGCTGGACTGGGATAGCTAATGGAGCACAAAAAACAAACAAAACATGGCTGGAGAGGTGGCTCAGCAGTTGAGTGATCCAAATTTGATTGGCTATCCCTAGGTGTGACTCTGAGGGCACCTTATGCACCCCAACCTAGATATAGCCATAATTAAATATAAAATCTTACAACTGTAATCATACCTATAGTTCTAGCACCCTGGAGGCTGACGAGGGAGGATATCACAAGTTCAAGCTAACCCGTGCTACTTAGTGAGTTCTAACCTGGCCTGGGCTACAGATACTGTTGTTGCTGGGAAACAGGCTCTTATTCTGCAGTTGAAGCTGGCCTGGAACTTGAGATCTTCCTGCCTCAGCCTCCTTAGTCATGGGACTGTAGGGTAAACCGTCATGCCTGGCTACCTGTAATTTTTGTTTGTTCCCTTTTTACTTTGTGGTTGCTATTCTCCCCCCCCCTCCCCCTTTCTGATAACTACCTATGTTCTTTCATTATCAGGTGTAAATGCTTTTAGGCCAGGTGTGATGACATACATGTGTAACCTCAGCATCCAGGCATAGTTTTCCAGTTTGAGACCAGCCAGGGACTACATATGAAACTTTACCGCCTAGGCTAAGCAATGACGGAACTAGACATTTGTCTCAAAGTAAAGAAATATCGTTAAAATAAATAAATATGGGCCTGGGAGATGATTTGTTGGGTAAAGGCACTTGTTGCCAAGCCTGATGACTTGAGTTCACCTGGTAGAAAGAGAGGACCATGTAGTGAGAATTCTGGAAGTTTGGTTTCTTTAAAAACACAGGAATATGGGCTGGAGAGACCACTCAGTGATTAAGAACACTGTCTGCTGTTCCTGAGGTCAATTCCCAGCAACCACATGGTGGCTCACAACCATCTATACTGGGATCTGATGCCCTCTTTTGGCACTTAGGTATACATGCAGATAGGGTACTCATATACAATAAATACATAAACAAATATAAATATTTAAATATTTAAAAACAAACAAACACAGGAATATTATAGACAGTGTTCTCGTTTTAATCTCAGGTATGGGGATATGGGGCTGCTTCAGACTGTCCACAGCAGCTGACTATGATTTGCCTCATGCTCTAGCAGAGGTGTGGTTGTGCCAGCAGCAGATAGTTTCTGCAACTGTGTGATGTTTGAAATTCTGGAAACTTTTCAGAGGGTATATAAATACTAGGGCTCCAAGAGGCAAAGGTGAGTAGTTGCTGGTCATTGGTGGGTGGGTTAGGGTTTGCTAGTAATGCTCAAAGAAGAAACAAGAAGAAAGAAATTACATTTAGAGCTCCCTCTCTTTTCCCTCTATTCTTCTTTATTTGGAAGAAACCAGGGGGATAAATGTAGGAAAAAGAAGAACCCATAAAGTAGCAAAAACTAAGGACAGGGCCAGCCCCTGCCAGTTGTCCTCTGACCTGTGCAGGCAGCCCAAGCACATACATAGTAAATACAATGTAACTAAAAGGTTAAAAATGAAGCTGGAGAGATGGCTCAGTGATTTAGAATACTTGCTGCTCACTAGCTGCCAACTCCAGCTCCAGTGGATTTTTTTTTTAATTTATCTATTTTATGTGTATGGGTATTTTTTCTTCATGCACAGATATATGTACCACAGGCATGCCTGATACGATGGATCCTCTGGAACTGGAGTTGCAGACAGTTGTGAACTGGGAAATGAACCTGCTCTTCTGAATGAGCAGCCAGTGCTCTTAACTGTTGTAGGATATTTGATCCCATTGTGAACCCCAAAATTGTGAACTGCAAAATCCTGTTTTTTGTTTGTTTGTTTGTTGTGGTTGAGCCCTAACACACACCTTTAATCCAAGAGCTTTCTGTATATAGGATTTAATAAAGTTAACCCTAGGTCAAGAGGTGGAGCAGGACACCAGCTGACAGGGATTAAAGAATAGGATGGATTTTGAGTTGAAGGCTATTTAAGACAGCCTGTAGTAGTAGAAGGGGCTTTAGCTCTTGGGCTTTTGCTTAGGCCTTAGCTCTCTTGTTTTGGGGGCATTTTGAGCTTTGAGTTAGCAAGCCTTTGGCCTTGGGTTTTTGGGTTTTTTTTGCCTTTTCTTCCTGGGATGTCAGCTGAGCTAGTGAGCCTTGTGGGTTTTCTTCTATCAGGGCGTGAGCTGAGAGGTAAGGTCAGCTGGGTGCTTTCTCTGCCTCTCTGAGCTAGCAGGTTTTCACCCCAGCATCTGGCTCCTGAGGTTTTGGTTGTTTTTTTTTTTTTTTTTTGTTTGTTTGTTTTTGGTAAAACAGAATGGTTGGGATTTTCATTTTTTTAAAACAACACTTAACCGCTGAACCATCTCTCCAGCCAGCTCCAGGGCTTGGCCTCCACAAGCACCCTGCATTCAATGGGCACAGACACATAATTAAAAATGATCAATCTTTGTAAAAGTTAAAAATAAATAGTACATATGTGTGTATGTTCATTGTACAAAGATTCTAGTACAAAATAAGAAGGAATAAAACTAACCAATAACAATATTCGTTAATGTTTAGAAGTGCAAACACACATAAATGTATTTTATTAGGTATTTTTGCTGCTGTTGTTTTGAGATAGGGTCTCTTTGTATAGTCCAGGCTGCCTTCAAACTCACTGTGCAACTAACACTGGCATCAAACTCTGGACAGGACTCCAGCATCTGCCTCTTGAATGGTGGGATTACGAGCATGAGCCATGAAGTCCAGCCATCATCAGCTATTAGGGGCTGGAGAGGTGGCTCGGCGGTTAAGAACACTGGCTGCTCCTGCAGAGGACTGGAGTTTAGTTCTGAGCATCCATGCTGGGTGGCCCCCAGCTGCCTGTAACCCAGCTCTGGAAAGGTCAAACACCTCTGGCCTCCCAGGACACCTGTACACACGCATACATACACACATCTACATAATTTTCAATCAAAAGGGTAGCTGGGTGGGGTGGTATGCCATACGTTTTTTTTTTTTTTATTTAATTTTTATTTCATATGCATCAGTATTTTTCCTGCCCATGTAAGAGTGCTGAGTCCCCTGAAACAGGAGTTACATATAGCTGTGAGCTGCCATGTGGGTGCTGAGAATTGAACCAGAGTCCTCTGGAAGATCAGCCAGTTCTTTTAAGTGTTGAGTTACCTCTCCAGACCAGTATACCACGCACCCATCTTTAATCCCAGCACTCAAGAGGCAGAAACAGGCAGATGTCCATGAGTTTGAGGCCAGCCTGGCTACATAGTGAGTCCTAAGCCAGCCAGGACTCTATATTGAAAGTCCACTTTAATAACAACAGAGCTGGAGAGACGGCTCAGCAGTTAAGGGCCTGCTCTTGCAGAGGACCCAGGTTTGATTTCCAGGACCCCCATGGCAGCCTACAACCACTTTTATCTCCAGTTCCAGGATATCTGACACTTTCTTCTGACCTCCGTGGGAACCAGGCATGCAGGTGGTTCACGTATATACAGGGAAAAAAAAAACAAAAAAAACAAAAAACAGAAAATGAGTAGAAAATGAAACCAGTAAACCTAAAATAATAATAATCTTAAAAACTAAATGAGCCCTTCATAGCAGGAATTTCAAACACTGAGGCAGGCTGATACTGTATTATGGATTACGCTGTCTCTATTTGCAATATTTACATTTCCCAACATAAGGTATTAAACTGATGATGCTAGATTCTCAATCAAACACCTCCACAACTGTGACCAATATTCATAATTTAACACTCAAAAGAGGAACAGACTGGTCTCAAACTCATCCAGTAAATATTTGACCAAATTCAAACTAAGTAAGCGTATTCCCACTGCTCCTGGCATTCACACACCCGAAGGGAAGCCCGCATCTGGACTGATGGGTAGTGACGACACTGGGAAACCTTGGCTCCTCCCACTTTAAGCTATTTCCAATCCAGACAGAACTGTTGAGGCTAGTGACCCTGCACCTGCTGCTGAACAAACACGGGGCAGGGGTGAGCGCTAGCGGAAAGAAGGTTTCGTTTGGGGATCCCATGAACCTTCTCGCAATTCAGCAGTGACGACAAGTCCAGCAGGTTCTTGGTGTCCCTTTGTGAGGAAAAGCCTGCACAGGTAGCTCTTTTGTAATGATTTAATTTTAAAAAGCTTTTATTTATCTATTCCTGTATGTACATGATGCGTGGGTTGGGGGAACACCTGTGCCACAGCACTTGTGTGGAGGTTAGAAGACAATTTTCAGGACTGGGTCCTCTCCTACTGTAGAGTATGGTTGATTGAACCAGGCTGTCAGGCTTACGTGGAAAGTTCCTTTGAGATGAAGCTATTTGTCTGCCTCAAAGTAGCTCTTAGATAAATATATTTAGGGTTTGTTGATGGTGGCAGCAATTAAAGACAAATATTTTCCTTATTTTTATTTTACATGTAGGAGTATTCCACCTGCATATAAACACACACACACACACACACACACACACACACACACACACACACACACGTATATGTCTTGTGCCTGCGGAGGCCAGAAGACAGCATCTGAACCCCTGAAATTGCAGTTACAGATTGTGGTAAGAGACTATGTGGGTGCTGGGAACTGAATGTGGGTCCTATGGAAGGGCAGCAAGTGCTCTAACTGCTGATCCATCTCTAACCCTGAATTTTAGTTTTATTTTGTTTTTGTTTTTAGATTTTATTATGTATACAATGTCTTGTCTGCATGTATACCTGCAGGCCAGAAGAGGGCACCAGATCTCATTATAGACGGTTCTGAGCTACCATAGAGTTGCTGGGAATTGGACTCACGACCTCTGGAAGAGCAGCCAGTGCTCTTAACTTCTGAGCCATCTCTCCAGCCCAATATTTTAGTTTTTGAAAGCAGGGTTTTGTTAAGTTGTTCAGGTTAGCATTTCAGCTGACCCTCATGAGTAGCTGTGATTCCAAGAGAATAAACACTACCACATTGCTCCAGATTTAGGACTCTATGTGAAAACATTTTACCTAATAAAATATCTTACCTACTTTGGTTTTTTTGTTTGTTTGTTTGTTTGCTTGCTTGCTTATTGTTTCAGGGGCATTACAGTGAGCTTGTAGAAGTTGGAGGACATGTTGTATGGGAGTTGATTCTCTTCTTCTACCATGTGGGTTCAGGGAATCAAACTCAGGTTGTCAGGCTTGTTGGCAAATGCCTTTACCTGCTGAGCCAGCTGGATCTGGATGGCCCAGGATAGCCCACATCAGACCCGAGGCCTGAGAGGAAGTGAGGCCATCTTCCCTCTGGGTGGCCGAGGGGAGGTCATTGATAACACCTTAGGTGGCTGCCTCTGGAGGCAGGCTTCATTGAGCAGCTATTTAATTGCAGGAAACAAAGGCTATTTATTTAAACCTTCGGGGAGTGAATAGAGGCTTTAGGGTGGGTGTACATCGCTCGCCAGGGCTAAGGTGCTGGGAAGGCCTTATTTGCATGATGAGGAATTCCAGGTGCTTGCTGGACTTGACCCTATGAGGAGAGAAGACGTTTAACCTGGAACCTGTCCACCAGGCTGCATGACCTCCTCAAGGGTGACAGGGGTAGGGGTCATAAGGTTACATGTACCAAGACATTCAGGCCCAGGGTGGGGAGGGAGGAGTCCTCCTCCTGCCAGTCTCAGGGTGAGATTTTCGGGGTTTAGACACACCTTAACCTCACTCCAGCTCAAAGCTGGCTCCCCTAGGCACAGCACCTCGGCCCTATATAAACTAGTGTGTCTTGTGACGGTGTTAATTCTTATTTCCAGGAAGAATTTCTGAGAATTAATTTTCAGTTGTCAAGTTTGTAGTTAGAAAACATTGTTATTTTGTGGAAAATCTAACAATGGGATTAGTCACACAGCTCAGTGTGAAGAACTTATTGGGCAGACCTGACAGTCTGAGTTTGATCCCAGGAGCCCATGATAGGAGGAGAGAACCAATTTCCAAACCATGGTCATCCTCTGACCCACAAATTTTGTGGCCCACAAGTGCCCCCCAACCTCCCCTCACATACACCACACAATAATAATAATAAACTTAAAAACTGGGGTAAAACATCTAACAATAATGATTCAACTTTATAAAAGCTGCTTGACCATTTCTTCTGTGCTTGGCAGTCTTGCTGATCTGAGTTGGTCATAGCTTTGGATTTCAAGTTCAGAGTTCCGGTGGTTCTGTACTCCTCTGAGCTTGTAAATTGTGCTCACTGTTAACAGGGGTACAGGATTCAAAGAGCTGGACTTTAGGAGTAATAAATGTTGAAACATTTGTACCTTCCTCTCTTCTCTCTAACAAAAATAAAGAGTGATTGTTTACCAGCATGTTTATAAGGTGTCTTAGTCAACATTCTATTGCTCTGAAGAGACACTGTGACCACAGCAAGGCTTATAAAGCAAAGCACTTAATTGGGGCTGGATTATAGTTTTCAGAGGTTTAGTGCATTATCATCATGGAGGGAAGCATGGCAGCACACAGGCAGGATATGGTGCTGGAGAAAGAGCCAAGAGTTGTAGATCCTGACCAACAGAAAACAGGAAGAGACAGACATTGGGCCTGGCTTTGTCTTTTGGTTTTTGTTTTGTTTTGTTTGTTTGAGATTTTTGTGTTTTTGTTTTGTTTTATTTTGTTTATTTTCAAGACAGGGTTTCTCTGTATAGCTTTAGCTATCCTGTATAGCTTTGTAGACCAGGCTTGGCCTCAAACTCATAGAGATCTACCTGCCTCTGCCTCCCTGAGTGCTGAGATTACATGCATGTGCCACCATGCCCAACCTGAAATTAGCTCGCTTCTTTCCTCCTTCCTTCCTTTCCTTCTTTCTTACTTTCATTTCTCAAGACAGGGTTTCTCTGGGTAGCCCTGGCTGTCCTAGACTCCTGTTGTAGACCAGGCTAGCCTTCACCTCACAGAGAAACATCTCCTCTGCCTCCTGTGTGCTTGGATCAAAGGCTTCCACGACCATGCCCAGATGGTTTTGGTTTTTAAAACCTCAAAGCCCACCCTTAGTGTTACATTTCCTCTAAAATGACCACTCCTACCACAACAAGGGCACATTTCCTAATCCTTCTAATAGCGCTACTTCCTGATGACTAAATATTCAAATATATGAGCCTATAGAGGCCTGTCTTAGAGTTTCTATTGCTGTGATAAAACACCATGACCAAAAATTAAGTTGGGGAGGAAAGGGTTTATTTGGCTTATACTTATACTTCCATATCACTGTTCATTATTGAAGGAAGTCAGAACAGGAACTCAAACAGGTCAGAAACCTGGAGGCAGGAGCTGATGCAGAGGCCATGGAGAGGTGCTGCTTACTGGCTTGCTTCCCCTGGCTTGCTCAGCTTGCTCTCTTATAGAATCCAGGACCAGGGGCTCAGGGATGGCACCATCCACAATGGGCTGGGCCCTCCCTCATCAATCATTAATTAAGAAAATGCTTTACAGCCAGATCTAATGGGGACATCTCTCAACTGAAGTCCCTGTCTTTAAGATAACTCTAGCTTGTGTCACGTTGACGTAAGACCAGCCAGCACACTTGACCCTGTCAACCTGACACACAAACTCATCACTATTAAGCCATAGCTTTTCTTTCTTATTCATCCTAAGCTCTCACACTAAAAACATAAATAACTTCAAAAGCCCCACTGTCTTTCAAATTGAAACACATCAACATTTCAGTCTCTTTAAAGAAAAAAATATACAATCTCTCTAAAACTCCAAAATCTCTTTTGAAAGTGCAAAGTCTTTCAGCTGTAGGCTCTTGTAAAAATCAAAATTAAATTAAATACCTCCTTCAAAAGGAAGAACCAGGACCCAGTTAAAATCTGAATCAACCAAACCCAATTCCAACAGTATAGACAATTCAATGTCCATTTTTCTGGGCTTCACTCATGATATTCTGGACTCTCCAAAGAGCCAGAGTCATTTCTCCAGCTCTGCCCTCTGCAGCACAGTTTCTAGCCTCTGGCTCGCTCCCACTCCACTGCCGCTGCTGTTCTTGGTGGTCAACATCCCACGGTACTGGCATCTCCAAACTGCCGAGGTCCCTTGCTGCAAGCAGGCTGCACTTTTGCCAATAGCCTCTCCCAGAGGGCTCTCTTCCTGGCGCTGGGACTCAGCTTCCTTGCTTGACCCCTTCAGTCCTGGACCTTCAACGGCCACTGAGATCACACCTTTACCAAAGGCCTCTCTTGGCTTCTCACACTGCCAAGCCCTAGCTGTTCTCCTTGAAGGCATGACCCCTTCATGCCTTCAAAAACAGTATCATCTGGATGACTCTTACATATTCCCAAGTCAGGTTGCCAACGTGAGGTAGAAACCTGGACGCTTCTGGAACACAGCTTCTCTATGCTCTCAGAAAACACCTCCAAGATTTCACCTCATTGATGCTGGTCTCGCTCTGTTTTGTTGAACTCACAGAGATCCTCCTGCCTCTGCCTCCCAAGTGCTGGGATTAAAGGCGTGAGTCTCCACTGCCTGGCTTAGTGTCTTCATAATCACTGCTAATTTCTTAGCTCCAGCTAACCAGCATCTATTGTCCCAGTGAACATAAAGGTTTCACTTCAATGGTGCTGCTGAATCTTCAGTCTTCAGCCCCATCTGACCAAAATGACAGAATCTCAATTCAAAAGAGCAAATGGCCCTGATTGAGTCCTTAAATTTCCCTCTGAAACTTCATACTCCTGCACTGCGCTCAACTTTTTTTTTTTTGAGGCAGGGTTTCTCTGTGTAGCCTTGGATGTCCTAGACTTGGTTTGTAGACCAGACTGGCCTCAAACTCACATCAATCCACCTGCCTCTGCCTCCCCAAGGGCTAGGATTACAGGGGTATGCCGATATGTCCACTCAGAAATTCTCTATTTTTATTTTATTTTATTTTATTGTTTTTTTGAGACAGGGTTTCTCTGTGTAGTCCTGGCTGCTGTGGAATCACTCTGTAAACCAGGCTGGCCTCGAACTCACAGAGATCCACCTTCCTCTGCCTCCTGAGTGCTGGGATTAAAGGCATGAGCCACACCAGTCAGTGGTTTTACTAGTCCAAAGTTGCAACGTCCTTACACAATCTTCCCCAAAACACATGGTCACGTCGGTCAGAGCAATACCCCACTACACTAACTAGCACCAACTTCTGTCTTAGTTAGGGCTACTATTGTGTGAAGAAACACCAAGACCACAACAACTCTTATAAAGAAAAACATTTAATTGGGCCTAGCTTACAGTTCAGAGGTTTAGTCCTTTATCATCATGTCAGGAAGCAAGGAGGCACACTGGCAGACATGGTGCTGGGGAAGGAACTGAGAATTCTACACCTGGATCTTCAGGCAGCAGGAAGAGAGTGTCATACTAGGCCTGGCTTGTGAATTTGAGACCTCAAAGCTCATCTATGTGTCTATGTGAGTGTATGCCACCTGTGTGCAGGTACCCAGGGAGGACAGTCAAGGGCATCAGACTCCCCAGAGCTGGAGTTACAGAGGTTGTGAACCACTGGATATGGGTTCTAGAAGCTGAACTCCATCCCCTGCAAGAGCAGCAAGTGCTTTTAACCATTAAGCTGTCTCTTCGGCTCTCCCCTTGCTCTTTGTGATGTTAGCACACTCTTCTCAGGATTACTTCCTCTCTTCCAACTCAAGTTGTGTCTTGAGCCAAGCTTCTCTAAGAGGCCTCATAAAGGAGGCTGAATAGAGACTGTGGTGAGTGACCCCGAGATTCTCACATGAGCCCATGCTGATAATGCAGGACAGAGTGTATGCAGATAAGATGTGGGGAGAGAGACGTGGAACTTGCCAGCACTCTGGGTCATTTAGGTATCGTAAGAGTAAAGCAGATTGCTGGAAGTATAGCTTAGTGGAACACGTGGGTGCCTGGCATATGCATGACCTAGCCGCCCCCCACCCCCAACACACACAATGTCTGCCATGGTGGTATGTCTATTATCCTAGTACTTGGGAGGAAGAGGCTGGAGGAGTTCAAGGCCATTCTTGGCTCCATAACAGGTCAATCAGGTCAGTGTCAGCTGTAATATATGAGACCCTGTTTTAACAGACAAACCAGTGAGAAAGAGCAAGACCCCAACCCAACCACAGAAATCCTAATTCAAAGTCCAAATGAATTTGTTAGAAGAAGTGCTCTCGTGTATTAAAGCAGATGCTGAGGCTCATAACCAAACTTTGGGCCGAGTGTAGGGAATCATATGAAAGAAGGGGAGTTAGTAAGACCTGGAGAGGACAGGAGCTCCACAAGGAGAGCAACAGAACCAAAGAATCTGGGCACAGGGGTCTTTTCTGAGACTGATTCTCTAACCAAGGAGCATTCATGGATGTAACATAGAACCCCTGCTCAGATGTAGCCCATGGCAGCTCAGTATCCAAGTGGGTTTTCTAGTAAGGGAAACAGGGACTGTCTCTGACATGAACTCAGTGGCTGGCTCTTACACTCCCCTTCCCCCACCGCCTGAGGGAGGAGCAGCCTTGCCAGGCCACAGAGGAGGACATTGCAGCCAGTCCTGATGAGACCTGATAAGCTAGGGTCAGATGGAAGGGGAAGAGGACCTCCCCTATCAGTGGACTTAGAGAGGGGCATGGAAGGAGATGAGGGAGGGAGGATGGGATTGGGAGGGAATGAGAGAGGGGAAGACAGCAGGGATACAAAGCTAATAAAATGTAATTATTGTAAAAAAAAATAATAAAACAGACACAAGCCAAAAAAAAAAAAAAAAAAGAAGAGGTGCTCTCTAAACATTTTCTTGAGCATCAAACTTAAGGCTCCATGAAAAAATACAAATATGATTTTTTTTTCCTTTATGGAAAATTTCTTTAAAGAGAGCACTTAATCAAGCCAAGTCAACACTTTCTTTTCCTGTTTTTTTTTTTTTTTTTTTTTTTGAGACAGAGTTTCTCTGGGTAGCCTTGGCTGTCCTGTACTTTGTAGACCAGGCTGGCTTCAAACTCACAGAGATCTGCCCGCCTCTGCCTCCCTCTGAGTGCTGGGATTACAGGCCTGTGCCACTGTACCCGGCTTCTCTTTCAGCTTTGTAAACAATTTATTGATCTTTGCATGCATGTGTGTGCCTGATCATTTGTATGTACACCACATTTGTGCAGGTGATCACAGAGGCCAGAAGAGGGTACTGGGTCCCCCAGAGCTGGAGTTTTGGGTTCTCTGCAAGAACAGTAAACGTTCTTAATCTTGGACCCATCTGTTCAGCCCCTATTTGTTTTTTTAATTTGGGAATTAGATTTTGTATTTATTTTTGAGAGTTTCATACATGTACACAATGAAGTGTGATCCTATGTATCTCCCCTCCCCCTCTGGCCATATTCCCATCCCCAACTTCAAGGTCGTCATAATATATATTAATAATCCACTAAGTCCATATGGCCACTGGTGAGGAGCAATACACTGGAACACGGGACTCTGACAACTGGCTAGAACCTCAACAAGGATTCTCATTCCCTGAGCCACTCAGTAAGGGCAGGCAAGTATTTCTATATTAGTGAACGTATTTATCTTGGATGTGCAAGAGTGGTCAAGAACATGCAAAGTAAAGAGCTGGTTCAGACGAAAAGTTTGACTTGCAAGTTCATTCTGGGAGACACTGGGCAGGAAATAAAAAATTTATGGTAAAACTTTAGGGTGATGAAAACATTAAGAAAAATTTCAGATTTTCTCAAATCTTGTAATCCAGTATAAGAAAAAAATTGGCTTCTTCCACTTTCTTTCTTTTTTAAGCAGAAAAAATGCTTTTGCATTTCGGACTGTCTTACTTAGGGTTATATAGTATGATGAAACCCCATGACCAAAAGCAAGTTGGGGAGGAAAGGGTTCATTTGGCTCATATTTCCACATCACTGTTCATCATTAGAGGAATTCAGAATAGAAACTCGAGCAGGGCAGGAGCCTGGAGGCAGGAACTGAAGCACAGGTCACGGAAGGGTGGCTAAGTAAATTCTCTCCCATTAAGTTAAACGCATAACCATAGCTCCATCTAAATATTTTGAAAGTATTAGTTTTTACATTGGTGAGGAAGTATAAGCCGTCCACAAGTTAGGTTTTCAAATATGAATGTGTCTTTAAAATTTCTGTTGTCTATATTCTTAGTGTTAGGAGGTTTCAGGGCCCCAGACTAACTCCTAACTGCAGCTCCTAACCGAGACGTATTTATATCGCTAAGTGTTTCTTCTTGAATCAATTCTGACTGCTAATGTGGTCAGGAAAACAGTATCTGGTACAGAGGTCAAAGCCAAAAATTTTCAAACCTCCAGTAAACTTCTGAAATAAATCAGCAAACCAGGCACTTATCACCCAGACTTAACGTTATATTTGTTAGCAAGAATAGTGAATAAGTATTGCAGTAATTCCCAGCAAAATGATCGTTACGTACACGCGTACTCACTAGATGCACACGAAGAAACAGGTTTCATTAAGGACCGTTCACAGCTGTCAGTCAGTATGCGCTGTTCTCCCCCTCCCCCAATCCTCTCAGTTGCATTTCAATCAGCTGCGGTCGTTTTGTGCCGGGAGGAAAAAAGGTTGCAACTTACTTTAAGCCATTTGTACCTTGAAAAAGTGATACCTTAAAAAAGTTGTCACCGAGTGGTGGCGCCCTTTAATTTCAGCAATGGAAGCTCTCCGAGGGTTTGAGGCCAGCCTGGTCTACAAACAGACTTGCAGGACAGCCAGGGCTAGCTAGTGAGACCCTGTCGTCGTCCTCCCTCCAAACACACCCACCCACCCACTCACACACACACAAAGTGAAATACTTTACCAAAGCGCATTACAGCGGAGACTTAGAATTCTTACCTCTAGATCTAGTCTACTTTTGGGAGGCAGCGTGGTACCGATTAAATTAAAGAGTTCCACGTTTGAAGTTATCGAAATCTGAACAGAAATGAAGAAAGGCCTATCGCCGGCTTGGAGATGGGCAGCTCTCCAGTGTCACTCGGACTTTGAGGTCGCTCAGTTCTAAGTGGGACTTCCAGCCTCTCCTAAAAGGGAACGGCAGGTTTCACTTGGCTCTCGGTTCCTTGACCTTGAACTATTCAGTGTCACTTTCCCAGTCTTTGAAAGCCCGAGCCTGGACAGGAGGCAGCAGTCACCTGCTCCGGGCCACTGCAAAACAGGCGGAGTTCACAGGAAGGCTGCAAGCAGCGCCCGGAGCGCTAGCTGTCTCTCGCTTCGGGGTTCGCGAGGCCAGCGTCGGGACTCCTAAGAGCGCGCCCCGAGGTCGGCCAGAAAGGGTCCCCCTGCAAGGAGCTGGGGGTGGGGGACGGAAACCCGGCCCGCGCAGCTCGAGAAACCGCGGGGCGGGGCCCAAGGGCAGAGGCGTGGCCTGAGCGCAGGGCTTGGTAGGAGTCTGGGGGCGTGGGGCGGCCTCTGGGCGGAGCCTAACGACAGGGGCGGGGCTGACCCAGGGCCCCGCCCCCCGCGCCCTTTCCACCGCCCCCGCAGAAGGAAAGGGAGTGGGAAGGAGGGAGGGAAAGTGGTGTTCTGTGGAAAGGGGCGGAAGGAGGAGAAGGCCAAAAAGAAAAGGGAACAGGAACATGGCGGTCTGCGGTCGGGACAGTCTCGCCACCGGCAGCGCCTAGACGCCGGTCCTCCCGCAGCGCCCGCGGCCCGCGAGCCCCTCGGCCGGCGGTTGCCCTCGCTGCAGGCGGTGCCCTGGGGGACCCGGCCGCGCGGAGGCGCAGGCGCACAGGGGCCGCCGGAGTCCCGGCCCTGCCCGCGGAGGTGCCCAGGCCGCGGAGCCGGCGCCTTCTCGCCCCAGGAAGCTGCGTGGTCGGACGGTCGCCGACCGGGCCGGCGCAGGTGAGTCCGCGCCACCGCCCTGCCCGCGCCTCCCGCGCCCCCGGGCCGCGCAGGTCGCGGTCGGCGGAGGGCAGCGGAGGGCCGGCCTAGCGCCTTAGCGGGCGGGAGGTCCCCGGAGCCTGCGGGCTGCCGAGCGGAGGGGCTGCGGCCGGAGGGCCTCGTGAGGATCGCCTCGGTGCAGGGCCTCTGCCGTCGGGGCGGGGCGGGAGCCGGACTCCCGAGCCCTCGCTCGACCGGCGGGGTGCAGAGCGGTGGCGGCTGGGGTAGAGCGTCGGATCGGCGGAAGCTGCGGAGGTGGAGGCGCCGGGGCGCGGGCAGGTGCCGCAGGTGAATCCAGGACATTTCCTCCTCGGCCGGACCGTGGCCGATGTTGAGGGCTGCTTTGTTGGGGATAACTTCCAGGAGGGTTCCATTCAGCTGCGGAGTGACTAAACGCAAATAAAGCCAACTAATGAGCCCCTAGTGCGGACTCTCGTTAGGAGCCGTAACTTTAAAGCATTGGAGATGCTGTCATGTCTTCTTCCCTCTCCCCCCCTTTTTGTGCCTCGTAGGCCGTTTTCCCTCCCGAAGAATGCGCTTGGAGAGAACAAATAAGGAATGACCCAGTTTTTAAAATGCCCTCCTTCCTTTCTTCCCCCACATTTTGTTGGTTTCACACGGGGAAATTTAGAGCAGTTACCGTAGTTACTTGAGCAAATGTGAGGGAAGGTGTCATTCCCTGGTATGGAAAGCTCAACTTGCTGTGCGATTGTGTCTAGAGAGGATGTCATACACTGTAGCCCGAGCAGCGGACCTACTGAGTCTGCTAAGTTGTGCACAAACTCGAGTTAAGATGGTCTCACCCTCCTGTTCACCTCGGGAGTGGTTCTTGCTTTTCCATCTCCTTGCCTCCAAGGAGAAGTAAAGTAGAAAAGATCTTTAGGTGTAGTATGCTGTTGCCAAGTTTTCAGTAAACATTTGATTTGAGGTAGTCATGTATATTATACCTCAGATCTAGAACGCTTTATGTGACTTTTCTTTAAAAAAAAAAAACCCAAAAGGAAACCTTTCCTTGTATCTCAGTCATTATGACCATAAAGAGCCGCTCGCTATATTTTCTCTGTTCTCCATGTTAATGTTAAAAAGTTGGCAAACAGCCTTCTTGATGTACGACTGGGAAATCAGAAATCTCAGAAACAAACTTGGATTTGTGCTCATGAACACGACCTGCATCTTACTGGATTGCTCTGAATTAGTTTTGTTTGTTTGTTTTTAGTTAGTGGCAAAAGATTTTCTGCTATTCAGTCCATTTCCCATCACATGCTGACTCATTTGACTAATCAATTAAGGGTTCTAAACGTCTTAATAACAGTTATAGTGAAATGATCCCGTGTCATTTGATTTTGGTTGATAATACCTTGCCTGGGGTATAATTGTTTGGTTATTTGAATAATAGAAAAGATGTGTCAGAAATGTCAATGTTTTGTATTTTAATAATTTACTCCTGTGTAATTTGTAAATGAGTGCATTCTGTTGGGAATAAATACAGCATTTTTGTAGTATAAACTTTGAGCTTGTAGCTGAAGAAATTGGTGGAAAAGTTGTGGATGTTTACTGTTCTTAAAAGAAAATGTTTTAAATTACAAGGAACTGCCGTGTTGTGTAGGCTGTAACAGTTCATGGTGCCAGATTTTGATAGTTATTTGGGCAGCAGATCTTTCCAAGGAAACATATTAAGCATCTGTAGTAAAAGGCAGTTTGAAGGATTTTGCATGGTAAATAATGACAAGGCACCTTTGCTTTTTGTGTATCTGCCACTTATAACTGAAGCATCTCATAGTTTCATTGGTGTTCCCTGCCAAGACAAATACGGTATTGGCTTGCTGCTCACTTTGAAAGTTAGATTTTTTGCCTTGTTCTTGCATCTGAAGGTTGTAAAGTGAAAAAGAAAGCAGCTGAGTCAGTGGCAGGTTGTTTCTCTCATCTTACTGCTCTGATTTGAAAACAGAATGTCTGTTATCATTTGAATTTCTAGTAGAAAATGCAGAAAATTAGGATACAAGTTTTCATAGTGCACTAACAAAAATGTTACCTTTTTAGGACAGGGCTGCACAAACTGTAACTTTTTTCAGATTGTCAGTTTTATAGATTTGTAGCAATGGGCTGCTTTGGCCGGAATGGGAAGTTTCTTTAGCAGCTGACTTTGGGAAGCCAGGTGTGGTGTTGGACATCTATAATAACCCCAGCAGCTGGAAGGTGGAGGCAGGATGATTGGGAGTCTGAGGCCAGCCTGACTTCTCAGCATTTCATGCCAGCTTGGTTAAGTGGTGAGACCATGTTTAGAAGAAACAAAACAGCAACAAAAAGGGAGTTGAAAGGGAATGAATGCCATGTATTATAGTCTAGTAGGTCTTTTAGCATCATGGTGTAAGGAACTCCAAACTTAGATACTGTATTATTTGAAACTTAGAATTTGTGGGAAGAAGGCCTTGGATTTTCTACAATCCTCCTGCTTTTGCCTTAGCGTGGGGAATAAAGGCATGCATGACACATCATCCCCAGTCTGAAAACTTTTTTTTTTTTTTTTTTTTTTTTTTTTTTTAAATTCTCCCCATTTTTATTTTTTTTTTTTTTTTTTTTTTTTTTTTTTTGTACAAAGTCCTGCTGTATAGTTTAGGTATGCCTGGAACTTGCTGTGTAGACCGCTATGTCCTCAAACTTGCTGTCGCCCTCCTGCCTGGGCTTCTTTAAATGCCTAGGTAACCTGGGACTTACTGTGCAGCTGAGGATGACCTTAAACACTTTGCCTCCTGCTCCCAAATGCAGGGTTTGCAGGGCTTCACCGCTACTGTGGTCTGCTCAGACACGCATCCTATTCCAATTGCTTTTAGAGCTCCTATTTTTTATTTTTTCTGTTTTCTTTTCCAAGTACATTCATAATGTTCACTAAGAAGTCTGGTGATACTTCCTCCGGATGACTCTTCTTTCCCTGTCTTAACTGCTGCTGCTTAGATCATTGCTGTGGAGGAAATGCAGTATAAAGCTCATGCATAACTTCTTTGTGTTAACTGGTTTTTTTTTTTTAGTTTGAACCCAGAGCCTTCTGTGTCCTGAACACTCCCTCTACCACCAACACATGCAGCTTACATACGTTGTTTAGAAATTTTAGTGGCCCTACACTAAAACAGGTAACAATAAATGGAATTAACTAGCTGGGCATGATGGCACATGCCTGTAATACCCAGTAGTTGGGAGGTGGCAACAGGAGAATCAAGACTAGCTTGAGCTTCAGAATGAGGTTGAGGCCAGCCTGGCTATTCAAGATTCTGTCTCAGAAAACACAATAAGGGCCACGGAGATGGCTGAGCATGTAAGGTTCTTGTCAGCAGCCCTGATGATCAGGATCTTATCTCTAGGTCTCATTTGGTGGGGGCTAAGTAACTCCTGTGAATTGTTTTTCTTTTCTTATTTTTTTTATTTTTAATTTTTTAAAAATTAATTTAAATTTTATTTTATGTACATTAGTCCGAAGGTGTCAGATCCCTTGGAACTGGGGTTACAGACAGTTGTGAGCTGCTATGTGGGTACTGGGAATTGAACCCGGGTCCTTTGAAAGAACAGACAGTGCTCTTAACCATTGAGCCATCGCTCCAGCCCCTTAAAAATTAAAAAAAAAAAAAAATTATTTATTCATTTTATATCCCGGTTGTAGCCCCCTCCCTCCTCTCCTCTCAGTCCCACCCTCCTTCCTCCTCTCTCCTGGTCCCACCCTTCCTCCCTATTTTCCCTGGCCACCCTCCTCTACTCCTCAGAGAAGGGCATCCCCCACCCATCCACCCCAGTATATCAAGTGTCATCAGGACTGCTGTCTTCATACATGTGCTATACCACATGCCTCTACCTATATACACAAATAAATAAATAATAATAAAAAAATAGACAAATGAGAAAGAACTACCCCCCCCCCAAAAAAAAAACCCAAATCAAACAGACAAACAAACAAAAAACCCAAACAAACCAAAACTAAACCAAACCCTAGTAACAACCAAAATCAGGGTTTGGTGTATATTGGTAAATGCTAGTACTTGGGAGACTGAAGCAGGAGGATTATGAGTTTTAAGCCAGTCTGGGCTATGAGACCCTGTCTCAAGCAGTAAGGAAAAGAAAAACAACAACAGGATGGAGTGGTAGGTAAGAGAGGGAAGAAAAACTGGCAAAGCATAGACAGTTTTAGGGCGCTGAAACTACATGTGGAACTATAATAGATGTATGCACTATTCATTTGTTCAAAGTCATGGAATTATGCCACCTAGAGGGACCCTAAAACAAACTGGAGACTCCATCAGTTGTTCGCACACGACATTCTGAAGCGACTGTTTACAGTGGAGGTGGCCGTGCCCTGGTGAGATCAAGTGGGAACCATAGTATGCATAGCTGGGCTAACGATCACAGCTTGGCCTTGAATTCGAGATTCCTTCTGCCACTGACTTTCTGAGGGGTGGGATTACAGGTGTGTGCACCGTGTTGCCTCTTGATGTTTGATGTTGCTCTAGATTCCTGTCTTGTTAAAATTGCACATTTAGTGGTGCTTTTGTACATTTGGAAGGTTAGATTAGATCTCGAGCTATGGTTGTGCTGGGTCCTTTAGAAAAGTGGCAAGTGGTAACTGTTGAGCTATCTCTCCAGCCTCTTTCTGCCACTTCCCCTTCCTGTTTCCTCATGGTTAAGTTTGCTTTTCTTTTTGTTTTAAAAGATCTATTATTTTTGATTATGTATATGTGAGTATCTGTGTAGGTATGTGTATGTGAGTGTCGGTGCCTGCAGGGCCAGAGGCATACCCTCCCGTCAGTCCTCAAATTCATGTACTGGCCATCCTGCTTTGTTCTGCCTCCCAAGTAACAGACCTATATGTCCAGTGTGTTCAGTATACTCATTGCTCTACTTCTTAACATTTTGAACAAAGCTTGCCAGTGACTGCTTTACCCCCTGAGCCATTTTCCAGTGTCCCTGTGCTGTGCTTTAAAGTAGCTCTGGGGCTAGAGAAGTGGCTCAGCAGATAAGAACACTGTTCTTGCAAAGCGTTCCTGGGCTTGGTTCCCAGCACCCACTTGGTGCTTCACAACCATCTGTAATTCTAGTTCTGGGAGATTGCCATCTCTTTTCACTCTTCTGACCTCGACAGGCACCAGGAGTGCATGTGTTCAATAAGACACTCAGACACAAAAAAATAAATAAATCTTTTTTAAAGTAGTTATGAACAAAAATCTCCACTTGGCTCCCTCTAAAACCTTTTGTTCTTATTATTTGTTTATTGAATGAGAACTTGCTGTATATTCCAAGCTGGCCTGTAGTTTACAGTATGGCATGCATGGGCCTCGAAATCATGGCTTTTCTCTTTCTTTAGCCTCTTGGATGGCATGATTTGAGGTATGTATGTACCACTAAACAAGCCCCGCTTTCCTCCTGAAACTTAGAAACCTGAGTGAATAAACCTGAAAAGTTTTGTTTTGAGGTTACAAGATCAAAACACATATGCCTTTTGCAATTACCTGGATGCTGTTTGGGAATTGGCTAATGGAACAAAACAGACGTTGGGTTTATTCTGTTTTTTTTCTGCCTAAGAATATAAGTGATTTTTTTTTTCACCAAGGGTGTTGTACATTGAATTTGGAGCGTGCTTTTACATCGTGGTCATGTACTTTAGCATGTAGCTAGATTCCCAGGCCCTACGTAGGTGATTTTAATATACAGAAAGGTGAATTATTCAGAAGCTGGTGAGGTGGCTCAGTGGGTAAAGTTATTTGTTGTCACACTTGCCAACCCTCGGCCGATCCCTGGCTCCCACGTGGTGGAGTGAGAAGATGGCTCCTGCGGAGCTGCTATCTGCCTGCCATGCAGATGCCGAGGCCTGCCTGTGCATCCCTCCCACACGAAATAGAGAAATGCTGAAGATTTGTTTTTAAAAAGGAACTATCTGCTAATTTAGTCTTTCCGTGATCAGTGGAATGACATTGTTGCTCATTTTATTCTGTAGGCTATAATGCAGTGGTAACCATAAGACATGTTTGAGGTGTGGGACTCTTCACTTTTCAGGTAAAAGAGTTAACTATGGTCTTAGGCTTCCTTCTCGCTCATAAACTATTTTTCCTCATTACATGACAGTTCTTTTTTTTTTCTTTTTCTCCGCTGAAAGACTATTCTCACCTGTAGTCCCAGCATTTTCTTTAAAAAAAAAAAAATTTTTTTTTTTTTTTTAAATTTTATATGTATGGGTCTTTTGCCTGGGTGTGTACATTCTGTGCACTGGAGTTACATACAGATGCTTGTGCGCTGCCATGTGGGTCTGGGATTCAAACCCAGGCCCTCTGGAAGAGCTCTCTAAACTCTTAAACAGAGCCCTCTCTCCAGCCCCTATGTTTTTCTTTTCTTTTTGAGACAGGGTCTCACTCTATAACCTAGGCTGATCTTTAATTTGTGAATAGCCTCTTGCATTAGCCTCATACCTGGCTAGAAGTGTAATTTTCAATTATTTGCAGAATTACGCCCCGCCCCCCTCCAGAGTTTCACTGTATAGCTCTTGGTCAATATGTAGACTGACCTGGCCTCAAACTTACAGAGATACGTTAGCCTTTCCTCGAGAGTGCTGAGATTTAAAGATATGCACCACTAAGCCTGGCTCTTTGTTTGTTTATTATTATTATTATTTTCAGTACAGGGTTTCTCTGTGTAGCTCTGCCTGTCCTGGAAGTGGCTCTGTAGACAACCCTGGCCTCGAACTCATAGAGATCCGCCTGCCTTTGCCTCCCAAGTGCTGGGATTAAAGGCTGTTGGTTTTTTGATGTCATTATTTTAAAACTTTTTTATGTGCTTTTGTGTGTGTGTATGGTGTATATGTGTTTACATACGTGAAGCACATGTATGTGTAGGCGTGCATGTAGGTGTGGGAGTGTGCATATATATGGAGGGCTGTGGCTGATGTCAGGGAATCTTCCTCAGCCTTTTTTTCTACCATTTTTCTAGGCAGGACCCAGCAGTAAGCTCACATCGTTCGTATAGTAGTCAGCTTACTCTGGGGATCCCATCTCTGCCTTCAGAGGCTGGGATTAGAGGGAAGCTGCCAAGCCTACTCACAATTTAATCTTTACGTGGGTTCTGGGCATTGAACGCTTGCTGTGGGCAAAAACTTGAATCACTGAGCCACCCCTGATTTTTTCTTTCTCTCTTTTTTTTTTAACATTTTAATGTGTATGTGTGTTTGTTTGAGTGTTTGCATGTTTGCCATGGTGCTTGTGTAGAGATGAGAGGATGACTTGCAGGAATTGGTTCTCCTACCATGTGAGGCCTGGAGACCCAGGTTGTTATGTTTAGAGGTAAGTGCCTTTATTTACTGAGCCATCTCACTGACCCATCTGTTTTGACTTTTGAGACATGATCTTTCTTTTCTAGCCTGGAGCTCCATATTTAGGCCAGGCTAGCCTTAAACTCAAGATCCTCCTGTCTCAGCATTTTGAGCTGGAGTCCCAGGTGTATCTTCTCTCACCAGACTAACGTTTTATAGCTGTCCAGTTTTCTATTGGAGTTTTGCTCAGTGTTCTTTGAATGAACAAAAGAAATAAAAAAGGAAAGGACATGACTGCTCCTAGTGTATGGTGGAGGGGAAAGAGCATAACCAGAGGCAGGGATGCCTGGAAGAGTCCAGAGTGGACATGACCTTGATTTGAGGAGAACGGGAAGGGAAGGAGGAAGAAGGGGACCCGTTTGCTGCAGTAGGAGGCCCAAAAGAGAAGGGGTAGCCCAGATGGATTGTATAGTGAAGGGCAGCTGGGGGCGGGGTATGCCAGCCAGGAAGATCCTGTAATAGGTAGGCATCCTGTGAGAACCTGGCGGGCAGGTCCACTTTGATATGTTAAATAGGCACCTCAGCCTTTTGTCCTGGATTTGAAACCTAACCCTTTTAGTCTAGTTAACTCTTGCTTCACTCTGAATATATGATTATAAAATGGCTATTTTCTATCATTCCTTTTCCCTGCCATATTAGTTGACATTCTGTTGTAGGAAGTTTTCTGCCCTTCATTTTGTAGGACCAGAATAGGCTCAAGGCTCAAAAACTTAATGTATTATAATCCATTGCTGCCATTCTTTGTCAGTTTGTATGCTAAGCATGCAGTTTGCTCCTGAGTGATATCCCCAGTTCTGCCACATGTTTTGATTGTGAGATTATCCACAGTTTGACCTATGAGGGACTCTTTAACCTAGACCCTGTAAATACTGACAGGACTTCATTAATCTCTAAAGTGCCTTTTGTCCTTTGCATGTGGTACTCTGGGTGTACCATGTATTTTCTTTGACTCATTTCAACTTATCATTTCTCTAAGGGGCCCTGCCCTGGTGTGTTATTGGAAGGGGTGGATTAGACACTGTTTATTGGTTTGGGTGACACTGCTTCTGGGTTTGCGGTTATTGTTTGTTTATTTGTTTTTGTTTTTTTGAGACAGGGTTTGTCTGTAGCTTTTGCTGTCTAGGAACTCACTCTGTAGACCAGGCTGGCCTTGAACTCAGAGATCCACTGCTTCTGCCTCCCAAGTGCTGGGATTAATGGAGTGCTTCACTGTCTGACTTTGAGCGTGTTTTTAAGCAGTCAGAACTAGGAGGGACACACATACACACAATTTCAAAATTTCTTATGTGTATCTGCATTTGACTATGCACATGAAAGTGCAGGTGCCCATAGAAGCTGTGGGAGGATGTTGGATCTGGAGCTGGATTACAAGAGGTTGTGAACCTCTATGTGGGCTCTGGGAATTGGACTTAGTTCTCTGGAAGAGCAGCAAGCACTCTTAACCTGTTGAGCCTTCTCTATAGAGAGTACAGTGGTTCAGAACCTTTCTAATGCTGCAACCTTTTAATATTGTTTTTCATGTTGTGATGACCCCCAACCATAAAATATTTTCATTGCTATTTCATAATTGTAATCTTGCTACCATTATGAATCATAATATGTTTTGACTATGAATCAATCTTTGTTTTCCTGTGATCTTAGGTGACTCCTGTGAAAGGGTTATTCAGTGCCCCCACCCCTCCAAAAGGGGTTGTGACCAGTATTGAGAACTACTTTTTTTTTTTTTAGAGACTGTCCTGGACTCGCTTTGTAGACCAGGTTGGCCTCGAACTCACAGAGACCCACGTGCCTCTGCCTTCCGAATGCTGGCATTACAGATGTGCACCACTGTGCCTGGGGAGAACTACTTTTCTTGCACTTATTATTTATTTTGAGACAGGATCTCATTCTTCCTAGGTTGACCTCTTCATCGCCAACTCTCCTCTCTTTTTCTTTCTAGAGCTGGGATCATAGGCCTGGATCCCAGGCCTGGCTCTTATGGGCCGTCTTCATCCTTTGAACAGGAACCTCCTGCTCGTTAGCAGTCCTCTGCATGTCTCTTAAATCCTGGCCGGCCTGCTTGAGTGTGCTGTTCACCCATTGCTATTTTTATAGGTTTGCTGTTCTGAGCATTTTACTGACATGGAACCATCCTGCACAGGGTAGCCTCTTCCACTAGTGGATTGTCTTCAAGAGTAATCTTTGGATGCGTGTGTTGGTACTTCATTCCTTTTTATTGGTGAATAACATCCATTGTACCACATTTTGTCTGTTCAGTAATTGATGGACATGTGGGCTGTTTTAATTGCTGTTGTCAATACCATCCATGTGTATATATAATAAATTAATAAAATTTGTATGTACTTAAATTATTGGGGCAGGGAGATTGGCTCAGTTGTTAAATGGTTTGCTGTGCAATCAAGGGTCCTAGCACCCACATTAGAAAGACAGGTGGTCCCGTATCCCAGCACTGAGGAGGCAAAGCAGAATCCCTGGGCTGAATTGGTGAACTCTAGGTTCAAAATAAGGCAGAAAAGCAGTTGAGAAAGACACCCAACATCCACCTCTGGTCTCCACAGGCATGTGTTCACTTACTCATGGGCACTCTCTTATCCCTCAGTGAAAAATAAAAATCAAATTATTTTTTCTAGTGATGCTGTAGATTGAACTCAGGACTTCTCCCAAGCTAGGAAAGTTATCTGGCACTGAGATACATCCCCACCTTTAAGATTATTCTGAATAATTTTAGATTTATAGGAAAGTTTAAAAGGTAGTATGAATTTCTGTATTTCTCTCCTAATAATGTTTTATGTTACTTGTTAGGCATGGTCAGTCACAACTCAGATTCCATTACTCATGAGGCTGAGGCAGGAGGATTCCCATGGTTTCTGTCCAGACTGGGCTACTGAGTGGCAAAGTGAGACCCTGTCTCAAAAAATACATAACTCTAAAATGAAACATTTTATGTTACTATGACATAATTGTTCCACTAATGAGCTTCATACTGATACAGTGACATTAACCAAAGTTGAGACTTCGGTTTTACATGAATACATATTTATTTGTTTGGTTTTCCTTAATATTTTTGATGATTTTATTGACATATATTACTTATACATAATGTTTAATTATAACATCCTAATATATGTATGTAGTGTATTTAAATCCTCTTCACCTCCATTACTCTCTCACTACCTTACTCTTCTTCTGATTACCTTTCTCCTAACTAGCCCTGCATCTGCTCTTTTTAGTGACCTAATGAGTCTAATTAGGGTTGTTTACAGGAGCCATAGGTAACTGGTTCTTTATAGGAATAACATTGAAGAAAATGTCTTTCTCTAACAACTGTTAACTGTCAATAGCTCCCCATGGAGGGAGTAGTAGGATGTTGACAGATTCAGTCTTGTTCAGGAAGTCACTCCTGCTGAGGCTTCAGGGCAGGTTATACCTGGGTGGCAACCTTTCACATTCCATCGCAAACTCTTTTCTTGTGTTCCCTGAGCCTTGGAGTGGGTGATGTGGATGGCCTTGGTTATTAAATGCCTGAACATTCAGCAGTTGCTTAGTTTCCGTTTGCTTGGGTTTCCTGAGGTGGAACCTTGCTGCTTAATGCAGGCTGACCTGGACTTGGAAATCCTCCGGCCTCAGCTTCCTGGGTGCTGGGATTACAGGAAAGGCTAGTACCACCTCACCTGGTTTAAATAGCTTTTTATGTTCAGAGGCATTTAAGGGCATGGAATTACCTTAGCATACATGTGCTAAAGTTATGTATTCACACTGATACTTCTAATTTCATTCTAGTATACTTAATCCTGTCTTCACATTCTCCAAATTTGTATCCTTTTTCTTGCAGCAGGAATTCTGACTTCCAGTAATTATTCACCCATAGGGTAGGTGCAGAGTAATTTCAAAATTGCTACACCATGAGAACCCTTCTAAAAACAAAACAAAACAAAACAAAACAAAACAAAGTAAGGGTCAACATTTCTTTTGTGGTTCTTCATGTCAAAGTACTTTAGTCAATGCTACTGGGATTCATTCATTTAAAAAAAAAATCACACGCATATATGACGGTGCAAATGAAAAATATTACCAAAATTAACTAGACCCAAAGTTGTTCTTTTTAAATTTCCCAAACATGTTGGTAGACTATAAGTTCTATACATAGGTCCATTGGTTTATCAATCTTAGTGGTAAAGTTAATGGCCTTCTCTTCTACTCCTTTCCTTTTGCATTGATGAGGTCTTCTGCAGCTCAGGTTGGTTTCAGAATCCTGCCATGAGATTGCCCATGAACTTCTGATCTTTCTGCTGCTACCTCCTAAATTCTGGGATTACAGGTATGGCCGTCTAGCCCAGGTTGGCTTTTTGCCACCCCTATGCCCGCCTCCTTTTCTTTGAGATGAGGTCTCACTAAGTGGTCCTGGCTGGCTTTGAACTCACTGTGTAGATCAGGTCAGCCTCAAGATCCTGGTGATTCTTCTGCCTTTGCCACCACACCTGGCCGGCTGACACCCCTCTCCATCGCTCACTCTCTTTCTAGCTCTCTTGAGACAGGACCTCATTCTGTAGCCTTGGCTGACCTGAATGAAACTCATTACCTAGCCCAGGCCTGGAACTTGCTTTAATCCTTCTCTTTTAACCTGTATGCTGGGCTAAGTACTTTTAGGCATTTGTGTTTTCAGCCTCTCTTTACATCACTCCTCTGTAAAACTTTGAGTCACAGACACAACAATGGAGAATATCATTGTTCTGTATACAGAGTTTTATTAGAAATCACTTCAGTTTTCTAGTTCTTGGACTTAGGAGAAAACCACTAAGCCCCTGTTTTACACTGCCAATAACTGATAAAATGATATTTTCCTTGTTATTCATTTTGCATGGTGTGGGAACATGCAGGTAAATTTTGAAATTTTTATAATAATGAGAGGAATGTGTGGATGAGATTTAGTTCTGCAAGTTGAATAGTGTTTTGTTTATATTAATGGATTTCTTGGGTGTCAGGTGTGGTTGCACATACCTTTAATCCTACAACTCAGGAGGCAGAGGCAGGCAGATCTCTGAGTTTGAGGCCAGTCCAGTCTACAGAGGAAGTTCTAGGATAGCCAGGGCTACGTGGAAAAACCCTGTCTCAAAAAAAAAAAAAAAAACAAAAAACAAAAAAAACCCACCACCAATAAAAACAACAAAAATTTATCAGAATGTATGCTAGTTAGTAAGTGTATGAAATTAAATTCTGAAAGATTGTCTTTGTTATTTTATTTATTCATTTTTTTGCTACACAGAATTTGTCTTAGGGTTTCTTTGCTATGAAGAGACACTATGACCAAGAAAACTCTTAGAAAAACATTTAATTTGGTTCAGGCTTATATTTTTAGAGGTTTAATCCATTATGATCATGATGGGAAGCATGGCAGCAGGCAGGCAGACATGGTGCTAGTGGAGAGTTCTGCATATTGATTCAAAGGCAGCCAGGAGAGGATTGTCTTCCGAAGGCAGTCAAGAGGAGGCTGTGATTCCACACTGGGTGGAGTTTGAGCATAGAAGACCAAAAAGCCCACCCCCACTGTGACACACTTCCTCCAACAAGGCCACACCTCCTAATAGTGCCGCTTTTCATGGGCCAAGCGTTCAAACACAATCTATGGGGGCTAAGCCTATTCAAACCACCACAGAGTTGGTCAAGGTTTAGAGCAAAGGGAGTCCTTGAACACTATTTGTGGGAGTGTAGATTGGTGCAATTAGGGAGATTACTCAAAAATTATATTAAAAGTGGAATCACTGTATGGTCTGGCAATCAAGCTTCTAGTTCTCTAGCCAGAGTAAAATTGCTATCTTGAGGTGATACCTGCACCCCCAAGCACATTTCAGTATTATGATAGCAGCAGGGTATAGAGACAATTAGTGTCTTTAAGTACATGAATGAATAAAAAATGTGAGGTACACATACACAGAGAAATAGTGTTCAGCCGTAAAGTAGATGCAGTATGAAGTGGTCATGATAAAGAGAGTTAAATGTCCAGTATTTGGGCATTTCAGAGGGTGAGGCAAAAGGAAAAAGGATTGCTGTGACTGAGTTCCAATCCTCCAAAAAAACTCCAAAACATATGAAAAATAAGTACAGGGTTAGAGAGATGGCTCAGCAGTTAAGAGCACTGGCTGTTCCTCAGAGGACCGTGGTTTGGTTCCCAGCACCCACATCAGCCATCTCAAGACAGCCTGTAAACTGGGCGCAGTGGCACATCCCTGTAATCCCAACACTCAGGGAGGCAGAAGGAGGTGGATCACTTTTAGGCCAGCCTGGTTTACAAAGTGAGTCCAAGATAGCCAAAGCTACACAAAGAAACCCTGTCTCAACAAAAGAGCCTGTAACTATAGATTCAGGGGAATCCAAGTATCTCTAGCTTTTCAGGGCCTTTTTACTCATGTGTACATACTCTACACAGATACATATATTTTAAAATGATTGTTTATTTATTTATTTTGGTTTTTGAGACAGGGTTTCTTTGTGTAGCCTTGGCTGTCCTGGACTCACTTTGTAGAACAGGCTGTTCTTGAACACACAGTAGTCTGCCTGCCTCTTCCTCCCTGAGTGCTGAGATTACAGGAGTGTGCCACCACACCCAGCTTAATTTTTTATTTTTATGTGTAGGGATGGTATGCCTGCATGTATAGTTTTGTTCCACATGTGTGCCTTTGGAGGCCAGAAGAGCATGTCAGATCCCTTGGGACTGGAATGACAGACAGTTGTGAACTGCCCTATGTATGCTGGGAATTGAACCCAGGTCCTCTGTAAGAGCAGTTAGCACTCTTAATTATAATCTTCAGCCCCCCCCCCAAATTTACAGATAAAAATAAATCTTTAAAAAATGAGAGAGGCAGAGGCAAGTAGATCTCCAAGAGTTCAAAGTCAATTTGGTTTACTAGCAAGTTCTATGCCAGCTAGGGCTACATAATGAGACTTAAAAAACAGCCACAAGACCTTTTTAACCTCTCTTCCACTCCCGCTGATCCCCTTTGCTGCTGCTTCTTCATAGTTGGCAGTGAACCTGGGACAGTGGGGCCTAGAACGAGGCTGACTAAAGACTGGTGCAGTAGCCAACTTTATCCAAAGTGTTGTCGTTGGACCGCCTCAGACCCACCAGCTCCCAATAGTGACACAGAGAACTATTATTATTTATTAGAGCTCAGACCTTAGCTTAGGCTATTTCCCAACTAGCCTGTAAGCTTAATTAACCCTGTGTATTCTAATTCACGCTTGCCACGTGGCCTGTTACCTCTTACTCTGTCAATCCCAGCACTGTTCTTTGCTCTCTGGCTGGCTGGTGCATCTCCTCACCTGATTCTTTTCCAGAGTTCCTATCTTTGCTTGCATGTGCTGCCTATCTTCCTGCCACCAATAGACCATTTATTAAACTAATCAGAAGGTGAGAGGTGTGTTTACAAAACACTGATACAGGTAATGCTTGATAAAAATAATCCAGGCTGTACTGCTGTTGTAGTCAACTCTCTGCAGGGACGCAAGTCAGCCTTTGAATAACACAAAGACAGCCTTGAGGTGTGGTGGTGCACGCCTTCAATCCCAGCACTCTTAGAGGCAGAGGCTGGTGGATCTCGGTGGCCAGCCTGGTCTACAAAATGAGTCCAGAACAGCCAGGGCGCTTGTTACACAGAGACACCCTGTCTCGAAAAATCACAAACAAACAAAAAGGCAACTTTTACACAGTGCACATAAAGATTATCTCAGCAGGGCATCAGACAGTTTTTACTTCGAGGTTTAAGAGAATTCACCAGAGTAAGGTGTTTGATCACAAAGGACAAAGCCACACATGGCAGAAACATGTTTTTCCATAGAGGCATATGAATGGCTACAACAGCTGAAGTAAACTCATGCTTATGCATTACACCTGAGAGGAACACAAGAAGACATTCCAGGAACAATTCTGTGAAGAAACTAAGGTCACCAGCACTTAGAATTCCCACATAACTCCATTTTGGACTGTGTTCCTGTTTCCAAATTAGTACCCCTTTTATTTTGTCTTTTTAAAAGACCTATTTATTTAATGTGTATGAGTGCATGTATGTATATGTACAGATGTCTGTAGAGGTCAGAAGAGGGTCTCAGGGTCTACTCTGGAACTAGACTAGTTACACACAGTTGTGAACCACTATGTAGGTGCCGAGAACCAAACCTGGATCTTTTGCAAGAAAAGTAAGTGCTCTTAACCCTCGAACCATCACTCCCATACCTTATGCTGCTGCCATAATGCTAAAATGAACTCGGGTACAGATGTTGCCTCATGATAGCAATTTTAGTCTAGCTAGACAACTAGAAGTGTTTCTTAATATGTTGTTAAGGAGTTGGTATTGAATACAAAATTGATTTGAGGAGCTAATCAAAAATACACAATAATTTGAAGAAACTCAGTTATATAAAATATTTGTCTTATAACAAATTGTAAATAAAAAATTATATGATAAGACCCACGTGGTTATAAATTAAGTAAACAAAGTGTTGGCTGGGCGGTGGTGGCAGTGGTGGCACACGACCTTAATCCTAGCAACAGCAGCAGAGGCAGGCGGATCTGAGTTGGAGGCCAGCCTGGTCTACAGAGTGAGTTCCCAAACAGCCAGGGTTACACAGAGAAACCCTGTCTTGATTTAAGACAAACAAACAAAAAACCAAAGTGTGGGTCAGAGAGAGGGTTCAAAAACCAATTTAGAAAACATTTGGAATAGTCTGAAAATGAAAATAAGACATAATAGAATTTAAAATGTACCTAAAACAGTAGAAAAATGGATTATTTATCATTAAATTACTCTTTTACAAAGTTCTGTGTCTTCGTGCTCAGCAGTGTTTTAAATGTGATTAAAACATACACATTTATGAAAATTTGTGTATACTTACTTAGTATGTGCTAGTAAAAATTTAAAAAGAAAAGACAGTAATAAGATAGACAACTCATACTTAAAATGTACAAACCTGGGAGGGGATAGAGGCTCAGGAACCCTCACCCTTAACTGAGGAGTTGTTAACAGTTGACGGAGCCACAGAGTCGGAGACTTGCCTTCTTTAAGGGTAGAGGCCCCTGGTAGGTTAACACTGCAGTGAATGGCCTCATATCCCTAGTATGTGGGAACCACTCATTGTACTCGGTGTTTTATTTCTTTAAAACAAAACAAAACAAAACACCAAATTGGGAGTGGAAAGGAGAGTCTGGGTAGATCTGGGAGGAGTCAAAGCAACAGCTGGAGGTAAATATGATCAAAATACTTTGTCTTACTTAGGGTTTTATTGCTGTGAAGAGACACCATGACCAAGGCAACCCTTATAGAGAAAAATATTGAATTGGGTCTGGCTTATTGATTTAGTAAAAGGTTTATCTATTATCATCATGGGGGAAACATGGCAGTGTTCAGGCAGACCTGGTGCAGGAGGAGCTGAGAGCTTTCCATCTTGATCTGCAGGCAGCAGAAGGGGACTGTGTGCCACTTTGGGCATAGCTTGAGCATAGGAGACCTAAAAGCCCACTCCCACAGTGACACACTTCCTCCAGCAAGGCTACACCTCCTAATAGTGCCATTCCCTGTGGGCCAAGCATTCAAACACATGTGTGTGGGAACCATTCCTAGTTAAACCACCACAATGATACTCTGAAATAATATTAAAAGACACTAGTTACTGGCAGTGGTGGCACATGCCTTTAATCCCAGCACTCAGGAGGCAGAGGCAGGTGGATCTCTGTGAGTTTGAGGCCAGCCTAGTCTACAGAGTAATTTCCAGGATAGCAAAAATTACACAGTGAGACCCTGTCTCAAAAAAAAAAAAAAAAAAAAAAAAAAAAGAGACACAAGTGTATACAGTTGGGAAAACATTGCTAAATCAAGGTAGTAAAGATAACCATCAATATTCCAAATTTTCTCCTACCTCATTATTATCTCCTGATTGTGCCTGCTGCCAATATAGTTTCTAAATTTTATTTATTTTTGAGGCAGGGTTTATGTACCAGGCTGGCCTTGAGCTCAGAGATCCACTTGGCTCTGCCTCCTAAGTGCTGGAATTAAAGGCTTGGACCACCACGCCTGGCTTTTTTTTTTTTTTTCCTCTTGGATTTGAGATTTTAAAAATTATATTAGTGGGTGCTTTGCCTACATGTATGCCTTTCTTCAGATCCCCCAGGTCTGGAACTGCAGATGGTTTTGAGCCACCATGTAGGTGCTGGGAATGAACCCATGTTCTCTAGAAGAGCAACAACTGCTCTTAACCACTGGCCTTATCTTCAACCAGTTTCTAAAATTTATATGGGACCAGGCATGGTGATACACACTTTTAATTTCAGTATTGGGGAGGCAGATGCAGGTGGATCTCTGTGACTTTGAGGCTAGCCTGGTCTACATAATGAGTTCTGTGCTAGCCAGGGCTACATAGTAGACCTTTGTCTTAATAATAATGATGATAATAATATAAATGGAATCATACACATTTTTTCGGTCTGGTTGCTTTTACTCATAATTTCACATTATTTTGTTACCTGGATCAACAGCTCATAATCTTTTACTGAATAATAGTGTGTGTGCACTTGTGTGTGCGTGTGTGCATGCATGTGTGCGTATCAGAGGACGCCTTGCCGGGGAGCTGGCTCCCTCCCCCTTGGAGGTTTCAGGTGTCAAGCTGACTCAGGCTTCTGAGGCAGTTATTTTACCTTGTGAGCCATCTCGATGGCCTCTTTTTCCAGGTTTTGAAATGGGATCTCACTGTGCAGTACTGGCCTCAAACTCAAAACCCTCCTGCTTTAGCCTTCCAAGTACTGGAAAACAGGTTGAACCACCACACACAGCTGATTATCTGAAAATAAGAGCTATAGGTACGGAATGAATATAGTTGTGTTGCAAGTGTACTGGACCTTATTGTAGGTACAAGCTGACAAGATGATAAAATCCTTCTGTAGAATGAAGTTTTATTACAAATCCGAGAGGTGTGATTCCTAACTGAAGGATGTGTCAGTTTTGATTAGTATGAAGTATTTCCAACCATTGATACTTTTTCTTCTCTTTTAGGAAATAGAGCAGCAGTCATGATAGAAGACAAAGGACCAAGAGTGACAGACTACTTTGTTGTGGCAGGACTCACTGATACGTCTACTCCTTTGGATCAAGAAATAAATCGTATAGATGCTAAATCAACTGGCCCTAAAGCTCCAATCACAGATATTGCAGTTATTATCAAATCAGCTGGGGAGACTGTACCCGAAGGTTACACCTGTGTTGAAGCCACGCCATCAGCACTCCAAGCAAACTTGAACTATGGAAGTCTGAAAAGCCCAGAGCTTTTCTTGTGTTATAAGAGAGGGAGAGATAAACCCCCCCTTACAGATATTGGGTACGATCACTTTATTTGGCTATGGTAAAGGGAATTAAATTTATTGAAAGGTTAAAAGGGTACATAGTCAAAATTTGAAATTTCTGTAGATTTTTTTTGTTGGTTTTTTGTTTTGTTTTTTGTCTTGTTTTTGTTTGTTTTTTTCCAGGCAGGGTTTTTTCTGTATAGTCTTGACTATCCTGGACTCCCTTTGTACTCACAGCCTTGCTGAGTGCTGGGATTAAAGGTGTGTACCATAATGCCTAGCTCTTTGGTAGTTTTTTTTTTTTTTTTAAGGTTAAGTTCAAGGATATATATCTATATGTACTCTTAATTAGATATTTAAAACAAAAGGAACTAGATACAAGGCACTGTGTATATAGGGACTATTTGTGCTTTATGATGATTGATTGTAAACCTGAGCACCTTTAAGAAAGGGCAGTACTTTTAAAATGCAATATATTTGGAAGTTAAACGTGGTGGCTCTTGCCTATATCCAGGCACTCGGGAGGTGGAGGCAAGAGGATTATACTAGGTTCAAAGCCAGCGTGGGCTATGTGAGATCCTGTCTCAAGTATTGGGTTTGGGGGAAGTCTTCTCTCCTCTCTCCCTTCCTTTCTAAGTTGGGGTCTAGAGATGGGCTTGGTTTGCTCCTGGGTTCAATTCCCAGCACTGCTTTGAAAAAAAGGGAAGGGGCAGGGCAGTAGTGGCACATGCATTTATTTTAGAGTTTTAGGTGGAGCTCTGAGTTTGAGGCCAGTCTGGGCTGCAGAGTGAGTTCTAGGATAGCCAAGGCTACACAGAGAAATCTTGGCTTGAAAACCCTGGAGGATCAGGGGGAGAAAGGAAAGAAAGAAAAAGAAGAAAACAAAGAAAGTAAAAACAAAAACCCTATATATTTTTTTTAATAGCTGTTATGCAGAGCTGGAGGGATGACTTAATGGTTAAGAACACTGGCTGCTTTTCCAGACAACCTGGGTTCAATTCCTAGCACCTACATGGCAGCTCAACAACTGTCTGTAACTCAGTGGGATTTGACACCCTCATACAGACATAAGTAAAATTAAATAAATAATTAAAAAAGAAAATATCAGTAGTTGTTATGAAGTATTTTGTTCATTGTCAGTTAAGATATCTTCTTTATAACTGCTGCAAAGACTTAAATTTTAGGGCTGGAGAGATGGCTCAGTGGTTAAGAGCACTGTCTGCTCCTCCAGAGATCCTGAGTTCAATTTCCAGAAACCACACAGTGGCTCACAACCATCTATACTGGGATCTGATGCCCTCTTCTGGCATGCAGGTGTACATGCAGATAGAGCACTCATAAAATAAAAAAATCTTTTTAAAAAGGGTTTAACTTTAAAATTTTGATATTTTTCTATAAAAGCTGATTGTTTATAGTCCCATGGTGTTTTACCATGTTTGGATATTGTATTGAAGTGTCATGTTTATTATAACTATCCCTAGTAAAAACTGATGGTAGAGCCACGTGGTCATAGAGGTCCTGGCATGTGATCCTGGCAGGATCAATACTCAAGGCTGTTTTGGCTGTACACCTAGTTCAATGGATTACTTAAGGAGCCTGTCTCAAAAAAAAGTCTGTCTTAGAACCATTCCCCACCCCCCAGCACACACACAAGAATTGTAGATATTCAGCTATTTGAGAATATGCTGGCAAGTATTATTGTCTGTTTATGGAAACATGCAGTTTTCATTGTATTTACATTAAGCTAGGATCAGTTTGGGGAATGTATGTAAGTACAGTGCTTTCCAGCTTCTGTCCGTTCATCAGCCTGCAGCCTACTTGTGTTTTGTTCTGTTTTATTTAAAATACAAGGGAATGTCACCTGCAAATGTGTGTACTTTCACTTCCTGTATAGTCTGGATAGTTTCATTCTCATGTTCAATCCTCGTGGCTACCACTTCTAGTACAATGCTGAGGAGCAGTGGTCAAGTTACTGTTTTGTCACATTCCTCATGCTAACCGAGAAGTTTTTAGATTTTTACCGTTGAAAGTATTAACTCTAAATTTTTCAGAAATACCACATTTCTGGCCTTTTTGTTTGCTTTTGTGACTTTTTTCTTTTTAAAAAAGATTTATTTAAAAAAAATTATTTATTATGTATACAATGTCCTGTCTCCATGTACACCTGCAGGCCAGAAGAGGGCACCAGATCTCACTATAGACGGTTATGAGCCACCATGTGGTCACTGGCAATTGAACTCAGGACCTCTGGAAGAACAGCCAGTGCTCTTAACCTCTGAACTATCTTTTCAGTCCCCGTTTTTGTTACATTTCTACACTTGTATATAGTGTACTTGGCACATTTGCCCCTTACCCCCTCCCCATTGGTCCTGCTGTTTTTCGCAAATAGTTCCCGTTTTCAAGTCGTTGTTCTGTTCTGTCCTATTGTATTAAGAGTAAAAATGGGTGATGTGTTTTGTGTGTGTGCTCACACACCTGATGGGGTCAGGGAGCACCTTGAAGTCGTTGGTTCTCCTCTTCCACCATGTAGATTCCAGCAATCAAACTCTAGTTGTTGAGCTTGGTAGTAGGTACCTTTACCTACTGAGTCGTCTTAACTGGCTCTCAAGATTCTTCCTACTCCCTATCCTCCAAAGTCAGGATTTTACTATGGCTGGCCTGGTACTTGCTATGTAAACCAGGCTGGCCTCGAACTCAAAAGATCTGCAGACCTCTGAGTGCTGGGATTAAAGGCCTGTGTTACTATGCCTGCTTTTGTTTTGTATTATGTTTTTGTTCATTTCATGTTCATATACATATACACATGCACTCTTGCATGAATGCACACATGGAAATCAAAAAACAACTTGAGAGAGTCAGCTCTTCTTTCTACCATGACCTTATGATTATCAGTCTTAAGAGCAGGGGCCTTTACAAAGCCATCTTCCTAACACTTACTTAATCCTTGAGACTGGATCTTGTGTATCCCAGACTGGCTTCATACTTGCTTTGTAGCTGAGGATGGTCTTAGCCTCTAGATCCTTCTGCCTTTACCTCCCCAATGTTAGAATTACATTTGTGCTCCACTGTGCCCGGCTGTGGACCAACACACACACACACACACATATCAATGTATACATTTGGATTCTACATGTGTGAGAAAATACTTGTTTTTCTGATTCTGTTTCTAATTCTAGTAGATAATGGCCACTTGTACACAGTGTTCTATTCATTATGTCAGAATAAAATTCCATTGTGTTTCTGTGTTACTTTTTTTTAATCCATGCATCCATTGATGGGTATTTAAACTTACATTGTTACTCACCCATTTTTGTGGCTAGTGCTGTGATAAGCACTAGTATACAGCTGTCACTGTTGCAGGCTTCAGTTCCTTTGAGTGGATACCCAGGTGTGGTCTAAATAGGCAGTGTACTAAGTTGTATTTTTAATTTCTTGAGAAACTTCCATGGGTTAATTTCTAGGTCCTTATAGAATACTATAGAATAGTACCCTATTCCACCTTTTTAGTATCTGCTTTTGTGCCAAAGTATAAAGTTCAAATAGCGATAATTTGACTCCCTCCTTTCCTATTTGTATCCCTTTTATTTATTTCTCTTATATTATTGCTCTGAGTAATCGTTTCAGCACTTGATTGTATCAGAAAGAAAAGGAGTTGACATCCAGGCCATCGCCTGGTTTTACAGTAAACACTTGCAGTGTTTCCTGGTGTAATGTTAACTCTGGGTTTGTTATATAAAGAGTATCCATTATTATTTATCCGTAGATTATTTTGTTGTTTGTTTTTTGAGACAGGATCTTACTATTTTGCCTTGCCTGGAGCTCACAAAGATCCACTTGCGTCTCTGGAAGAGTGCTGGAATTAAAGGCCCGTGCCGCCACGCTCAGCTTCTTCAGGGCTTTTATCACGAAGGGGTGTTGAATTTAGATAAAGGCCTTTAAAAAAATTCATTGTGATGATCTTTTGTTTGATTTTGTGCATTATTTATGTCCTACATTATATTTATTGATTTGCATATGTTGAACCATTCTTGCATTCCTGTAATGAAATCAAGTTGTTCATGGTTTTGGTTTGGTTTGGTTTGGTTTGTTGTTTATTTGTTTTTTTACAGACAGGGTTTCTCTATGTAGCCCTGGCTGTCCTGGAACTCACTCTGTAGACCAGGCTGGCCTTGAATTCACAGAGATCTGCCTACCTTCACAGAATTCTGGGATTAATGGCCTTTTTGTTTGTTTGTTACTTTTGTAAGTGTGTATACATGTGTTTGCTTATGCATATGCTAGCACTTGTTCATGTGCTGCAGTGATCTATGTGTGTGGGTCAGACAACGTTCAGGAGTTAATCCTTTCCTTTCACCGTGGTTGCCAGGGATTCAATCAATTTTATGTAGCGTGGGTTGTGAAACTCACTGTTTGGCCCAGGCTGGCTGCAGGTCTGCTTCTGTCATTAAGTGCTTGATTACAAGTGTACACTGCCATATTTTTCTTGTTCTTGCTTTTCTGAGTCCTTGATGTACCTTTTATTTGAGAACTCTTTGACTTCTATTTTTAATTTTAATTACATTTGTCTATTAATTTAGTGTTGTGTATCTGTGTGTGTGTGTGTGTGTGTGTGTGTGGTTGAACACATAGCAGGGTGTGCATATGGAGGTCAGAAAACAGTTTGAGGTAATCCATTCTCTCCTTCCCTTTTGTGGGCTCTGGGGATCAAACTCAGGTCTTTAGCCATGGCAGAAAGTGCTTTTCTTAGTAAGCCATGTTGCTGGCCCCTGGTTTTTAATATATAACCCAGAACTGTAGTGGGACTTTTAGATGAATAATGACAGAGGGCTTTTTAATATTTTAAAGCTTAGGCGTTTTAGCTGGGCAGATTCCCAGCCAGCTTTCTAGTTTAACTCGACTAAGCCTAGCACTATTTCTTGCCATGTGGCCAGCTCCACCTCTCTGTTCCTGTTCACATTTGTTCATTCATCTCTCCGTGTCCCACTGGCAAATCTCTCGCCTTTGCTTTCTTCTCCCAGAATCCCTCTTTCTCCCCTAAGTCCCTCTCCTGGGAGTTCCACCCTCCACTTTCTGCCCAGTTGTTGGCCGTCAGTTCTTCATTACGTCTAATAGGCAGGTGAGGAAGGACAAATGTTTAGCAAATACTAGACTGGTGATGGGCCGTAGAAATAACAATACCAAGATGTAGCTAGTAGGCTAGCACTTGGCTCTCTGCTGGCTTAGCACTCAACAGTTGAGTATACAGACACACTTTCACACATTGTACCCCAACACATAACTGTTTCCTTCCTTTTAGAGCTGCCTTTGCGTGTACTGCCCTACACCCCTTCCCACTGTAGTCTAGGCTGACCTGGAACACTGCACGCTGATCGCCACCTCATGGCAGTCCACCTGCCTCAGCCTCTCGAGTATGGGATTACAGGCATGAGCCACTTGTCTTTGCAGTCGGGTGTGTTTTTATTTTCATTTTTTGAGACTGAGTGTCATGTATCCCTGGCCAGTTTCAGATTGGCTTTGTAGGGGAAGATGACTTTGAACTTCTGATCCTTTTTCTTGCCTTTACTTTCCCAGTGCTGGAATTACAAACTTTGGCTACCACACCAGGTTTATGGCAAACTGATGGCTTCATACATACAGATGCTGTACCAGCTGAGCTACACTCCCAGCCTGTGTTTTCATTTGAATCTAGGAGTTTTTTTGGTTTGCTTCCCTGATTCTTTAGTTACCCAGTAATCATTCCAAATGTTCAAAATACATTGTATGATATCTCTGTAGTTTATATTACTATTGATTTCACTTTTTTAAAAATTTCTTTTTGGGGGGGGTGTGTGGGGTGGGGTGCTGGAGGTTAAATCCAAAGAAGTGTACATGATGGGCTCATGTAGTACTGAGCTACATACATAGCCCCTGTGATTTTTGTTTGTTTTGTTTTTTTTAAGATTTATTTTATAATGTATACATTGTTCTGTCTGCATGTGTGCCTTCATACCAGAAGAGTAGAAGAGGGCACCAGATCTCACTTAGAGATTGTTCTGAGCCACCATGTAGTTGCTGGGAATTGCTGTACCTCTCAAAGAACAGCCAGTGCTCTTAACCTCTGAGCCATCTCTCCAGCCCTATCCCCAGTTCTTTTGAGACAGGGCCTCACTATGTAGCTCAGGCTTGTCTCGAACTTGCTATGTTGCCTAGGCTGGCCTTGACCAGATCCTCCTGCTTTGGCCTACTCAGTGCTGGGATTACTGCCAGGCTATTGATTGGTATTAATTTCTCACTTTTTTTTTAGTATAGTCTGATGAGATACAAGAAATTATTTCAATTTTTGTATTGTTAAGACTCGCTTAAAAAAATTAGATATGACAGTGGCATGCCTTTTATCCCAGCACTTGGGAGGCAGAGGCAGGTGGATCTCTTTGAGTTTGAGTCCAGCCTGGTCTACATGGTGAGTTACAGGACAGCCGGAGTTACATAATAGATTGACTCTGTCTCAGACACACACACACATACACACACACTCATTTGCTGTGTGGAATAAACTGATCTATTTTTGCAAAGTTTTCATGGGATACTGAGGTGAATAGTATACAGCTGTTGGGATTTTTTTAAATTTGATTTATGGTATAGTTTAAATCTGAAGGTTGTTGATTTGATGTATCTATTGATGAGAGTACATTATTGCTGTACCTCTCTATTATTGTTTCTGGACTTATCTGTCCTTTTCTGTTCAGTACAGTTTGTTTGTGATTTCATTTATTCATTCATCTGTTCTTCTATTTGTGTGTGTGTGTACAATTCTAACTGGTTTGTTGGATACTTGTGCTCCTGTCTACATTACGGAGGCCAGAAGAGGCTGTAATGTGTGCATGCACGGGGGCCAGAAGAGAACATCACCTTTCTTTTTTTCCTCCGAGAACCAGAGTCTCTCCCTGAACCTGGAACTTGTGTTTTCTCTCTTGACTGGCGGCTGGGAAGTCCTGGTGCTCCTCCTGTTCCTGCCTGCCTCTGAGCTGCTGTTAGAGCTGTGTGAGGGTGCCAGCTTTCGACCTCGGTCCTGGGATGTGAGTTCTAGTCCTGAGGATTGTACAGGGAGCACCCTTAGCTGCTGTGCTCTCTCTCTGGCCCCGGCTTTGCAATTGCTACGTCTCGGTAGACTGTTCCTTCTGATAGTACCTAAAACTTGATCTTCTAATTTTGGCTTGAAGTCTGCTTTGTCAGATAGGAGTATAGGTGATGATTGACCTACTTATTTTCAAATTCTCTTTTCTTGGAGTATATCATTTCACTTTCCATCTGTGTGTTTTTGAGTGTCTAGCATGCAGCAAACAGTTGAACATTATTTTTAATCCATTCAGACAGTCTTCATATTTTAGTTGGAGAGTTAAGACTGCATTTTTAAGTACAATGAGAACTATGTGCTAGTTTTCCTTTTTTCTTCTTAGAAGTTTACATGCTGTGTTAATAAGATTTATGTATTTTATTTTATTTTTTGTTTTTAGAGACAGGGTTTCTCTGTGTAGCCTTGGCTATCCTGGACTCACTTTGTAGACCAGGCTGGCCTCAAACTCACAGAGATCCACCTGCCTCTGCCTCCCAGAGTGCTGGGATCACAGATAAGCACTACCATGCCTAGCAGTATTTGTGCATTTTAAAGAAATATTATTTACCTGTTTTCTTTTTATTTTTTTAATATTAGTTACAGTTTATTAACTCTGTATCCCAGCTGTATCCCCCTCCCTCATTCCCTCCCAATCCCTCCCTCATCTCCTCCTTGCCCCTCTCCAAGTCCATTGATAGGGGAGATCCTCCTCCCCTTTCATCTGATCCTGATTTATCAGGTATCTTCATTTACTGGTTTTCTTAATTCTTAGGTGTTTTTTTACGTTAGTGTTTTATGCAGTGTTAGTTATGAATTGCTTTAGTCTGTGTAATTTTAGCTCCAGTCCTAGGGGATCTGATGCCCTCTTCTGGTGTCTGTGGGTACTGCATGCATGTGATGCATATATACACACACATACATGCAGGCAAAACACCCATACACAGAAAATAAAAATTAAAACATTTTAATTAATTAATCAATTAATTTTCATTTATTCACTTTATATCCCCACTGCAGCCCCCTCCTTGACTCCTCCCAGTCTCACCCACCCTCCTCCATCTCCCCCCATCCCCTTTCCCTAGTCTACTGATAGGGGAGGTCCTCCTCCCCTTCTGTCTGACCCTAGCCTATCAGGTCTCATCAAGGTTGGCTGCATCATCTTCCTCTGTGGCCTGGCAAGGCTGCACCACCCTCGCCAGGGAGAAGTGATCAAAGAGCTGGCCACTGGCATGTCAGAGACAGCCTTTGTACCCTTTACTAGGGAACCCACTTGGAAACTGAGCAGCCTATGGGCTTCCTCTGTACAGGGGGTCTAGGTCCTCTCCATGCAAGGTCATTGGTTGGAGTATCAGTCTCTGCAGGACCCCTGGGCCCAGGTTTTTTGGCTCCTTTGTTCTCCTTGTGGAGTTCCTGTCACCTCTAGGTCTTTCTATCTCCCTCTTCTTCCATAATGTTTCCAGCACTCTGCCCAGAGTTTGGCTAGGAGTCTCACTGTCTCCTTCAATACCCTGGGGGGTAGAGTCTTTTCAGACATCCTCTGTGGAAGGTTCCTGTCCTGTTACTTGTCTTCTCCTACTTCTGATGTCTATATATTTGTTCTTCTATCATCTTCCCTAGGGTCCTTCTTGTTGTTCAACTTCTTTGGGACTATAGATTTTAGTATGTTTAGCCTATATTATCTGGCTATATCCACTTGTACGTGAATACATACCATATGTGTCTTTCTGCTTCTGGGTTACTTCACTCAGGATGATCTTTTTGTTTTGTTTTTGAGACAGACTTTCTCTATTTCTGGTGGTCCTGGAACTTACCATGTGGATTAGGCTGGCCTCAAGTTCACAAAGAACTGCCTGCCCCTTCCTCCAGGTGTGCCACCACACCTCATCTTTTTGATGATTTTTTTTTCACCCTAAATGTAAAGTAATAGCTCATGGTTTTGATTTGTGTTTGTGCCATCTGACATACTCAACAGCTTCCCCATCTTTTTGGCCATTTGCATGTCTTCTTTGAATGTCTGTTCATATTCTTTGCCTACTCTTAAAAAATAGGGACATTTCTTCCCAAGCATCTTTTAAAAATAGTACTTACTTGTTTTCTGGAGATAAGGCCTACCTGCCCAGCCCGTCTGCTCCTGAGCTTTCAGTGCTGCTCAGCTGCACTAAGTCCTGGCAAAAACCAGTTTAGTTTAAAATGCTCTAAACTTTACACAGAAACTGCAGAGGTCACCAGGCTCTCACATAGCCTTCATCTAGCTTTGTGTTCTTTTGCGTGTTTTTTTTTTAATTTTTACTTATTTATTTTTTATCTTTAAAAATATTTGTTATTTATTTAATGTGTGGGGGTGTGCTTTGTGTCACGTATGTGCTCCGTGTATGTGCTTGGTGCCCTTGGAGGCCAGAAGAAGACATCAGATCCCCCAGAACTAGAATTACAGATGAATTACAGTGATCCAGCATGGGGATGCTGGGAATCCAGTCTGGGTCTCCTGGAAGAGCAGCAGTGCTTGTAGCCACTGAGCCATCTTTCCAGCCCCACTTACTTACTTTTTTAAGACAGGCTCTCACTGTACAGCTCTGACTGGCCGGGGGCTCATATGTAGAGATCTACTTGCCTCTGTCCTTTTATTGCTGGGATTAAAGGTGTGTACCACCACACCTGGCCCCCTTTATTTTCCTGAAACAGTTAATTATGTACCCAAGTGGCCTCAGCCCCATAAATGCCAGAACTACAAATGTGTGCTACCATTTCCTATTGTGTGTCCATTTAAAAAGTGTCATCTTATGTGGCTTACAGATTTTTTTACATTTTGTCTACTCTTTTAAAAATTACATTTAAAAAAGTGTGTGTGTGTGTGTGTGTGTGTGTGTGTACACATGGAGTTCAGCCTACAAGAATTGTTTCTCTGTTTCTGCCATGTGGTTCTCAGAGATCAGAGCTGAGGTGGGACTTGACAGTAAGTGCCCTTACCCACTGAGCCACTTCTCAAGTCAGTGTTTGGGTTTTTGAGACAGGATTTCACTTTGTAGGTCAGGCTGAACTCGAGTTCCCCATGTATCCAGGGCAGGCCTTGGACTTCTGTTAGTTTTGTGCCTCAATTGGGATACACTTGGCTCATATAACTTGTTACTATCCTTTGTTGAATGGATGGGTTTGTTGTTGTTTGCATTCTTTCCCTGTCTAGCCTGGGACTTGCTATATAGACCAGGCTGACCTTGAACTAACTGAGTTCCTCCTGCCTCTGCCTCCCTACTAAGTGGGACTTATTTGGTCTAAGGATTTTATTTTTTTATTGTTGTTTATTCATCCATCCATCCATCATCTAACTATTTATTTATTTTGGGGTTTTTTTGGGACAGGGGTTCTCTGTGTATAGCCTTGGCTGTTATGGACTCACTTTGTAGTTCAGGCTAGCCTTGAACTCAAAGCACTCCACCTGCTTCTGCCTCCCTGAATGCTGGGATTAAAGGCGAGTGCCATCATGCCTGGTTTAAGGAATTTTAAAGATAAAAGTTAGGAAATTGGGAAGGATGTTTTTCTGAAACCATCTGAATGCTCCATAGAATTTTTAAAGCCTGGCCTTAGGATATCTGTAGTATTCCTGTTTCTTACGGTTCTTGTCATAAAAAGTTGAATTGCTCAATCTAGCTTTTGCTTCTTAAATCATGTTTTAGCTTTTAAAAAATAATCCAGAGATTTATAATTTCTAAAGTAATTTTAGTTTTGGTTTCTGGTTAAAGTTTGGAGAGCAGCAGGAATGAGTAAAGTTTTGTTTGCTTATTTCAAGAATAAAACAGCATTAATCCTAAATTCCTTTCTCTCCTTTCCTCCCTGTCATGCAGAGTACTTTATGAAGGGAAAGAAAGGCTTATTTCAGGATGTGAAGTGATCCAAGCCACGCCCTATGGTCGCTGTGCCAATGTCAACAATACTTCTGGGACTTCTCAAAGAATCTTCATCACCTATCGAAGGGCTCCTCCAGTCCGTTCCCAGAGTTCCTTGGCTGTAACTGATATCTGTGTCATTATAACCAGTAAAGGAGAAGCCCCTCCTCATACTTTCTGCAAAGTCGATAAAAATTTAAACTGTGGCATGGTAAGAACAGAGTTGCTTCCTCTTCAAACTTTTGTTTAGAAATAAGCCAAAAAGATTTAATATTGGGTAGATAGTTTATCTTCATATTTTGCAATTCTAGTTTATATTTTTATCCTCCCCCCCTTTTTAATTTAAAAAGACTTGTAGAGCTGGGGATCAAGCCAGGGCCTTGTGCATGCTAGACCAGCTCCTTTATCATGGAGTACTATCCATGTCTTTCTTTTTTCTTTTTTAAACATTTATTTATTATTTATTATTTATACAGTGTTCTGACTGCATACCAGAAGAGGGCACCAGATCTCACTATAGATGTTTGGAAGCCACCATGTAGTTGCTGGGAATTGAACTCAGGACCTTTGGAAGAACAGCTAGTGTTCTTAACCTCTGAGCCATCATTCCAACCCTATCCATACCTTTCTAATGTACATAAATCATGATTCTTAGTATTCTCATAACACACAGGAAAAATGTAATTTAAGCTTGGGATTTTGTGTATGTCTGTGTTTATCTTAATATTGTCTATCAATATAGAGATTTATTAACTTGTTTTTTTTTAATATTTATTTGTTTGTTTTTATGTATATGAGTGCTTTATCTGCATGTACACCTGGGTGCCAGAAGAGGGCATCAGATCGTGTTATAGATGGTTGTGAGTCACTGTGTGGTTGCTGGGAATTAAACTCAGGACCTCTGGAAGAGCAGACAGTACACTTAACCACCGAGCCATCTCTCCAGCCCAACTTTTGGTTTAGCTTTAAGGACAGTTGCAGATAGATTGGGTGGGAACTCTCTTTATATTCGTTTATTTTAAATATTGTGGCTTTACATGCTTACCTTTTGACAGGGCTAGTCAAACTCAGACAAGATTATAATCTCTGTACTCAGGTATAATCTGAGAAGAGAGTCAGGAGTTCAAAGCCAACCTTAGTGGAATAGGGTGTTCCCAGGCTGATCTGGGCTACAGAGTAAGACCCACCTTAAATAAGCTCACAGAGTTGTGAAGAAGGGACTTGGACATATACATTTAATTTATAGTAGCTAAGACTAACGCTCATCATTGGGTCAGATGTATCATGAAGATATGCATACATGCATAACTATTAGTAGAGGTGATTAGCCCATAATCTCCCAGGGAGCCCAGTCTTTCCTACATTGGGCTCTAGTGTCTATTCCTCTCTGTGTGCCTTCTTTCAAGCACTAGTAATCGCTGAACGATTACAGACTCTAAGCTTTTAAAATTACATTGTCGTGTGTGTGTGTGTGTGTGTGTGTGGCCAGTTACATATTCATATGTGAAGACAGAAGTTGGCTTTGGGGAGTTGAGTCTCTTTCCAACATGTAGATCCAGAACAGTGAACTCAGATTGTCAGCCTTGACAGTGAGCACCAGCACCCCTTGAGTCATCAGCCCACTGGTCTCATCAACGCTCAACTTTTTGAGACTGTCTTTAAGAAAAAAACCCGACACAACCCAAAACCAAACCAAACCAAAAACAACAACAAAAAAAACCAAACCAACTTATTTCTCTTCATTTAAGATTGTCAACCATATTTTTACTTTATTCCATATAGCTTGTTTAATAAACAGTGTTTTGATTTTCTTTTGGGTGCTGGAATTAAACACTACCATGGAGCTACATTCCTACCCTTATAAACATAGGTTTTAATTTAAGAATATTTATTATGGTTGTTGCTGAGATAGGGTCTCATGTATCCTGTCCCAGGCTTGTCTGGAAATTGCTATGTAGGTAAGGAAGACTTTGAACCCCTGGCCTCTTCTCCACACCCCAGTGCCAAGATAACAGGTATGCACCACCAAGCCCAGTTTTATGTGGCACTGGGGATCCAACTCAGGGTTTTACACATACTGGGAAGGTACTATTAACTAAGACTCCCAGCTTTTTTTCCCCCCCCCTCTGAGGCAGGGTCTTTTTTGTGTCACCCTGATTGTCCTGGAGCTCTTTGTAGACCAGATTGGCCTCATACTCAACAGAGATCTATGCCTCTGCCTCCTATGTGCTGGGACTAAAGGCATGCACCTCTTTTGCTTGGCCCCAGCACTTTTTGTTTGTTTTTAAAGACAAGGTCTTTGTAACCCAGGGTAGCCTCAGATTCACTACCCTCTGCTTTTGCACTGAATTATAGGCAGATGTTACCACTCCTGGCTACCACTTGAATGACTTGTCTGGATAAAGAATGAAAATCTCTAGATGACATTCAGAATCATCAGTTCCGCCTTTTCACCTTTGTTTATTGTTTGAAAACTCAATTTATCTTTTACAGTGGGGTTCCAATGTGTTTCTGTGTTACAAGAAGTCTGTGCCTGCTTCAAATGCAATAGCATATAAGGCTGGTAAGTGAATTGAAGATCTGTTCCTGTTGGACATACTGGTGGATGCTAACATTGGGCTGGCTAAAAGAGATGAAATATGTGCCCCTATGTGCTTTATAAAGTTGATTTATTTGTTAATTGTCTGTAATTTTAGAATTGTAAAGGCTGAAGTGTTCTTAAATATATGCTGTAAGTTTTACTAATACCACCCTCTGTATGTTGTTAAATTTACACTTTTGTCCAAGGAAGCATATAAGCCGTAAACGTCCAAGCTTTTGATCTATACTAATAGATTTAATAATTCCATAGAAATTGCTTCTCTCTGATCTTTGTATTTGGGCACTCATAAAAGTATCAAACTGCATCTTTACTTCTTATATTTCCTTCTCTTATCTTTGTGTGTCTGATTTGAAACCACGTTACTTGCTATGAAAGGTGCTTCCTTTCTTTCTTGTTGCAAAGAGTCAGCTATATGGAGGAGAGGAGGGCCTGAGAAACTTTCTGCCATGAAGTTTTTGGGAAATCTATCGCCACATTGTAACTGCACACTAAAGTGTCAAGGGCTGTAAAGATTTAAATGTGACTTCCTCGTCTCACTGCTATGGTGGGATAAATCTGAAAATACAGGTATGCTCCAGTTGTAAACAGCAGTTACTAGAATGCTTCTTTGAGGAAAGAAGCAATGACAAGTACTTTCTGCTTATGTGTTTTTGAGATGAAATTTTATTTCAGGGAATTAGGCAAATAAATATCTGAAAATTCTCAATTGTCCTCAGAAAACCTTTCATACTAATGAATTAAACCATTTACTTTGTATGAAACCAAAAGCAACAACTAATAGGAAATTCAGAGTCATTCTAAAATACGATATTGCTATATTGTTTCTGTAATAAATGATATCTTGAAGCCTTTTTTTTTTTTTCTTTTGAAAGGGAGACGGTATCAAGGTCAGTGCTAAAGCATTTACAGGAAGGTTGCAAAGTATGTAGAATCTGAATTTTAGATACTTATTATGAGACATATTTTAGAATAGAATTTTGAAGACTGACCTTGACTAAAATCTTACTTATTTCAAGGTTTTACCTTGGAAGTGGGCTGTGTATTGGTGATGTTGGAGGCTAATTGATGGTGTGCAGCTCCCTGTTCTAAAGAGACTCTGTTAGTGTTCCCAGTGCTGCTCCCTGCTCCTCCTTCCTGGATCTCACACACTGCACTTCATCTTGGGCTTATGCTGAATGCCTTTTACAGTGCTTTTTCAACACTTCTGTAAGGGCTGGGATCACTTCTCTTGCCTTGCTTTGTTTTTTTGCTTTTGTTTTGTTTCTGATTTTTGTGATGGGATTTTCTGTGTAGTCCTGGCTGCCCTAGGACTCGCTCTGTAGACCAGGCTGGCCTCAAACTCAGAGATCCACCTGCTTGTGCCTCTCAAGTGTTGGGATTAAAGGCAGCCTTGCATTTTAAAAATAGTATCTATCCCTTCTCTGGACTTTTTTTTTTCAAAGACTGACATAATTAGTAAATTTTCCTTTCTTCACAAGGTGTTGACATATTTAGGTTAAAAAAACATTGATTGGTGATCAAATTGGCTGAATTCAGCCTTTATTAGTATTCTTTTCTTTCTGTTTTGGGGGGACAGTTTGGAGACAGGGTTTCTTCATGTAACAGAGTCCTGGTTATCCGACAATATTAGTGTTCTTAATAATATTTTCATTTTGTAACTGTGAGTTCCAGAATAGCATATAAAGGATAGATTGGCTTATCTTAATTTCTGTTATAGCAGAAAATTAATTTTAAAATTTAACACAAGTATTTGCAAGAAATTTGATACTAAAATGTGTTCAGTATGTATCATGAATAACTTATGTAAAAGTGATTTTTTTTTTAAAGAAATGTTATCTTTTCTCTGAAAGGGTTGATTTTTCGATATCCAGAAGAAGACTATGAGTCTTTCCCGCTCTCAGAATCTGTGCCTCTCTTCTGCCTTCCTATGGGAGCCACTATTGAATGCTGGGATCCTCAAACCAAATATCCACTTCCTGTTTTCTCAACATTTGTCCTGACAGGTTCTTCAGCTGAAAAGGTATATTTTGTGCCTTGTTGATTAAACCTGCTTTGCTCATATTTTCTTGTTGTAAAATGGTTAGTATATTTTTATTTGAATGTTAGGATTATTCGGATAAAAGACATTTACATTTATACTATAACTCCCAATGTAAGAAATCAAAAGTCATGAGACCAGAGTCTGTACAACTGAGAGAGCTTCTGTACAGTTAGAATTGGCAGACGTTGGGTAGGGTTAGCTTTAGTATGTGTTGTTTTTTTATTTATTTGCAAGTTTTTAAAATAATAAAGTTTATAAAATTTTTAAAAAGTCAACATGGAAACTGCAATTATATAATATGTTGTTATCCCTGAATCTTAGGTATCAAAGTGTTTTGAGAGTGACACCTCCTTCCCCCAAACACAGGTCTCAAAATGAGGTTACGGTAATAGTTTAAAGACCTAAGTACTGTGGGAAGAATCAGGATCATGTATAACAACTGGATGAGAGCGTCAAGGCATTCAAATGACTGAATGAAAATATAAAAGCCATTATGAATTAAATATGTGATTTATCTGGTGGCACATGCCGTTTGTCCCAGCAGTTAGGAGGCAGAGAAACAAGCATAGAGAGATCTGTGAGTTCAAGGCAGGCCAGTCTACCTAGTGTTTTCCAGACTAGGCAGAGCTACATAGAGAGATCTTTCTCAAAACAAACAAAAAATGAACAGACAGAAAAAAACAGATGACTAGAAATTAGAAATATGAGCTTTAAAATTAAAATTTTAAAAATTAACACAATTAAAATTCAGTGACTCTGATTTGGTGTTTTGAGACAGTGTCTCACTGTGTAGCCCAAGCTCACTTCATTTACATGAATATTCTTGCCTAAGCCTCTTGTGTTAAATTACAGGCATGTTCTACCATGCCAGCCCTCAATAAATGGCATCTGTAACATCAATACCCAAAAGGAGTAGTTAATGAGGGAGGAAGGTAGGTTTTCTAAAATGTAGCACAGAAAAGGGTAAAACATGAAATTCAAAAATATAGCAGAGATGTCTGGGCATGGTGGTACATACCTTTAATTCTAGCACTTGGGAGGCTGGCAGATCTCGGAGTTTGAGGCCAATCTGGTCTGCATAGCAATTTCATGCTGGCCAGTTCTACACAGTGAGACCCTCTCTTTAAACAAGCAAACAAACAAAAAAACACAAACATATAATACAGAGTTAGAAGGTTCAATAAATGGATTCCAAAAGAGTAGACTAGCAGAGACGGAAGACTACATTTTTAGTGCCTAGCACTTGCTTGGGTACTGGGGATCTGAGCTCAGTTCCTCACGCTTATGTGGCAAGTGCTTTAACTCACTGACCATCCTCCAGGCATTTATTCACTTTTGATAGTATGGCTTATGATGTCTGTCCAGGTAGAGATGCTGCCAAATCATCTGGAAATAGGAACTGAGTTATGGGACAAGGTCAAATAAAAATAAAGATTAGTGTTCTGTCAGTGAGATGGTTAGAGCTCAAACCATTAAAGAATGAACATTTTCCAACAGAATTAGATGAGAAACTTGAGAAATGGCAGTATTTAAACGATGAGCAGAATTGACTCTAGTGTGGGAAAGAAGTTAGCAGAATAAAGAAAAGGGTTTACTCTCAAGCATACCAAAGAAATAAAGATCTTGAAGATAGTACTGTCAGCTCTACTTTTGTTATATAGAGAAAAAAAAGAATTAAGCTAGGTCATTATTGGTAATCTTGATTTAAAATTGTTATAGTGGATTGAGATGAAGTAGTTGCCTGACATAGAAGGAGGCTTTTAGCCTGCCATAGGTGCTTCACTTGGAGGCTGAGGAATACCAGATAATTCAGGCCACGCAGGGACCCATACCTTCAGACAAATAGAGAGAAAAGGGAAATAAAGAGTTTAGGTGTGACTGACCATTTAAAAATCAGTTGTGCTTCAGTATCCAGAGCTTGCTGTCCACAAGCTTGGGCTGTGTTACCATTACTGCATAAGCCACCAACTACACACTAAACTCAGAGTAAGGACTGAAATGTGTAAATCTCTTAGAGGAATAGCCAGACAGCTCAGCAAGTCAAGGCACCTGCCTTACAAGCCTGAGAACTTGACTTTGACCCCTGGGCCACATACAGTTAGAAAGCGAGAACTGGCTCCACAGATTGCTCTTCTGATCACCATGCATTGTGCGCGCACACACATTCATAGTCCCTCTCTCTAATAATAAAATTGCAAAGAAATATTTTACAAGAAACCATTGAGAAAAGTCTTCATGCATGACATTGAATTTGCTAATATGACACCAAAAGTTCAAAAGAGAAGAGAAATGACTAAATTAGATTTTACCAAAATGAAAAACTTTCATCCATCAAGGAACGTATGAGTGGTACACACCTCTGGTCATAGCATTTGGAAAACTAACCTCTTAAGTTTGAAGCCAGCCAGGGCTACATGAGGCTTTCTCAAAACAAAACAACAACAAAATCCCAACAAGTTGAGAGATAAAGAAACCACAACTGAAAAGAAGGGAGAAAATGTTTGCAAAAAATATGTATCTTAAAAGGTTTTTATTTTGAGCTGGGCAGTGGTGGCACACACCTTTGATCCTAACACTCAGGAGGCAGAGGCAGGTAGATGTCTGAGTTCAAGGTCAGCCTGGTCTACAGATTGAGTTCCAGAACAGCCAGAGCTGCACAGAGAAACCTGTCTTGAAAAGCAAAAACAAACAAGTAAAAAGTTTTTTTTTCTGATGGGGATTGAACTTGGGGACCTTTGCATGGTAAGCAAAATGCACTGTTTATACCCCTAGCTCATAAGTGTTAATACCCGAAGTATATAAATATACTAACAACAAAGTCTTGACTATCCCAGTTGAAAAATGGACCAAAGGACTTTGTTTTAATTTGTTTTCTGTTGCTATGATAAACACCATGACCAGAAGTAACGTGGGGAGGGGTTTATTTTGTCTTAGACTTCCAAGTCATAGGCTATCATTGAGGGAATTAGGGCAGAAACTGAAGCGGGAGAAACCATGGAGGAAAATGGTTTACTGTCTCTTCCTCCAAAACAGGCCAGTGTGGTAGAGGTAGTTCTTTAATTGGGGTTTCAAACCTTTTCTCAGTTATGTCAAGTTGATAACCAAGATTAGTCATCAGAGAGTTAGTCACTGTTGTGTTGCTCTAAAAAGACACCTTGACCAAAGCAGCTCTCATAAGAGAAAGGATTTCACTGGGGCTGGCATACAGTTTCAGAGGTTGCCCATTGTCATCATAGTGGAAAGCATGCAGCATGCAGGCAGGCCTGGTGCTGGAGAAGTAGCTGCGAGTTCTGCATCCTGATGCATAGGATGTAGGAAGAGAGAGTGACACTGAGCCTAGTTTGGGCTATTGAAACTTCAAAGTGTGTTACTGCTAGTGACATACTTTCTCCAAAAAGGCCACACCTCCTAACTTTTCTCAGGTAGTACTACTTCCTGATGACTAAACATGCAAATCTGTAAGCCTATAGGGCCATTCTTATTCAAAGCACCACACAGACTTAAAATAGACATTTCTCCAAAGATACATAAATGGCCAGTAAGCTTGTAAGAAGTACTCCACTTCATGTAGTTTGGAGAAGCAGAGTTAGTATAAAGTAGCATTTCACATCTATTAGGATGGCTGTTGTAACAGCAAAAATCAGAAAGGCAGTATTGCTGAGGATATAGAGAAAGTAGAACCCTTGAATCTTGCTTCTGTGGACAGCAGACTGGCAGCTCCTTAAAAAGGAAAACAATTAATTTCTTGAAGTAGTTCCATTCTGAGGACTGTACCCAGAGACTCAGAAAGGACTCTGATGCCAGTATTCTTACAGTATTATCAGATAGCCCAAGTGTCCACTGAAGAGTGAAAGGAAAGCAGGATTTTGTGTGTATATACTATAGACTATTACTCACCTTAAAAAAAGATAAAATTCAAATACATGCTGTGACATGGATGAACTTTGAAATCATGCTTAGTAAAAGACACAAAAAGAGTAAGCACTGATTCTAACTATAGTGGGTAACTCTAGAGTAGGGAATTTCATTGAGACAGAAAGTAAAATACAAACTACCAGTAACTTAGATTAGGGGTGGGAGAAATGGGAAGTTCTTGTTGGAGGGGTACAGAACTTCTCTTTAGTGATTGAAAAAAGGTTTTGAAAGGGGAGAGCAGTAATGGTTACATATGATTGTGAAGATTAATGGCACTAAGTTGTATTCTGAACAGTAGTTAATATGTCCAGAGGTGGATGGCACATGCCTTTAAATACTCGAGTGGTAGAAACAGGTGAATCTCTGTGAGTTAAAGGACAGCTTGATCTACATAGGGAGTTTCAGACCAGCCAGGGTTATATACTGTATCTCAAGAGAAAAAAGAAAATCATGAGGACATAGGAGATTGCTCAGTGCTTAAAGTACTTGTCATGCAGGTATGAGGACCTAAGTTTGACTCTCTAGAGTCCATGTGAAGTCAGATATCATGGCACATATCATTAACCCCAGTGTTCCAGTGGCAAGATGGGAGGCAGGACAGGAGAATCCCAGGCTTGTTAGCCCAGTTAGCTGGGCATATATTGTGGCAAACAACAGCGACCCTGTGTCGAGATGGAAGGTGGGGGCTGGTATATGGGCCTTGGCACGTGTACCTTCACATGTATGTATATACATACAAAAAATGGTCAATTTTATTCCATGTTCTAAAATTTGGCATGCAAGCAAGTACAAGTTGAGTGAGGTCATTAGAGTACTTTCTTTAGGTGTTTTGTAAAAAATACGCTGAGTGGTTAAAAGTGACAAGTCAGAAAAAGATGAGTTGTTCCCCATTTTTAAAATGCATGTGTGAATGTAGGAACACGTGTACTGCACATGCTTACAGAGGTCAGAAAACGTCTTTCAGGAGTCAGTTCTCTCCTGTTATGAATCTGGCAGTTGAGACTCAGGTTGTCAGGTTTGCAAGGTTTAAATGCTAAGCTGCCCCCTGCATAAAAGGTTGCTCTTTCTTCTTTTCTTCTTCTTCTTTTTTTTCGTGTGTGTGTGTGTGTGTGTGTGTGTGTGTGTGTGTGTGTGTGTTGGGGGGGGGTGGACAGGGTTTCTCAAAACCTGTTTAGCTTTGGCTGTCCTGGAACTCATTCTGTAGACCAAGCTGGTCTCAAACTCAGAGATGTGCCTGCCTCTACATTGTAAGTGCTGGGGTTAGAGGCATGTGCCTGGTTACCACTGCCTGGCTTTTCTTTTTCTTTCTTTCTTTCTTTTTTTTTTCTCTTCTTTTCATCTCTCTCTGTCTGTCTGTCTCTCACTTTATAGAAGATAGATGCTTAAAATATTTAATCACAACATATGGGAAATCTAGATGGATTTGTTTCAAAATCTGGTTGAGTTTGGGGTGAGATATTTTATTTCATTTATCTGTTTGGTAGTAGTCCAAGAAAATATTTGTTTAAAGAGAAAAAGAGAATTGGCCATGTAGATCTGGTAGACTGTTTGCCTAAGATGCTTGGGTTTTGATGTTTAATCTCCAGCATGAAATATAAAAAGTGGAAATGTGTAGTAAAAGATGAATTTTCAAATACAGTCTCAAATCTTGCAACAATTCTTTGACTGTAGGTATATGGAGCTGCTATCCAGTTTTATGAACCTTACTCTCGAGAACTTCTAACAGAGAAACAACTTACACAGCTGGGCCTGTTGACCCCTGTGGAGAGAAAAGTGATCTCCAAACCTATCAATTCAAACAAGTGCATTTGTTTGCTTTCACACTGGCCCTTTTTTGAAGCTTTTAAGAAATTTCTTATGTTTATCTACAAAGTTTCTGTGTCTGGACCACATCCTCTTCCCATTGAAAAGTATGTATAATGATGAGGAGTCATGTCTGTGGAAATAAGATATGTAATGCTCATTTCGTTGCTTATGTAACTTAGCAGAATTGAAAGAGAAGGAGAATCATAGTCACCCTATTTTAACGTTTTTTCTTTTCGCCTGAATTATTGATTCTGAACTAGAAACTGGCTTCTTGGTAAAGATGGTCTTATGATTGTTTTGAGAATTCAGGAGAGGAATTAACTTGCATGGATGTGTGTGTTCTTCCTATTTATTCTTCAAAAATAAAGACAATGAGTGTACAGGTGGGCTTTGTGTCAGTGGCCAGTATAGGATCTAGGTATACTAAATGTTCATCTCTAATAGGGACGTTAGAAAGGTAAAGTAACTGATATTAAGTGTGTGACTTTGTTTTTAGCACAAGGCAGAATGCTTCATAATTCTTTTTTGTCGTGGAAATGTTTTGTAAGGAAGGAAAATAAATGTGGAGCCATGAAGTCTTTGTGTATATATGTACGTGTGTGTGTGTGTGTGTTTCCAGACAGGGCTGCCCTGCCCAGATTGGCTGCAGACTCCTGAGCCTCTTAGTTTCTGTGTTCAGGGACTTTATAGGTACGTAGGGGTCATTTATTATTGAGGCTGGAGGGATGGCTCAGTAGGTAAAAGCACTTGTTCTTGCAGAAGACTTGGGTTAGGATTTCCAGCACCCTCATGACAGCTCAGAGCTACGTGTAACCTTAGTTCCAGAATATCCAACACCCTCTTCTGACCACATGTTGTGTACAGATGTATATATGAACAAAACATTCATACTCATAAAATAGGTGAGTGAAATGAATGAAAAAATAAAAACTGCATGTGTGCATTTTATGTATGTGTACAGACATGTGACTATACCACCAAGGCACACAGGTAGAGGTCAGAGGATAACTTGAGCACTAATTCTCTCTTCCACTCTGTGGGCTCTGGGGGATCAAACTCAGGGTGTCAGGCTTGGCAGTAGACACCTCTACCCACGAAGCCATCTCTCTGGGCCAAACTGTCATTTATAACCATTTTGACTTCTAATGGGACAAGGCTTTTGTTTATTATTTTGTATGATAGACTTTAATAACAAAGCAAGAAGGTTAAGAACTTTGTGTAAAATCATCATAATCTCAAATTTTGGTATAAAATAATGGTTTCCACTTTATTCTCAGAATGCAAGTTAGTAATTTATAGTTTTATATTTAACTTTTGGTTGTCAGATTAATTAAATTGAGGTAAAATTTAATATTGGTAATAAGTTAGAAGCTTGTGGACAATTGAGATTCTGTGGTTTGTACAGTAGATTTAGATCAGTAATATGATCATTTGTTCTTTTGTTAAAGTAAATTCTATCTCTCCCAAGAGGATAAAACTCTGGAGAGAAAAGCATTGTAAGTAAAGAAATAGCATTTAGGTGGTTCAAGTAGTAAATCTAGGCTTAAATTTTTTATTATTTATACTTCCTTATATTGACACTGATCAGCAGGGCAAAAAAAAAAATTTGTGTGTGTGTGTGTGTGTTTTAAGACAGGGTTTCTCTATATGGCCCTGATTGTCCTGGAATTCACCAGGCTGGCCTTAACCTTGGAGATCTGCCTGCCTCTGCCTCCTGAGTGCTGGGATTAAAGGCATATGACACTACTGCCTGGCAAAATAGCTTTTAAAAAATATTTTTATTTGTGAGTGTGTATGTGCATACATGTGTGTATCACATGTATGTGGTTGCCCATGGACCCAGAAGAGGGCATGGATCCCCCATAGCTAGAGTTACGGTGGTTGTAAGCCAGCACATGGCTATGAACAGAACTCAGCTTTCTTCAAGGGTGTAGCCTTTCTTAGCTGTTGAGTATTCTCTCAAGTCCCCAAATTAGCTTCTTCATTTTATGAGAGCTATTTTTATGTTATTGTTTTCCTGATAGAAAGTAGTAGTTTTTGTTTTGTTTTATTAGACAAGGTCTCACTGTGTAGTTCAGGCTGGCCTAGAACTCACTATGTAGCTCAGGCTAGTTTTCAACTTGAAGTTGTCTTCCTGCTTCAACTGTTTAAGTACCAGAATTACAAGAATCTACCACTATGGTTGGCAAAAGTTTGTTCTTTAGCTCAGTTTTAAAGAAATGGTTTTTCTATTAGGATGGTATATAGTGGAATGAAAGGTTTGCTAAACTCTAAGACACATTTAAGAAAAGTAACTACGGTGTTCACTTCACAATCTTTTCTAGGCACATTTCACATTTTATGCAAAACATCCCTTTTCCTTCACCACAAAGACCAAGAATACTCGTACAGGTAATGATTTGAGATGAAGCAGTATGTATGCTTGAAGTTCTAACTATTTCATTATTTAGTAGCTTTATTGAACGTTCATTTCCAATCGGTTTTTAGACCCCAGGTGAATAGAACTGGGGGAAAATATAGCTTATGATTCATGGTGTTTTTTTCATTGGCTCATGCTTGGCCTTTGCACAGATAGCTATATTTAATGTAAAAATCAGAATTATGTTATGGTCATGTTCTTAGTTTCAGAGAATAATAACTAATAATATTTAGTATTTGAACATTTAAATGCTGAGTATTTAAAATTTAAATTAAAACATTTTATAACAGCGCTTCCAGACTGTGCTAAAGAACTTGCTTCTTTTTCAGGCCTAGGTAGTGACAGGTTTAGTGACAGGCCTAGGTAGGTGCACAGTTCATGACACTGTTTGGAATCAGTACAGACAGAATTCCACAGACTGACTGCTTGGCTATAGGAATGAGACAGGCTGTTAGGAAAGTTGCTAAATATTTATTTACTGTCTCTTCCTGAATCATAACAGTTTGCAAACTGACACTGAGTAGCACTAGTCTATTTAATATTTCTTCTGAGATGTTATCTACACTTTATAGCAGTTAGACACTGTTGGTCTTGAATGTATTTTAGTTTAGCAAGTATTAATTTGTATGAGACAACTACCATGCTTAACCAGTCTCTTGAGTGAACAAATTTGAGGTTCTTACAAAAAATTATTCCAAATTTTTAAGTAATTGCATTTAACCTATTAACTGGGTCAAAACTCAGTCAACAATTTAAGAAGAACTAATAAGAAAGTGTCTGAGTAATTACAGCTATTATTTACATCTCATTGTGCTGTGCTTAAAATTATATACCTACGTTTCTGCTTATTAAACAATTTTCTGTTTTGCCCTTGATCTAAATATTGAGTCTGTAAAGTTGGTTTGACTAATTTTTCTTTTCATTTGTTGTTTAAGCTGTCAGTCCACGATGCATTGATATTATCACAACCAGTTTCTACTCCTTTACCATTAAGGTAATGATACTTTGCTTGTTTGCTTGTTTTTTTTTTGTTTGTTTCTTGTTTTTTTTTTTTTTTTTATGGCTAGAACCCAGGACCTTATGTCTGTTGGGCCTTATAAGCCATACCCTCATCCTGTTTGGTAGTATTTAAAATGCTGTATTTTGTTGAATTATGTATTAGTTGAGGCCTTTTCTAACACTTGCTGTAACACCCAAATGACTCAGAGATCTGTTTTTCAACAAGCTTTAAGCTCTATAACTGGGCAGATACTTAGCTATTCTAACCCATTTTGCTAGTCTGGCTACCTTTCAACCACATGTCTTTATTAGCCATCTCAGTCTTGCCTTGGCCTTTTGCTGTAACTCTGTCCTCATGGTGAACTCTTCATTCTCATGGTGATTTGTCCTTCCTTCTTCCCTTTTCTCTCTACCTGAGACCCCGGACTGGAAACAAAAGTCCTGCCTATTCTCTCATCTGCCCAGTCATTGGCTCATAAGTCTGCCTGCCTGCCTGTCTGTCTATCTGTCTATCTTTCTATTTTTACATAGTGTATTTATTAACCAGAGATAATTGGGGAGCAGTGTTTACACAAATTGATACAGAAGATTCTTCAGTGGTGACATGACAATGCCCATGTCCCTGGCCAGCCAGGTAGTCACTTGGTTAAGTTTTAGGCCAAGGATAGACTCTTGCAAACAAAAGCTGGACGGTGCCCAGGAGCAACACCTGAGGCTCTCTTCTGAGCGCCGCGTGCATGCTCACATACTGTGTGCACACAGGTACATGTATAAACATTCTACACAATCCATAATTATAATATCCAATGCAGAAGTACTTTCCTCTCATCCCTCCTTCCCATACTCAGTTTTAAGTAAATGTTCACAGTGAGCTGATGCTAATCTCCTAATACCTCTTTGCTTCTTTTCTTCTGCATCACTAATCCAGGATATTGTCAGGATTATTTCATTAGTAGCCTCCTAATTGATCCTTTTACTCTAAGACCTTCAGTTCTTTACCTGTGTGCAGCCGATGCATTCTCTTATGAATATCAGTATAATTGAGTCTTCTCATTAGCCTAATCTCTTGTTATTTTCACGTGCTCCCTTATTTTGTAATTCTTGGATTATGACATTAGCTTTTTTCTGCTTCAGAGCTTTTACATATGCTGTCTCCTAGTCCCGTCATAACCTACCTCTGTTCCATTGACTCAAATGTTTGGGTTTCAGAAAAATCTTTCTTACTAATGTACATTTGAATCACACTATATACTATCTCATTAAATAACTATTCTATTTCTCATTGCTAAGTTATGAACAGAAATTAACATTAGATTCTTAACCTGTTTAGTAAGTAGATAAGTAGATCTCAATAAGTTTTAGCAAAGTAGTTCACAACGTTTTCTTTTTCTGTTCTCTAGTGGAGCCAACTTCAGTACCTTGCTGATGAATCTGGGTCCTGAGAACTGTGCGACCCTGCTGCTGCTGGTTTTACTTGAGAGTAAAATTCTGCTGCATTCTCTTAGGCCAGCTGTCCTGACTGGGGTAGCCGAAGCTGTTGTAGCGGTAAGTGTAGACTTGAACTTTTAGAACAGAGTTACTACTAGAGGATTTGTGCTCTTCAAAGAAAACAGCTTTTCAAATTCCAGCATAATTAGTTTACTAGGAATGTAATTTGGATGTATGGCAAAAACAAAAGTATTTTTGTTTGTGTGAAAAAAAGTCAGTTTCTGATTTTTCATATTTCAGTGTTCTCCAGAGAGAAAATACCAGTAAAACTTGTAAGTGAAGCCTGGTGGTATTTACCTGTAGTCCCACATTTCCTGGAGACACACAAACAAAGGTCTTTTCATCCTAATAGGAGATCAAGGAGAGATAAAGTAAGAGATCTACCTAAATCCAAATTAGAACACCAGTTAGTTTTTTGGGCTTACTCCCAAGAGCATAGATGAGAAATTACTCAGAGGAGTAGGGACAGCTCAGATGTAGCTGCGTCATGGTCATGCCCCCGTGGCCTAAGTGATGGCTCGTGGGAGCTGGACCCTGGCGGTCTCTGCAGGCCTCGCAGGCGTCTCGGTCAGGCCCCTCCGCACTCGGAGTTGGTGCAGTTGTTTACTGCTCCTGTGACCTAGGACAGGGGTTTAGGAATTGGAGTCAGGTTCCTAGACCTGTTAGTTTACTGTCCTGAGTCTGCTTTCTCACGGAGGGTTCTTTCAATTTGAAGAAGTTGCTACACAATATCACAGCACTTGGGCGGCTGGGGCAGAAAGATATGCATATCCTGCCTCAGAAATAAAATACACAGCCGGAAGTAGAAGTGGCGCCCGCCTTTAACCCCGGCACTGGAGAGGCGGAGGCAGCCAGGTTTCTGAGTTGAAGGCCAGCCTGGTCTACAGAGCTACACGGAGAGACCCTGTCCCAAAAAACAAAACACAACAAAACAAACAAACAATAAAGCAGAACAAAACACCAAAGAAACTCTAGTTGATTTTATTTTAAATTTATCACATGATTAAGTTCTCATTTTAATTTTTAACTATTGTCTCCAGTTATACATATGACTTTGTTGTGAATAGGATAAAATAAAAATGCTTAGATCTTGGGTAAATCACAAAGTCAAGTTCTATTTAAAACACTGTAATGCTTTGTTACTGCGCTTAGAAGTTAAATTATACTGAATATTTTGTTGCTGTGTGAATAGCTCTGTGTGTGTATGTGTGTGTATTTTCATGCATTCATGAAATACCAGGCTTGTTGTGTGGTGCTAGGATCTGAACTCCAGTTCTCATGATTGTGCAGCAAGTGGTTTTTAACTGCTAAGTGATCTCTCTAGCCCTTGTTTATTTTATTTTACTATTTATTTCTGTGTGTGTGTGTGTGTGTGTGTGTGTGTGTGTGTGTTTTTCTGGGTGTCTGGGTGTCTGGATACATGAGTGCAGGTACCTGTGGAGACCAGAAAAGGACATTGGATTCCCTGGAGCTGGAAGTTGTGAGTCATTAGAAAATGGTGCCTGGAACTAAATTCAGGTCCTCTGTAAGAGCAGTGCTCACTCTTAAATGCTAAACCATCCTGCCATCTGTGTTTTTTGTTTTTGTTTTTTAAGACTCAGCCAAAGTTGACCTGGAACTTACCAGGTGGTCTAAACTTTAGCAGTTCTTCTGCCTTAGAATCCTGTGTTGAGATTGGAGGTGGGAGCTGCCACGACCAATCATTCTGCTTTCTTGCTGTATTTCTGCAACACTCTTGTTCGTGTTTCAGGTAGTTGTCTCTTTCGTTGTGAAGCTGACATTGCCTGTATTAGTACATCCTGCTCTGAACTTGAACCATGTTCATGGTCTTTTTTTCCCCAGTAGTATTATTTACTTTCTAATAGAGTATAAACTTTATTATGTCTTCTGTTTATTTTCTACCTCTTTCTGTCAGACTAGGTGTCAACAGACTGGGTAAGTCTGGCCTGCCAGTACCCATCTGCCAGGGGTTGTATGAATAATAGTTTATTGGAACATAGGCCTCTTAATCACTCATTACCTGTTACTGTCTTTTTTGTTTGTTTGTTTGCTTTACAATAGTAGAATTAAGTAGTTTGTTACAAAGGCTGTGAAGCCTGGAAAAAAGTAGAAGCTAGGAGGGCATGGGTCTGTTTTATTGATATTGAGGTGTCATTGTCTAAGAGTTCTTGGCATCTAATGAATGCTCATGTATCTGTTAAGTATGTAATTCTTGAATATGAAAACCCCAGTCTTGAATAATAATCTGTAATGCCTAGCAGGGGTGGTGTTTTACGTATTTCTTTGAGGTGGGTGATGATGGGTAAGGGTAAAAACTGAACCAAAGTAATGATTTTACCTTAGAGCAAAAGGTCATCATTGATTACAGTTGTAGCTGACATTGAGCATTCAGGTAGCAGAGGCAGGAGGAAGCTCATGGTCACTCTACTAGATAGTGAGTTTGAAGCTGCCTGTGCTATATAATGCTCCGTCACATATAAAAACATATTTTTGAATGAGGCTTTGTAGTCACTACAGTACAATTGGTTGGGAAAGTAACAGTATGTGAACCAAAAGAATGTTTTAGGTTTTTTTTTTTTTTTTTTTTTTTAAGATTAATTTGTTTGTTTTATGTGTTTACATCTGTGTATGCATGGGCTCATATTTGTGGAGGCCGGAGGAGGGCATCGGGTCCCCTGGAGCTGGAGTTACAGAAGGTTGTGAGCCACTCATTGTCGTTTCCAGAAACTGAACCCAGGACCTCTGTAAGAGCAGCCAGTGCTCTTAACTACTAGGCCATCTTTCTAGCCTCTTACTAATATAGATATTTTCTCTATTAGAAGCTTCTTTTAAAAACAGAAACAAAAACAGACAAACAAAACATATTAAGATGGTAATTTTTAAATTGAAACTTTATTTTTTTGTGTACTTGTTTGCTTGTGCATGTTCATGTGTTTGTGTGGATGTGTGTATGCATGTATGCATGCGTGCTCGCGAGTGTGTGTTTAGGCTAGAGACAAACCTCTGATGTCATTCTTCTCTGGTGTGATCACTTTCTTTTCTTTTCTTTTTTTGGGGGGGAGGGGGACAGATTCTCTCACTGGCTGTGTTGGATGGCTAGCAAGCCATAGAGACCTGCCTCCCCATTGCTGGGCTTATAATAATGCCTGGCTTTTGTTTATTTGTTTGAGATTATTAGAGAATATTTAATATCAGCTCTATTTGAAAAGGTCAAGCTTCACTTACGTTGCATTATTTTAAAGGTTTATTTGAAGTGTAGAAAATGTTTTGTTGAGATCTGCAAGTGACGCTTGAGAGTCCTTAATTCCTTTTTAAGATTTATTTATTATGTATACGGTGTTCTGCCAGCTTGCCAGAAGAGGGAACTAGATCTCTTTACAGATGGTTGTGAGCGACTGTGTGGTTGCTGGGAATTGAACTCAGGACCTCTGGAAGAGCTGACAGTGCTCTTAACCTCTGAGCCATGATTCCAGCTCAATTCCTTAATTTTTAATTACTATATTTTATTTTTTAGTAGGGTACTTATGATAGAACCCAAGGTTCCTAAGCCTGCTAAGCAAATACTATACCTAACCCCAGCTCCGCATTCGTTTGCTCTTCCCACTGGCCCTCTTGTACACCTAGTTTGATTTTGCTCAGGGTTCATAAGTGGGGTAAAATGCCCAAGTTTATAAAAACATAAGTTTGCTTTATGATTCTTGGGGCAGTTTCATTCTCCATGAAATAAAACATAAGATTTGTGTAGATATCAGAAGAATGAACTTGCAAAGAGCTGTTAGCATTTTTAATGTGGTATGATCATTATTATTCTTGAAATTTTTAATCCAGTAGTATTTGTAGTCACTTAATTTTGGAATTAAATTTAAAGTAAAAAAAAAAAAATTGCATTGCTTTCAATGGTCCCTTTCAGTAATAGTTAATTGTATAATTGTCATTGCAAATCTGAATTTGGTTAATTTTTAAAACCTTTCCCCCTAGATGATCTTTCCGTTTCAGTGGCAGTGCCCGTATATCCCCCTCTGCCCTCTCTCACTGGCTGGAGTGCTTAGTGCCCCTTTACCGTTCATAGTTGGTGTGGACTCAAGGTACTTTGATCTTCATGACCCTCCACCTGATGTCGTTTGCATTGACCTGGATACGAACATGTTATATGTGTAAGTGATTCATCTTCTATTGTCTCCCATGGGTACTTTTCATCATGTAAAATTAGAGCCATTTAGGAACATCTAGAAATAAGTTGGATGGACTGGCAGTAAATGTGTAGGTAAAGAGATTGGAGGAGCTGGTGGTGGTGCTCACACCTTTAATCCCAGCACTTGGGATGAGGACCAGCCTGGTCTACGGAGTGAGTTCCAGGACAGCCAGGACTACTCAGAGAAGAAACCCTGTCTCAAAAAAAAATCAAAAGCAGAAGGAAAAAAAATAGGAAAGAAAAAAGGGGTCTGGGGATGTAGCTCAGTTGGTAGAGGGCTTGCTTAGCACTTGAAGCCCCGGGTTCCAGCCCCAGTACTGAATGGAAGCTGTAGTAGCATGTGCCTGTAAGTTCTGTCTCGCAGGTCAGAGGCAGAAGGAGCAGAAATTCATGGACCTTCTACTACATATGAGTTTGGAGTTGGCCTACACTACATGAGACCTCTCTCCAAGCCCTTATGGTCACTACAGTGCAATTGTTTGGGAAGATACATGTATGTGAACTGAAAGAATAGTTGCATGGAAGGAAGAAAACACTTGCTTAGGAAATGGTACTAAAGCTAAGCGTGGTGGTTTATGTTTATAAACCCAGTACTTGTGAGGTTAAAGCAGGAAAGTCACTATGAATTGGAGACAATCCTGGCCTACATAGGGAGATCCAGGTCAGCCTTAGCTACAGAGTGAGATGTTGCCTTAAATAACCCCACAAACATTTAAAATTAAAATAATACTGAAGTGGATATGTCTGTTCTATTTTGAAACTGTAGCTATAGTGGCTCATTATTTATATCTGGATTTATAGACAACTTGGAAGTAATGAATCACTTTATAAATTCAGTCAAACTTTTCTCCCTCCCTCATTTCCTACATTTCTTTTCTCTCTATTCTGGGACTTGAACCCAGGGTCTGGAAAGTTAGGCCTGATCTCTACCACTCAGCCTGATAGGTAGCTTTGGAATTTGTTGTTTCGAAAGTCTTATATATCCCAGGCTGGCCTTGAACTTGAGCTGGCCTGGTAGCCAGGGATGATGTTGAACTGATCCTTTCCCAAGTGCTGGAGTTACAGTTGTGTACCTACACTAAGTCCAACATCCTTTCTTTTATGGCTGTGAAAATAAGAGTTTTATAGTTGATGGTCTCTCTTGGATTAGACGTAATATTGGATGTGAATGTATGGCAATTCCTGTACATTAGGAACATTATCTTTGAGCTTTTGGAGAGAAGAAATTTGAGTAATAGACTTTCAAACTGATTATTTTTCAAAGTTGGATAGATAGTAAATGTTAAAGCCAGATTATAAACTGATGATAATCCAAATGGGATTGTCACTGTTTATTTGGGGATTTAAAAGGTAGCACTAAAATAGATACTATGTAATTACATCAAGTGAGATTGCTTGATCAGAGTTAAATGTGACATGCTATTAATTTTAACATATGACAGTTTCATAGTTGATTTGTCATTTATTTATAAGATCTTACTTTGTGTTGCTGGCTGCCCTGAACTTGTTATAGACCAGACTGTCCTTAAACTTGAGGTGGTCCTTTTGCTTTTGCTTCCTAAGTCACAGATATGTGCCATTGTTCTCAGATGCTTACAGCCCTTTTAGTCAGTTACCTTTCCAGGGAGGACGCTGTATTCGCTTCCGTGCTGGCAGCATCACCAGTCAGGGGGTATTTGGAGTTAATCTCTGCTTGTTGTTTCTTGGCTCATGCTGGTAATACTTGGTTGGACTGTAGTACCTGAAGGGAGGAATCCCTTCTTCCCAGTTGGGATCTAAGCTAAGCCAACATTACCGAATCTTAGTTTTGTCTTCATTCTATCCTCCTAGTTGATTGTGACCAAAACGAAGGCCTGTAAAAATCCAAGGCTCTGTTAATTAATCCTTAGGTCAGATGAGGCTCTGGGGTTTCTCTAGGTTTCCAGTTGTTGAAGATTTAAGACTAAGCTATAAGATTTAAAGAAGGTCTGGTACATACATGCTGACCTGTAAAAAAGCATTTTTCAAAGCAGTTGTCTCTGTTGTATTTTATATTTTTTGATTATAAAATTTTGAAAAATTTAACTTTTATTTAGTCTATATCAGTGTCTTTAGATTTTTTTTTTAATGCTTTTATGGTCATAGATTATGTTAAATAATGTTATATTTGATTTTTCTCTAACACCTCTGTGAGGAATGCAATGAACAATGTGTAATTTAATTCTTTGCTAAATTCCATCCAGTTCTTGGTTTGGGCATATAGTATTTTAGAGTTCTGCCAATAGGCTAGTGTCTCAAGTCAGTTAATTTAACCGTAAAATATTCCAATGTTTAAACATAACTTTTGAACAAGTCAGTGTCGTACTATTTGCTGCGATGGTGCAGGCTGTTGGAGCTTAGATGGAGGCACCACACTGAGTAAGTCAATTGAAAAGAAAAGAGAAGCACCTTAAGGCACCGTCCCCCGACGTGTATCAGTCTTCAGCACACGAAAAAAAGTCCTTTTTCTTTTAACTTTGACATAAGTACAAACCAGTTATAAATACTACATTTTCTTAACTCTGATTTGATAGAGCTGATGAAAAAAAGAACATAAACTGGAAGCAACTTCCCAAAAAGCCATGCAAGAGCCTGCTCGGCACCCTGAGGAGACTGTATCCTCAGCTCTGCTCCGGTGAGTGAGGAGGAGGTGGGGCGTCAGCCACAAACCCAAATAGGAATTGTGTCTTGGTCTGTCTCCCTTTCTTTTTAGCATTTTATTTCTAACAATGTGTATGTGTGTGTTGAGGGGGCCATGTGGATGTTTCTGTACGTACCCGTGGAGCCCAGAAGGTATAAGCTGCCCAGTATGGGTGGTTGGTCTTATGTAAGAACAGCATACATTCTTAACCACTGACCCATTTCTCTAGCCCCATTTTGTGTTTTTTGAGACAGTGTTTTTGCTATATAGCTTCAATTGGCCTGAAACTTGTGACTTCTTGTTTCTGCCTCTTTCCTACAAAAGTGTTGTAAATGGGAGAGTAAGATAAAGTAATTAAAATAAGGTAATTGTTTATTTAAACATGTTTTGTTCTGCTTAATGAGTTTTTACATAACAAACAATGAATGGCTAATTAAATTTTTAAAGCATAGTCTTTGTGCCTTGCCCTTCACGCCACCCTCTGTCCTATGAGCTAAAGGTGACTTCAAACTCCTGAGCGTTTTGTCTCCACCTCCCAGATGTTAGGGTTGCATATGTGGGGTACATGTCCAGTGTGTGTAGTGCCAGGAATTGGACCCGGGGCTAGGTAAGCACTCTGCTACAAGCTATAAGCCTCACCTCACCTGACTGTTTGTTTGTTTAGGATTTTTGAGATTCGATCTTATGTTTATCCTAGGGCTGATTCCAACCTGCTATGTAGCTCAGTAACCCCAGTACTTAGGGGATGCTGAGATAGCAAGATATTGAACATGAAGCCAGCCTGAGTTACATGGCTAGAATATAGCAAGACTGCCTCAAAAAAGAAAGGAAGGAAGGAAAGAAAGAAAAGAAAGGGAAAAGAAAGAGAAAAAAATAGTTGTGGGTCTTATTTCGACTATTTTCTTATCGTTCAATCATTATATAAATATTTAACTATATTAATATATATATTTATTATATATTTAATTAAATTATATTAATGCCTTTTTATTTTTACTTCCTTTGTCAGTTCACCGAAAAACTCAGGAAAATTTAGCAATTGAGATGACTCCAATTGAAGCAGATTTCTCTTGGCAAAAAAAGATGACACAACTTGAGATGGAAATTCAAGAGACATTTTTGCGATTTATGGCATCTATTTTAAAAGGGTATAGGTCATATCTCAGACCGATAACGGAAGCTCCTTCAAATAAAGCCACAGCTGTGGATTCACTGTTTGATCGACAGGGTGAGTGTCAGTGGGATCATAGTCACCCTCAGTAAAGTCAAAGGTATTTCTATTTGGTGTTGCTACTTAGATGCGTTTTCCATTACCACAGAAATTCATGTTCAAATATAAAAAATTTCTGATTCTGTAAAAGACCTCTCAACAGTTATTTTACAGACCAAAACCATTTTATTAATTTTGAAAAACTGTAACTTTGTTCCTGGAGGAAACGTACATTTTTTCGGTGATTGCATTTTGATTGTTATTGGGGCTGCTGTAGTTGTTTGACCTTCTACCTACATGAGTATTCATATAAAAAGTTGGTTCTGGAGTTTTACTTGGCATTTGCTTTTTCAAAAAAAAAAAACTCCTAAGACCTGTATTTTTCCTTTGCTTTTAGAATTCATGCTTTCAGGAGGACTGACCAGTTACATATTTAGTCTTCTGATACTGAGCTGAGTCTGACTAGTTTTTAGGGATGTCTCTGTGCGATATTGAATAGGAGGCATCTTTATGTTATGAAGATAGAACATCTATTCAAGGAAAGGGATTTTGCACAAAGATTCTGATGTTTTAAGAACTCACAAAAAAGGAAGCTTGCTTGCTTACCTACCTTTTTTCCTTCCTTCCTTCCTTCCTTTTGTTTCTTTTTTGAGGCAGGGTTTCTCTGTATAGCCCTGGCTGTCCTGGAACTCACTCTGTAGACCAATCTGGCCTTGAACTCAGAGATCCACCTGTCTCTGCCTCCCTAGTGCTGGGATTAAAGGCATGTGGCACTGTGCCCAGCTGGAGCATTCATTCAAATGGGTAATTTTGGAAGACTTCATTATAAAAAAGAATGTTTTGTAGTAACCCATAAGAATTAAAAGTCACATCTGAGCTGTTTCAAAAAACTAAACAAACAAAAAGTCACATCTGAGTTAGAATTTCTTTATAAAGACTTAATAAAGGGGCTGGAGAGATGGCTCAGAGGTTAAGAGAACTAGCTGTTTTTCTAGAGGTCCTGAGTTCAAGTCTCAGCAACCACATGGTGGCTCACAGCCATCTAAAATGAGATCTGGTGCTTTCTTTTGGCCTGCAGGCATACATGCAGGCAGAAGACTATGCGTAATTAATACATAAATCTTAAAAAAAAAAAAAAAAAGACTTAATAAAGCTCTCCTTTCTCCATGAGAGTGTTATTGTGCAGATTGCATAAGAATCTGTGGAAAGCAACTAATAAAAGTATTTTTGGTAGTAGCTAGTACCACCGTTGGTGATGAAATGGAAGAAACCTCTGAGCCACCGCAGTCCTGCAGAGCAGCTTTCTGAGCTGCAGTAGGAAAGTGCCAGAGGCTAGTTTATGTTTTGACAGTTTGGTAGCTAGACTGAGGTGAAGGTTTCTTTTGAGGCCTTTCTTCTTGGTCTGCAGTTTGCTGTTTTTCACCACTTTGGGTTTAAATTTCTTCCACAGGACACAAATTCTATCAGAGCAGGGCCCATCCAATGACTTCTAATTGATTTTAAAGACTTTGTTTCCAAATAGTGTCATATTTGAAGTAATAGGTGTTAGGACATTAGCTTATGAGATTTTTTTTTTAAGGGAAGTAATACAGTCCAACTCAAAACAGTTTATTTGTATCCCTTCCCCCCAAATTAAATGTTAAAAGGTTAAATTGAAAATCAAATTAATATTGTATTCAGGTTACTGATAGCCTTAAATGACAGTCTAGAATATTGACTTCTATGGACAGTGGTGGCTGATTAACTAATATATTCTCTCCTGTCTTTCTCTGAGAGTCACACTGATCTGAGGTTTTATATAAATAGTACAGCATTTGTTCTAGGGAATGCACAAAATAGACAACAAAGTACTGCAAATTCTAAGCAGTGTGTTGATTATGTGAGAGTGCTAACTTGCAAAGAGGCTTTTTCTGAAGACCCAACAAAGTGAAGACTGGCTAGGAATAACTTTTTGTGCAATTAAAATGCATATGCTGTCCCTCGCATAGCTGTCATTTAACTGCAGCAGTTTTGCTTGTCCCATCCATTCATTCCCTTCCCCTCCATTTCATTTAAAGTACAGTGCAAACAGGCTATCATTTCTTCAATAACTGTTGTTATAGAGTTTTTTAGATTTGCATATATGAGCTGCTTTATCATTGTGTTGTTACTCGACATTTTCATCTCATCTCTTTCCTGGAAACTTTTGTATCAAGAGCCACTCTGCCTAGTAGAAATACCATGTGTGCTACACGTACAGTTTTTAATTTCTAGTAGCCACATTAAAGTTCAACAACTAAGAAAACTAATTGTAACTCTATATCCTCTAACATGTTTGAAACAGTATCATTTCAGCATAAAATTAAAAATGTAAATTATTAATAAAATAACCTTACATTTCTTATTTTATTGCATCGTCTTTGAAATGCAGTATGTAGTGTATGGTTCTATTAGTTGCATTTAAGGTGGTATATTACCACCCATGATTACAGTTTGAGATAAACAGTGTGGTTCTGGAAGCTTGGTTATTAAAGTGTAAGTTCAATAATTTTGATACATAACAACTAAATGCTGCCCACTCTCCTTCCCCTTTCCCTTGTCTCCCCTCTTCCTCTCTGGCTCTTTTTCTCCTTCCCTCCTCATCTTCTCCTCCTTCTATCTCCACTTTCCCCCATAATTTGCTTCTATTTTATCTAATAATTTATCTGTTGATTAAGAGGGTGGGAATGGATGAGTAATAAAGCATGATGAATGCCCTAAGGCATTAAAAAAAAAAACAGAGAAAAGTGGTCTAAAAACCATATTTTAAATGGTGTTAAATTATGGAGGACTAGTTGAGATAGATAAAATTTCAGACTTTAAGAATAAATTGGCCGGGCTTGATGGTACATGCCTTTAATCCCAGTGTTCAAGAGGCAGGGAGAGGCAAATCTCTGAGTTCAAGGGCAGCCTGGTCCATATAGAAAGCTCTAGGTCAGCCAGTGCTACAAAGTGAGACTCTTGTCTTTAAAATAAAAAGATGGCTGGCAATTAAGAGAGTGAACTGCCGGCCGAAGAGATGTTTCAGAGGTTAAGAGCACTGGCTGCTCTTCCAGAGATTCTGAGTTCAATTCCCAGCAACCACATGGTTGCTCACAATCATCTATAATGAGATCTGGTGCCCTCTTCTGGCATGAAGTTCTACATTCAGACAGAACACTGTATGCATAATCAATCAATCAATCAATCAATCAATCAATCTTAAAAAAAAAAGGAAACTGCTCTTGTAGAAAACCTAAGTTTGGTTTCCAGCACCATGTTGGACAGCTCACAACACCTTGAACTCCAGTTCCGGGGGTTCATTGTCTTCTTATGGCTTCCTAGGATACCTGCACACGTGGTACACACAAGGGTTGGTATATTGGTGGTTTCGTTAAGCCTATTTCCTCACCTTCTTTGTCTGCTACTCTCACCAAAACCAAAGCCAAATAAAAAGGGCTTGTAGTAGTAGTAATTTACTTTTATAGAAGCAAAACAAACAGAGATAGTGATCTGGGAGTGATGTGGAAATTAAAGATTAGTAGTTATATTGAAAGCCAGCAAGGAAAGTATAAGTGGGATAAACAGTGGGATCATTAAGAACTATGGTCTTTAGATCCCTGAGTGTTTCATGGTTTGTGCATGTCAGTTACCTTTTCATCACTGTGATGACAACATGCCCGAGGAAAAACAACTAATGGGCCTTTGGTAAGGCAGGACTTCTGTGGAAGAGCCTTGCTAAGGAAAACTCTGCACCTCTTGACAGTTAGGAAGCACGGGGAACGATAGGAAAGGGCCCTTGGGGCAAGATATATCCAGAGCTGCTTCGTCACCTGCTTCCTCCAGTGGACCTACCTGCTAATACTTCATTTAATATGAACTAAATGGATTAGCCCATTGGTGAATGATCCAATCCCCTCTCAGTAGTCCCATCAGCTGTGGAGTAGGCCTCAAGACACGAGCTACTTCATGTGACACTTGATCTCTAAACCACAGTCGTGATAAATGATGGTGATGGTAGCAGTGAAGAGACTGACAAGTTCTGACCTCCAGTCACTGAAGGAGAGGCCCCTGACTGCAGTCAAATAGTGGACTGTTACCCAGGTGGTTAAACTGTACCTGCACAGATGATGGTCTCATAGCAGAGGAAGAAAATTGACTGTTTAAATATACGTTAGCCATTGATTTAAGAGTTGTAGAGTCTCAGAGAGAATTTTTGTTTGTTTTCTATATGGTTTCTGTGTAGATCTGACTGTCTGGGAGCTTGCCTTGTACACCATGCTAAGCCTGAACTCAGAACTCAGAGTTTGACTTGCCTCTGCTTTCTGAGTGCTGGGATTCAAGGCATGCGCCGCCATGCCCAGCCAGAGAAGAGTTTCTGTCTTTCTGAGGACACTGGGCTGAGGTCCCTTAGAAGATTTATAATTTAGTGAAGAGATTACTATCAGGGTTTACTTGAGTCAGAGAGAAAGAGCTCTACGTGATTGTTAGAAATTCCCAGAAATGTGGATTTGTGTAAAGAGAATATAATACATATGGGTGTGAAGTAATATTTTATATATTAGTTCCTTTTTAAATTTTATTACAATTCTGTTTTTTTTTTTTTAATTTTTATTTTTTAGGTTTTTTAAAAAGTCGGGACCGTGCCTATACAAAATTCTATACTCATTTATCCAAAACACAGATTTTTATTCGTTTCATTGAAGAATGCAGTTTTGTAAGTGATAAAGATACTGGATTGGCATTTTTTGATGACTGTATTGAGAAGGTAAAATTTTGTTTTATATGCCAACTTTAAGAAAAAACATTTGGTTTAACTTCTATAATAATAGGGTTTTTTTGTTTGTTTTAGCTCAAAGTAATCTGATATAGACAGGTGTGTGTATGTGTGTGTGTGTGTGTGTGTGTGTGTCAGTGTGTGTAATCTTTCCTCTGAGGTATTTACTTGCTACTACTTTTCTCTCTAAGCTTGTTAATTGTTAAGAATGTTTCCCACCTTTCTAAGTCTTTTTTAATTAATTATTTTTTTATTAATTAGTTTATTCACTTTGTATCCCAGCTGTAGTCCCCTCCCACCTCTCCTCCCAAACCCACCCTCCCTTGTTGTTGTTGGTTTTAGTTTAAACGAACAAGATACGATTAGTTTTATTATCTAAAAGCTATGAATTTATATGTAGAGGTGCACTGTGTCTTCTTGCTTTAATGTCTTTCAGAATACTTTTCTAATATCTGTAAGACTTTTTATGTTATTGATCAAGGTTTCTTTTGAGCCAGCTGGCTTTGAACTTGCTACATACTAAGGATGACTTGAACTCCTCCACCCTCTAAGTGCTGTAATTTTAGTCATGTGTTACCCCTTCTCTAACCCCCACACCCTTCTTTTTTTTGATAGGGTGTGTCACTGCACCTGCTGCTGGGCTATTTGGCAGCAAACTCCAGCAGTCTTCCCATCTCTGCCAACCTTGATGGGTGCTTGGGTCTGAACTTAGATCTTAATGCTTGTATAGCCAGTGCTCTTAATCACTGAGCCTTTTCTCCAGGCCCCAGTTTCTTCTTTGTTTTTAATCAGGATTTAAAAATTCAAAAAACTATTGAATTCAGTAGATGTTTTCACTAAGAGTTTCTCTTTTCTTCTTCTAGTTGTTTCCGGATAAAGGTGCAGAGAAAACAGACAAGGTATGATTTTTTTTTTCTTATGTTGAAATGTTGAGTTTCAGAATTAGATATGGCCTATATGCACATTAATTGGAATTAATTGGAGAATATATTTATTTTCAGGTTGATTTGGATTCAGCAGAGGACACTAAATTGATAGAGCTAGATGATTCACAGAAAAGTGAGCACACTGTATTTATAATGCCACCTGAGCCACCTCCTGATGATGGAAATAACTTGTCACCTCAGTACAGGTAACATGAATTTTTTAAGAGCTACTTGGGCATAATTTAGGTAGTTTGTTTCAGTTTTTGCCATGATTAGGAGATGCACACCCTCTTAATTTGTGTAGGCAGTTTTCAGTGTGAATTAAGATCAACATTCTGTGGTATTACTACCAGGCAGTACTGTGTAAGGACACAGGGCCTGGAAGGGAAGGCAGACATTGATATTCACTTAAGTGTTCTACCACGTTTTAATCTTCAGAATTTTATTTTTCAAGAAAAAGTTTTGAGTTTAGGTTTTTTGTTCTTTTTATTTTGTTTTGAGATTCCCTACTAACTAACTTTAGGAGTTTTAATCCTCTGAAGTTCTTCAGTTAGTGAAATAGAGAAAATGTGAAAGTAGAGCAGTCATTTTGTGTTTAAAGAAAACCTAGTAGGATTTGGATGAGAATCTTTGCAGAAATTATAATGAATTTGTTTTCCTTATTAATAATCATGGTACTTAGTTTAATAAACTTAAAAATAAATCGAGCACACAATTTTAGTACTAATCTCAGATTTATTAATAAGTTTAGATATATCTGTATATTATATAGATAAGTTCATCTTACACATTTTCTTTGTACCCTGTGTTTGCCTTTAATGGTCTGAACATTCTTCCATGCCATCGAATTTAATATTTTAATGACCATAGTGTATGCAGTTACTCTTATTTACCTTGTTTCTTGTGGACTTGTTCATAGTTCTTTCTATTTTTACAGACACATGTATATGTGCGCTCTCTCTCTCTCTATATATATATATGGCATATATACATACATACATGTATATGCTATATTTCTACAATCATTTTCAAAGGAACAGTCTAGGACCTTTGTAAAAAAAACTGATTTCAGCAGGGCTAAGTGAACCCGGAGCTATGCCAGCAACTGAGCGTCTTAATCAAATGCTAGTTCGACTTCTTGCTGTGAATTTAATTTTGCTTTGACTTAACTTGCGTAGGTGAGGCTTTTGGTTCTGACAGATGAGGCACAATCAAGTAGGTAAGACAACCTTTCTTTGAAGAAAATTTGTCAGAGTAAATCAGTAGACAGTTGCCAAGGAGAAAGAATCAGTCACATGAAAAATACTCAGCTTTCTTAGCATTTAAAGAAATGTACACCAAATGTACCTGGCTTGGTAGCCAGGCTCAGTGGCACACACCTGTAATCTCAGCACTCGGGGCAGATGGATCTCTGTAAGTTTGAGGGCAGCCTGATCTACAAAGTGAGTCCAGTACAGCCAGGGCTACATAGAGAAATTGCCCCCCTCCCCCCCAAAAAAAGAAATGCACACCAAACTGTTGAACAGCTTTGTGACTTACCTCATGAGGCTGAGCTATGCTGTGCTGCTAGAATATGTGTGTTGGTATACCCATTTTTGAAGTCATCTGCTACAGATTAGAATATGTCCAATTCTCTTGAGAAACACTGGTTTAGTATTCATTTTAAAAAATTAAGCAAAAATATTTACATAGATAGACTTACAAAGACAATTATATTTTGAAGTAACTGAATAATATCCAGCAGTACAAAGAATTGGTTAAATCATGTTACATTTCTAAAATAAAAAGTGCATTTTTTTCTTTTGAATGCTAGTATAAACTAATATCTTAAAGAAAAACTTGATTACAAAATTATATAGTTATATATTTCTATGAATTATATAATTATTCTTGAACATATGGATTTTATTAAAATAGTTATGAAGTCCTCTTTTTAAGTAAGATGTCAGGGTTGTTTCTTTTTAGAAACTGGTTGAAAATACATAGGTTGGAGCAGCTAGAGTTTCTCCTACTTTGAAACAAAGGAGGTTTAGAAATTTATGCCTAAATACTGAGTAGTTGGATTTTAAATCAGAAGGGTTTTTTTTGTTTTTGTTTTTGTTTTTTTTTTAAATCAGAAGTTTTATTTTTGCTTTCTATTTTAGTTATACATGTTTTCCAAGATTGGATCTTAAGCTTTTTGACAGCCCACAGGAGCCGAAACTGTGCTTCAGTAGACATCCTCCTGGGAATAGCATTACAAACAGCCCTGCTCTCATGGCTAAAAGAACTAAACAGGTCAGATACTCTTTATGTAACTGTGTTCATTGAAAATGTAAAAAAAAATATGTGACATGCAGCTTGTAGTATAGAATCCTTAGGAATCATTTGAAGGCCTGCTGTGGTTGACATGAGTATAACCTGTATTTCTTGTTCCTGACTTGATATTAAAGCTGAAGTTTAAAGCACTCATTATTATTTAAGAGAAGTCTTGAGAATCAAACACACCTTAAGAAAAGTATAAGTTTTCTAAACATGGTGGCACACGCTTTTAATCCCAGCACTCAGGAAGCAAAGAGAAGAAGATTACTGTGAGTTTGAGGCCAGCCTGGTCTATAAAGTGAGTTTTGGGGCAGCCAGTGCTACATAGTGAGGATCCTACCTCAGATATTAAAAGAAATAAAGTAAAAAGTATATAATTTAACCAGTAGTGGTGGCACATACCTTTAACCTCAGTATAACTTTAGTGTGATTGAATTCATACATCACACAAAAGTATATGAATTTACTTTTTACCCACCTAAAGTGTTATGTAATTCAGTAGCTTTTTTTTTTCTACTCTGAGACTTTTAATGTGTTCTCAGGATTGTGCAGCCTCCACCTCATTTAATTTTAAAGACACAGATAATTCTAGAAGAAAACCCCACATCCTTTTTTTAGTCCCCACAGCCTTTTCCCCACAAACCTCTGCAACCACTAATCTGTGTTCTCTCTCTACAGATGCAATATTTTAGACATTTCCTATAAGTAGGGTAATGTAGTTTTATTGTTTTGTGGTTGTCTTAGCTTAGTATAATCTTTTCAAGATGTATCAGTCCTCTAGCATTCGTTAGTACTCAATCTTGACTGAATTGCATGCATAGAGTAGTAGTTTATCTGTTCATAGGCACACAGTGGTTCTTACTTGTGGCTACTATGAATAATGTTGGTATAAGCATTTGTGTGCAGGTGCCAAGTGGATTATGCTTTCATGTCTTTCCTTTTAGCTAGAAATAGGGCTGTTATATTTATTATATGGTAATTCTCTGTTTAATATCTTGAGGAAATGCTAAGCTGTTTTCCAGAATGGCTGCACCATTTTACATTTCCCTTAATGTTGTATAAGGGTTCTGATATTACAATCCTTTTCAGTGCTTACCATCTACCCTTTTAAAACTACTGCCATCTGGTAAATATGAAGTGGTAGATACTTCAGGGTAGCTTTGATTTGTATTTTCTTTGTGTCTTATTACAGAACAGTATTACACATGCTACATCAAAGGGAGTTAATATAGGACAACTTAGACGTCTTACATGATTGTAGCACTTGTTTTAGGAAGAAAGTATTTAGCTATTCTGAAATGCATTAAAATAATATTCTTTATACACTGATACTTTGAAGTTCCTCAGAATGAACTGAAATGGTGGCTTTTTTTTTTTTTTTGCCTTGGCCTCGTGGGAATTGTGATCACAGTTATAAACCACGGTCTCTAGTCTTGGACCAGTTATTTTTAAAGAACTTCTCATTTAGAGAATCCATGTAAACAGTAAACCCAGAAGGGAGAATTAAGTGGAAATCTTTGCAGAAAATAACTCTTGTTAGTAGAAAGAGGAATGAGGAAAATATTTTTTTCTTATGAGTAGAGGTGGCCTGGAGAAAAGAAGGTAGGTACCTGGTGTACAAGCCTGGTGACCTGAGCTCATCCCCGGAGCCCATCAAAGGGCAGAAGGAAAGAATGACTCCACAGAGTTGCTCTCTGACCCCTGCACATGAGCTGTGGACATGTTGCAGGATATACAGCGTATTCAGTCCTTTTCAGAGTTGGTCAGTCCTTTGAAAATGCCACTTTGTGTAAACATATAGCACAAGATAACAGAAGTATGTTTAGGACCAGTCCAGAAGTTATTGGAAATTCTGTTCTAATCGTAAACCAAAAGAGTCACTTAATGACTGTTTTTTAAGTGAAACTCAAGTCAGTAGTCCATACAAAAATTTAAAACGTAAAACATTGTGATGCAATACAGCCCAAAAACAAAACTGGATACAGTTCAGTCAGTAAAGTGCTCGGTCTACAAGCATGAGGACTTTGTTGCCGGCCTCAGAGCCCACATAAAAGAGCCAGGTGAGGTGGTGTACACTTGTAACCTCAGTACTGAGGAGGCAAAGACTCAAAAGGATCCCTAGGGCTTGCTGGTCAGCCAGCCTTGTCTAATCAGAGAGGTCCTGGCCAATAGGACCTACCAAAGTAGGGTGAATAATCACGTGAGGAGTGACACTTGAGTTTACCTCTGACCTCCACGTGCCTGCGCACACATACAAATATGAACACACATCACAAAATACCTTTATTGGATGTTTACATACTGAGGAACAATGATAGAGAAATATTAAGTCTGTTTTTCTATAGTTGAGTCATTATGTTTTATAAAAAGAAGGAACTGCATATGTTGTAAAAACACTGTATTCCTAATAACAATAAAGGCATCTCAGGCCGTGCCTCTTGGCATTTGTGATGCAATTGGGTGTCATTTGTCATGTGATGGAGCACAGTGAGTAGTGAAACACCTTGGAATCTTTACATGTCCGATTTTGACTGCCCTTCGGCCATTGTGAACTCGGCAAAGACCCAAGGCCAAACTAGGTGGAGCCAGGGGAACCCCACAGAAGAGGGGGAGGAAGGACTGGAGGAGCCAGGGGTTAGAGGACACTAGGAGAACACAACCCACAGAATCAACTAAGCAGGAATCATAGGGGCTGACAGAAACTGAAGCAATAATCAGGGGTCCTGCATGGGTCTGCATACATCTTATGGTTGTGTAGCTTGGTGTTCTTGAGGGACTCTCAACAATGGCTGTGGGGGTGCCTCAGACTCTTTTGCCTCCACGTGGGACCCTTTTCCTTCTACTGGGCTGCTTCATCCAGCCTTGATATGAAGGTTTATGCCTAGTCTTACTGTAACTTGTTAGGCCATGTTTGCATGTTTGGTGGATACCCTGGGAAGGCTGCTCTTTTTTTTTTTTAATGGAAACGGAGGAGGAGTGGATTTGAGGAAGAGGGAGGTGGGGGGAGGGTGTGGGAGGAGTGGTGGGGGAACTGGGTCAGGATATAAGAGAGAAAAATAAAATAAGTAACTATATTAACCAAAAGAGGAGCAAGAGGAAGCAGCAGCAGCTGCTGGGCTATAAACCAAAGTTCTTGGAACCATGTGGCACAAATTTAAGACTGTAAAATCTTTAATTTTTAAAGTTTAAGTTTACATTGAGTATTTCCAGCTGGGTATGGTGGTGCACTCCTGCAATCCCAGCAGAGACAGGTGGGCTCTGTGAGTACCTGGACAGCCTGGTCTACAAATGGAGTCCAGGGCAGCCGAGGCTACACAGAGAAACTGTCTCCAAAAAATAAGTAAATAAATGATAAAGAAAAATAAAAGTATTCCCTTTAAAATTTTTTCTTCACTTACTGTAATGAATTTTAATGAATACAGTGATCTTTATTTTCTTTATAGGAGATAAAAACAGCTCATAAGTTGGCAAAGAGATGTTATATGAATCCACCACAATGGGCCAAGTGTCTCTTCAGTCATTGTTACAGTTTGTGGTTTATCTGTCTCCCAGCCTATGTTAGAGTTTCTCATCCTAAGGTCCGAGCCCTCCAGCAGGCGTACGATGTGCTTATTAAGATGAGGAAGACAGATGTGGATCCACTGGATGAGGCAAGTGCTAGACAACAGGTGCTGCCGGGTCCCCAGCCCATGCCTGTGTATGTTGTGAAGTGTTTGGGTCTTGCCAGTCATGCTGACTAATGATTATAATCCTAGCACTGAGGCTGAGGCAAGAGATTGCCTGGACCCTGGACTACAGAGCAACAACCTATCTTAAAAATAATAAAACAAAACAAAATTAAAAAACAAAAAGGAAAGTAGGAAATTTGATGAGTTAATTTAGCTTAGTCTGCTGGGTGTGGTAGCTAATACTTTTAGTCCCAGCACTTAAGAGGCAGAGGTAGGTGGCTCTCTGTAAGTTCAAGGGCAGACTGGTCTACAAGGGAGGTTCCAGGACAGCTAGGACTGTTACACAGAGAAACTCTGTCTTGAAAAACAAGCAAAAAGTTAGCTTTTAGTCATTTTAAATCATGCTCAGTCATTTTCATGAAGCAGGTATGCAAAAAGCATCATGTTGTTTCATGGTGCTAGTATATATTGTTTGTTTAAAATATGTATTAAAAGTTATTGCTTTGGCTAGGTATGGCAATGTACACACCTTAAATCCCAGCACTCCTAGCGTCATCTACATAGTAAGTTCAAGGTCAGCCAAACCTACATGAGGAGACCCTGCTAAACAAACAAACAAAACAAAACAACAAAATCACTGCTTTGCTTGGGAGTGGTTGTACATGCATGTATAGCAGTGCTTGGGAGGCTGAGGCAGAAGGATCACCCTTTTAAGACCAGGCTGGGTGACTTTGTGAGATGCTGTAAACTGTTACTTTGGAATGAGACAAAGACATCCTTACTTACACAGAATGTAACAGTAATTTTATTTTATTCTAATAATAACCTCGTTAGGGAACAGAGGTAAAAGACTTGCAGGTGTTCTTAGTACATTGCTTTAAGTAGGTAAATCACATAAACCTTTTCAGATTATTTATCTGAAAATGTAGCTTCCTCATTTTTCAACATTGGCATTGTTGACTTGTGACGCACAGAATTCTTGTCTGTGTATGTGTGTGCATCCTGTACTAGTAGCATGTTTAGCAGCATTGCTGACTCCTGCCCACTAGAGGCCAGTATATCATTCTCTCCCATTTATAGATTATGGCAGTTATTGCCACTGGAAACTACTCCTATAGATAATAATAGATTTCTTCGTAAGGTTGACTTAAGTGAGGTTAGGTCAGCTGATAGATACATCAAGCCTCTCTTACAGTCAGCATTCAGTAAATGATGTGCTAATGCCATTATGCGTTCTCTCAAGCCTCAGATCCACCTTAAGTATTTCTATCCCGCTGTGTCTTGGGGAAACTGAGCGCACTTCCTTAGCTTTTCTTTCTGCCCCTTCCACTTTGAAAGTTTGTTTGTTTGCTTGCTTGCTTTTGTTTTTTGAGACAGGATTTCTCTGTGTAGCCCTGGCTGTCCTGGAACTTGCTCTGTAGATGAGGCTGGCCCTGAACTCACAGAGATCTGCCTGCCTCTGCCTCCCAAACGCTGTGACTAAAGATGTGTGCCACCACTGCCTGGCTTTTTCTTTTCTTTTTTTAATACAGTGTTTTCACGATGTAGCCCTGGTTAGCCGGATCTCATTATGTAGATCAGACTAGCCTTGAATTCAGCAATTGCCTGCCTCTGTCCCTGCCAGTGCTGGGACTAATGGTGTGAGCTGCTATACCTGGCCTGGAAGTTAATTTTGGTGTTATAATAGTTACAGATGACACTCAAACCAGATTAGATTTTAAAATAAAAAATGTCTTTGCTAATAATATTGCATTGCATTTAATTTTCTGCATTGCATTTAATTTTCTGCATTCCTTCCTTTCCTATTTATTTATTTGTTTATTAGGGAGGTGCTTCTAGGGATTGAATTTAGGGCTTTACACGAGCTGGCCAAGGGCTCTGTTACTGGCATACCTTCCTATGCCTCCATCATTCTATCAGTTAAGTCCCATGTGTTTAACAGGGCATCCTGAAGCTATGGTTCCTTTAGCATAAAATGTAAAGCATGCTGATTGGGGTAAAAGGTATTTTAACCATATTTGGTTTTAGAAATGAATTCTTTTTTCACATTGTGAAGAACAGCATTTCATATTATGGAAAACAATACTTTTCCTTATATAGATTTATTTTCTCAAACAGATGAACTGTGTGTGAAAGAGCTGGTACTGTTGGTTATTTCTATTAGGTCGGTAGGGTGTGTTGTTATATTTGTTTGTTTTCTTAGATAAGCGTCTTGTAACCTGGGCTAACCTGGAAGTCACTGCGTATGGTGGCCTTGAACTCCTGGTCCTCCTGCCTCTGTCGCCCGTGTGTCCGCCATACCTGGTTGAGTAGAGTCTTCTTAAAATCTCTGTAAGGCTCAAGTAAACTAACACGCTAATGATGCTTTGTTCCTCTTCTTAGGTGTGCTATCGTGTAGTGATGCAGCTTTGTGGACTTTGGGTTCATCCTGTTTTAGCAGTGAGAGTCTTATTCGAAATGAAAACTGCTAGGATAAAACCAAATGCTATTACATATGGCTATTATAATAAGGTAAGATTCATTAATATTAGGCATGGCAGTATATTTTTCAGAAAATATTATTATTTGTTAAACTTCAGCTAAGGGGAAGTTATTCTCCTGTCTTCATTGACAGAAATTGTATATATTATATACAACCTATTTTGAAACTTGTATATATTTTAGAATGGCTTCATTAAGCTAATTAAATATTACCTTATGTACTAATTTTTGTGGTTAGAATACTTAAAATCTATTCTTAGCAATTTTCAGAATCCATTGTCATGAACTTGAGTTGCCATGTTGAACAGATCTCTCACATTTACTCCTGTCCAACAGCGGAGCAACATCTCCTTACTGCCCCCTAGCCCCTGCCCTCTGCACGTCACTGCTTCTGATTCTGTGTGAAAGGCAAGATCATGAGATCCACCTGTTCCACCTACCATAATGTCTTCAAGGTTTCCTGGGTTATTGTGACAAGAGTTTCATTTTTTATTTTTAATTTTTTTAAGCTTAGTGTTTCATTGTGTATATATGCCACATTCTCTGTACCATTCATGGACATTTAGGTTGGTTTCATTTCTTGGCTGTCATGAACAATGCTACAGTGAACTCGGGAGTGCAGGTGCCCTGAAACACTGATTTCGCTTCCTATGAATGTGTATTTGGAGTTTTTAGCTGTTAAGGAACTTTCGTACTGTTTTCCACTGTGAGTTTACTAATTTATATGCCCACCCATGGTGCAAAGTTCTCTTTTCTGCACATGTTTGCTAACGTTTGTCATATTTCTTTTTTAACTTAATTTTTAAATATTGACTACTTTTTAATTTGTGGGGTGGTCAGAAGACAACTCTTGGTTCTTTCTGCAGCTTAGGGTTCTGGAATATCATAAAGCATGTACGGAGAGTGCTTTTACCTACTGAAGCAGCTCCTGGCCATAAATAACTTTTTTTTTCCTTTAGGTAGTTTTGGAGAGCCCGTGGCCCAGCAGTACTCGCAGTGGTATTTTCTTATGGACGAAAGTACGTAATGTAGTACATGGTTTGGCCCAATTTAGGCAGCCGCTTAAAAAGACTGGGCAAAAATCTCACGTCTTTTCAATATCAGGTAATACATGTGATTGGAAAGATTTTTTTAACCATAGGTATATAGACATGAAGGTTTAATTTTATGAAGTAGAGAACTTAATTCTGTTTGACATTTTTATTTACAAAAAGATAGATTTTGTTATTTTTTTTTCCACAGAAATCTACAGATTGTTGTGTCATTATAAATTAACTGTGGACCATTTATATTTAGTTTCAGAAGTATCAGTCCATGAATTATTGAACTCCTTGTCCTTATCTTCAGCTCCTCAGAGTGCTGCAGGTGGAAGTGATGGGGACACAGTGAGCCATGGTAGTGTGGATAGTTCTAACGATGCTAACAGTGGGGACACAGTCTTCGTCAAAGACTTAATCAGCCTTGATTCCATTGATAATCACTCTAGCACAGGTACTAAAACTGTATTTTACTAACCTTTCAGTTACTACTGTTTAAATGTTTCTTTAAAAAAAAACAACACATTTCTTGAATTCTCGTAAAGGGAGTGCTCTGTAAGCAGTGTGTGTCACTGAGAGGGTTCTGCTTCTGCACTTCTCCTTACTTCCGGTAGTGAGAAATCGACTTTGGGGCGCAGTTCACAGTGCACTAGCATGGTGGGTCTTTGTATTTGTTCATCTTAAAGTTGTGAAAGTGTCAGAGACAGTCGTTAGGGTCATGACCTAATGAACTTGAACAGAACAGATACAATTTATAAATCCTTTTTTCATTAAGTTGAAATTTTAACTTAGAACTTTGATATTATGAATACATGGAAAGGGAAGAAAATAAATCATTTTGAAAAAAGGGTATTTCCGTGTAGGACTTGTAGTTGTAGAACCTGCTTATATGTATGTAGCCACAGGCACAGCCTCTGTCTTGAAGTCAGAGCACCTGTAATGAGAACACGCATACGTGCTGCACGTCCTTCCCGTGTGTGTTGTCTGGTTGCTTGTTCCTACGCCTCTGTTACAGAGCTCAGTCTAGTGCCTGTGCTTCCTCTGATGACCTGTCTCGATGACTCAAGTTTCCTTTTCTCTGCTCTTTGTCGCTCTGCTTTTTACTCTGTGCTGTTTCTTGGTGCTGCATTTGTCCTGGGCTGTCAAGGTGTGGGGCAAACAGACTTTTGTGAACTGAAGCTATGGATACACGGTGTGCTTTAATTCTACCCTTGAATGTTAACCGCTTCAGGTAATTTCCCATTTATTAGGTTAAAGTTTGCTGACATTCAAGGGTGGGGGAAAGATACCTGATTGTATTTTAAGTATTGTATTTTTCAGGTTTTTTGGCTTTTCTTCTTTAGATAGGGGTAATCATGTATATGTGTGTGTGTGTGTGTGTGTATATATATATATATATATATATATATATATATATATATATATATATA
>NW_026585686.1:1596851-1662064 GCF_907164565.1 Psammomys obesus | reverse complement strand
ATATATATATATATATATATATATATATATATATATATATATATATACGCTCTCAAAATTTTTCATGTGACAGTTTATAACCAGTTTATGAACATTCATTATTTTACTTAGTAATAAAGTATGTTTTGCTGCAATTATAATGTTACAATTTGTTTGTAATATTGTTGCATGAAATGGTATCATGGGTATGAAAGAATCCAGTTATTGAGGTGCTCACTACTTTCCAGAAGTCTGCTTAGCTCTTGTGCCTGAAACTGCCTTGCTACAATTACAGGAGTATATGTAAACCACTAAGACAGCGTGAGCCTGAAGGTTGCTGTCTTGCTAGGAATTAGCCTTATAAACCAACAATTTGTCACTTAACAAGAAACTTTTATGAGACATTTATTTTTAAGATTTTATTTTTATTTTATGTGTATGAGTGTTTTGCCAACATGTTACCTGTGTATCCCATGTGCATTCCTGGTGACTTGAGGAGGCCAGAAGAGGGCATCAGATCCCTGGGACTAGAGGTACACTGAGCTACTGTGTGGGTGTTAGGTCCTCTGCAAGAGCAGATCCTCTCTCCTGCCCACCAACCCTGTGTCCTCGTTTTATTTTCCTGATACTTTTTTTTTAATATTAAATTTTTATTTTAGTATTTTATTTTGTATTATTTGGATAGATTAATGTTTCTCATATTTTCATATGAATATATAAAGTAATTTAGAATTATCTTTATTTCTTAAAAAAGCTAAGTATATAATTTTGATATAAACTCAGCTTATGAGGAATACTGATAACAAGAGTTACAGTCCTCGTCTTTCTTATTCCTCAAGTTTTTAAAACTCATCTTAATAAAGGCAATTTCTTTTACTAAAATCAGAAACAAAAAAAAACAACCCAGAACTCTAGAAATTGGTATAACAATGACAGTAGTTAAGATGGCACTTTTGAGACCTTCTCATAGATTTTCAGCTTCATTATTTTAACGTGTGTGTGTGTGTGTGTGTGTGTGTGTGTGTGTGTGTGTGTTCTGTGTGTTTGTCTGTGTATCACATGTATGCCTGGTACCCTCAGAGGCCCAAAGAGGGCATCAGATCCCCTGAGACTGGATGGTTGTGAGTGACCATGTGGGTGCTGGGATTAATCCTGGGTCATCCTCTAGCTGGCCAAAGTGGTACATGCCTGTAATCCCAGCACTCAGGAAGGCAGAAGAGGCAGGCGGATCTCTGTGAGTTCCAGGCCAGCCTGGTCTACAAAGTAAGTCCAGGACAGCCTAGGCTATACAGAGAAACCCTGTCTCAAAAAACCAAACCAACCAAACAACAACAAAACCTGGGTACTCTTGAAGAAAAGCTAGTTTTCTTCCCTATCAAGCTGTTTCTCAACCCCTCAGCTGACTTTCTAATGACTAAACAGGAGATACTAAATTGTCAGTGATCATGTGTCCTTAGAGTTTCTAGTGGAGCCTTGTGACACTTGGAGTCTTCTACCCAATACAGAGACAGGTAGCTTCTCAGGGACTCCTGGTTTAGTTGATCTCTTTTCTAGTCTGTTGTTCAATTCATGGCACCATATTTCAACAACAGATTTCCTGAGGAAGACAAACAAACAAACAAAAACAACTTATTTATTAGTTTGGGCTAGGAGGGTGGGCTGCGGGGAGATGAGGATGGGGTAGGAGAATGGGCAGTGTGCCTTGACACTAGTGTGGGAGGTTGGGGATGGGGTAGGGTGGGAGTTAGGGGGAATGGATGATATGCCATGACAGAAGTATGGAGGTCAGAGGGCAACTTGTGCGTGTTGGTTCTCTCCTTCCACCATGTGAGTCCCAGGGTTGGCTTGGGAGCAGGAGCCATTACCTGCTGAGCCATTTTGTTAGCTCTGAAGTTAGTGATTCCAAATAGTAGTGATTAAGCAATCCGGTTCCTCATTCCCTTCTCCTTAGTCATCTTTAACCTGACATATAGTCCCTCACAGTGTGTGTGTGTGTATGTGTGGTCTCACTTGTAGCTTTGGCTGGTCTGGAACTCAAAGGGATCTCTTCTCTGTCTCTGCCTCCCAAGTGATGAGATTAAAGGTGTGCACCACCGCTCCAGGCTCAGCAGCATTTTTTTATTATGACTTTAGCTTTGTTGGAAGATTCATCTTGTCTTGTAGAATGTTCTTTACTTTGTGTTTGTATATCTCCTTGCAGTTAGCTTGGGTTTTGTGTCTTCATTAATGTACTGCATATATGATGTTTCCTCAGATTCTTACATGACTAGTTGCCCTTCATAAGTAGTGTTCATTTTGGTCACTTGCCATCAGTGTGGTCTGGTTTCTCTGTATTTAAGTATCTTACCTCTTCTAGTTCATAAGCTGTCTTGAAGGGACCTGGGGAAACTATGAGTCCATGTAGTAATATCCCATTTTCATTACTTTTTAAAATTTGCATTCACTGATGAAGCTTGCCTGAATCAGTCTTTGCTATGGTGGTTACAAAGTGGTGATTTCACTACTGTATTTAAAAGATGGCATTCTAATATATCCAGGAAGCTCTTTTATCTTTTTTCTTATTACCATTGTGGGTTTATGGATTGCTGTATTATTCAGTGAATTATAATGTATTAGTCTTTACCTATTCTCAGATTACCTCAGTTTTGGCCTAGTGGGTACTCCTTTAAACTTGGTTATTATGTCTCTTAGATATGTGGTTATGGTTCTTCTCTGGGGCAACAAACCCCCTGCCTCATTTTTGTGCCTTCTTTCCCTGAGCTCAGGAGTAAGTGCGTTTTTGTTTGTTTGTTTGTTTGTTTTCTAATGGCAGTGTTGTAGAAATAACCTCCAGTTCCAATCAACCCACAGGATTCTTTGTTTACCTTTCTTCAGTTCTTTCTTTTCTTAATTGGAGGAGGTGGTAGAGTACTTGCCTAACATGCTCTTAATTTAGTTCCCAGTATCATACACGTGAAACCTGTGTCCTCCCCAGCCAGGTGTGCATCTGTAATCCCAGCACTCAGGGAAGCAGAGGCAGGGGGATCTCTGTGAGTTCGAAACTAGCCTGGTCTACAAAGCCATTCCAGGACAGCCAAGGCTGCACAGAGAAACCCTGTCTCAAAAAAGCCAGAGCAGAAAACCCTTATTCTCCCATGATGAAAACCTTGTCTCCTGTATTTACATGTAGGTGTTTGCTCTGTCCTATGGTGTGTATAAAGCAGCACAAAAGAGAAGAGAGTTTGTGTGTGTGAGGGGAGGTTGGATGTGATAGATGCGTTGTTTGCAAGTATGAAATCGTCAAAGAGTAAGTTTTAAAGTGTTTTCTCAAATTCACTCTACCAGCCCTACCCCTACTTGTAGGAACAAACCTACTTAGCTTTTCAAGATTGGACTTTTGCTTCTGTGCTTAGAGTGCATATAGATAGACTCCAAGTAAAGTTTTTAAATGTTAGACTTGGAATTGGATATGGTAGGTACAGTACTTGTGAGGGGCCAGGAAGACCAGGAGTTCAAGGCAAGGCTTGACTACATATTGAATTTGAGGCTAACCTGGGCTACAGGAGACACTGCCTCAAAAGAAACAAAGTTTATACAAGAGATGGCCAGATGGCTCATTGAGTAAAGGCATACTTACTGTTTAGTCTTATGACCTGAGTTCAGTCTTTGGGACCATGTGATAGAAAGAATCAATTTCCTAATAGTTGTCCTCTGATCTCCACATCTGCACCCCCCCCCAATACATGTACAAGAAATGTAATTTTAAAACATTCAATTCAAAAGTTATGTAGATTACCCTTCTCCTGACCCTTACAAGCTTATGTTGTTTCATGTATAGTGTTAGTTGTCTGTGTATATCTTTATGTGAGTCAATTTCAGAGCATCCCGATTTTGTTGATTTAATTTTTGAATATGTAGAAATGAATTAAACATAAAATCAATACAATAAACCGTACTTTAGTAAGTTCCCTCTTTTTTTTAAAAAAAAAAATCTGTTTTCCTCTACCCTTTGTAGGTAACTTGTATTTGTTTTCTTACAGTAAAAATTTTATTGTTCTTCCTACATTTTTTTTTTTTGCAAAACTATCAGGTATGTGTTTTAGTCCCTTTTTGTTCTTATCAAAAATAAAAAATAAGAAAGTCGATATGCTATAGACTGTCTTTGTAAAAGATTCAAAATGCTTTGTCCAAACTGCCTTTAATTTTTAGGTGAGGAAATCAAGGTTTGGTGCTTTCAAATGTCGAACAGTCTTGAATCTGTTTTGCTCTTTTTATCTTTGCTTGTCATTGTTTTTGAATGTGTCTTGTCAGCATTCTTGTTTTTCTGTTAAAATTGATTGTATAGATCTATGGCATATTCTGTTTGTAACTGTAATTTAGACATATAAAAGTATTTATGAGGTTGTATCTTTTAAACAGGTGGTCAGTCTGACCAGGGCTATGGGTCCAAGGATGAGTTAGTCAAGGAGGATGCAGAGGTCCGTGCACCTGAAGAGTACACTCCACACGAGCTGACCTCCACAGAACTGCACATTGAAGGCAAGTGGTGATTTCATCAGTGATTCTCAGGAAGTTAAGGCCTGTTTCATAGATACACTTTGATAGTCTTGAAGGTTTAGATTTTAACAGACTTTAGAAATTTTATTCATTTTCCTTCATTTTGTAAAAAAAAAAAAAAAAAAAAAAAAAAAAAGTGCCATCTATTGTCAAAGTTAGATGGGTAATTTTTTGACAAAACTAGGACTTTGTCCTGTTTTGATCTGGAACTCCTGTTCCTCCTGCCTCTGTCGTCAGAGTGCAAGGACAACAGCATAAGCCAGTCACCATGCCCAGCAGTAAGAGCAAACTTTTGAGCTGTCAACCTGATGCTTCTTGTTCTTCTGCCCTTCTAACTCTAAACCTGAGCATGTACCTTCCCAGGCTCCGAGGGTCCTTTGATTTTAAAAGGCTTTTATTTATTAGGATGTTTTTGGGTGTCTGAAAGTAGATTGTTTGCATTGGTAGGTTACAAATAAGTATGTATGGTTTTCCTCTTTTACACAGGACTCACTGAGGTAGAGAGCATATGAATCTGTAAGGAGTATTTTGGTTTATGACACTAGGCTTTTCCTGTTCTCTTACACAAATGTTTGTTTTCCTTGATCATAATACTTATGCCCTAGAGTTATAAATAAGCTATTTGACAATGGAAGAAATAGAAGTCAAGGCCAAGGGTTTAATTGATTCTCTGAGAAATGCTCAAATCCAGATTATTGAATGCTAGAATAAAACACTGACTTAGTTAGTACTCTTGGTATCTATGGCATAAAGTAAGCCAGGTACAGTAAATCAGTGAAGAATAATCATGCACAGGTCCCTACCTAAAGAAAGACTATATCTGTATATAAAAATTCTCTGGTTTCTGATCATTATTGTTAAAAGTAGGAATGATAACATCCAAATATTTTTTTTCAGAGGTGTGTGATGTATCTGTCATTGGCTCAAAATATTTGCAACCTAGTCCAGGCCCGCAAAGTCCTACTGAGCCTCCTGCATGGGGCAGCAGTATTGTGAAAGTTCCATCTGGGTTATTTGATACCAGCAGTAGGATGAGTAGTACTGGTAAGTATAAAATGACCTCTGCCACCTTTGGAGACAGAATCTCGCCTTGTAGTCAAGCTAACCTTGACCTTGGCATTCTTTCCACCATGCTCAGCTAGAGAGTGTCTTTAATGATACTTGTTCTGTTGACTTATTACAATGGGCGTGCTAGCATGTCCTGAATTCTATCAGTGGGCTAAAGTAAAGTCAAAATTTGTGACTTAAAGGAACAGTTGAGAGCCTTGTATGTTGGCACGCACAAAAAGAGTAGTATGGAATCATTAAAAGCAGATGTGAGGAGTTATGTAAGTTATATGAAATTATTGTACCATTTTGTGTAAGGAAATTGATTGTTGGTGTGTTTTGGTAGTCACTTGTTTAACTTTTTTGATGGGTGTGATGTATGTTTGTTAACTTGGTGTGCTTTTCTTGCTATAGTACCTGATCAATTTAATCATGCTTTTTTTTATTATTGATAATGGTAGTGCTATAGGATCTCCTGTGGTTATCAGGAACAGAGGCAATGATTTGATCAGACCCCAGCACTGAGGAGGCAGAGCCAGGTAGATCTCTGAATTTGAGGCCAGCTTGGTCTACATAGCTAATTTCAGCACAGCCAGGACTATGCAGAAACCCTGTCTTGGATGGATGGATGGATGGATGGATGGATGGATGGATGGATGGATGGGATTGAGGCAGAGTCTTGATATGAATGAATGGATGAATGGACAAACGTAGATAGATAGGTAGATAGGTAGGTAGGTAGGTAGGTAGGTAGGTAGGTAGGTAGGTAGATAAATGGGATAGAGGCAGAGTCTCAGTATAGAGCCCAGGCTGGCCTTGAGCTTGCAGTGATCTTTTAGTTTTCATCCACCATCACAGTGATTACAGACATGCAGCACCAACTACCATGTCTTATCTGATCTTAGAAAATTTATTTCATAAAGGAAAAAAAAGGTGGTAATGGGGTTTTTGGTACTGTATCAGTCAGTTTTATTTTAAAATTGAAAATAAACTGTGCACGTAGACTGTGGGACTACAGTGAGAGCTTAAGTAATCACAAAGGCCTGTTTCTCATAGTAGTAAGGAAGGTGTCAAAGCAGGAATAACTTGACAGTGTAAATAGGCTACTTATTCCCTCAAAAGCCTTTTTAAAAGTATTTCTTTTGGAGTCTGCTATTTAACTCGGCCTGTTTTTCCTAAATTGGCTCTTAAACTATAAGAAGCATCGGTATATGTGTGTTGTAAAGGTGAGCAATACGGGCATATCCAGCACGGACAGCAGTGTTTTCATAGACATGCCTATGCACAAAGGAGGAGGGTAGACATTTACATATTACCTGTAAGAAGCAGGCTTGGAGAGATTTGGGGTGTATTTTTTCTGGATACCTTTTATATAGTTTCTAGATGAAAACCAGGCATCTTCACTGCTAGACCCCGTGGGAGATGTCTTGCTCTGGGTATAATCATTTTATTTGTTACTTTGGAAAATAGTAACATTCACTTAAATATATTACTGCCCCTTTTAGGTGGTACTTCAAATGTACTATTTTCTACGCAAGCTCCAGTTGAAGATGCAGTCTTCGGTGAAGTTACTAATTTCAAGAAGAATGGTGATAGAGGAGAAAAAAGACAGAAGCATTTCTCAGAGAGGAGCTGTAGCTTTAGTTCTGAAAGTCGAGCAGGGATGCTGCTTAAGAAGAGCAGTTTGGATCTGAATTCGAGTGAAATGGCCATCATGATGGGAGCAGATGCCAAGATCCTCACAGCAGCACTGACGTGTCCTAAGACTTCTCCACTTTATGTCTCAAGGACTCAGAGCTTTGAGAACGTTAACTCACATCTGGCTGACACTAGGACTCCGGTATCAGAAGGCACCTGGGATTCTGAGCACAAATCACCTCCTGTGCTAGAGATGCTGGAGGAAAGCCAGGAGCTCCTGGAACCTGTGGTTGGGGATAATGTGGCAGAGACTACAGCAGGGGTGACCTGTGACAGTAACAGTAACCATTCCAGAGACATAAAGGCAGGATCCCAAGATACAGTGAACAAGAGGAGCAGTTCATATGCTGTTGGGAAAGCCATTGAGAGGAAAGATGTGGAAACTGGCCTAGATCCTTTGTCCCTTTTAGCCACTGAGTATGTAGAAAAAACTAGTGATTCAGAAGACAAGTTATTTTCTCCAGTTATTTCACGTAATCTGGCTGATGAAATTGAAAGTTACATGAACCTGAAAAGTCCTCTAGGCAGTAAGTCATCTAGTATGGAATTGCATGGAGAAGGAAGCCAAGAGTCAGGCTCTGCTTCTTCACCTGCCCACCCTTTAGAAAGGAGATCGAGTCTGCCTTCAGACCGTGGTCCACCAGCACAGGACAGTCTGGAGACTGAGAAGAAGTCCCCAGCAGTGTCCAGGTCTAAAACTTTGACTGGGCGTTTCAAGCCGCAAACTCCTTATCGAACTTCCAAAGACCGGTCCACTTCCTTATCTGCGTTAGTGCGTTCTTCACCAAATAGCTCTCTGGGTTCTGTAGTGAATTCTCTCTCAGGGCTAAAGCTGGACAACATACTCTCAGGGCCCAAGATGGATGTCCTAAAATCTAGTATGAAACAAGCAGCAACAGTGGCCAGTAAGATGTGGGTGGCTGTAGCATCTGCCTATAGCTACTCAGATGACGAGGTAAGAATATTGTGCTCTGTAGTCTGTCTGATGTAGGAATGCTTGTAGTGCCTTAATATGTTTGTATAATCTAAAGATTTCTGCTAATGGTATATTTTTTTAATATTTATTTATTTTTATGTATATAAGTGCTCTATCTGCATGTACATCTGCATGTCAGAAGAGGTCATCAGATCACATTATAGATGGTTGTGAGCCACCATGTGGTTGCTGGGAATTGAATTTAGTACCTCAGGAAGAACAGAGGTCTTTACCGCTGAGCCATCTCTCCAGTCCCGCTAATGCTATATTTACATTTTAAAAAATTTATACATGTTCTGTTTTATAAAGTGACTTAAGAAAATTAATGATGTAAAAATATGATACCAGAATTGCCAGGCATGGTGACACTCAGCTATAACCTCAGCACTTGGGAGGTATATGAAGGCATGAGGATCAGGAACTCAAGGTCACCACCTTGGTAATAGTTTAAGGCCAGGATGGACTATATAAGATCCTGTCTTAAAATGGCTGGAGAGAGGGCTCAGTGATTAAGTGCACTGGCTGCTCTTCTAGAGGACCTAGATTCAATTCCTGGCTCTGCATAGCAGCTCACAACCAACTAGCTCCAGTTCCAGAGGATCTTACACCATCTTTTAACCTGCACATGCATTGTACACAAGTGGTATAGACATATATCCCTTACACATAAAATTTTTAAACAAAAATGAACAAGCAAAAAAACATTAGAACCACTTTATAATTCTATAAATAAGTCTAAATTAAAACTTTTGAAAGCACGGGTAGTGTTTGAAGTTATAGAAACATCGTTGTTATATTTGCATAGCATTTTACTTTCTCTTTTGGTTTTGGAGATGGGAAGAGCACTGTGCAGACCAGGCTGACTTCAGGCTTTTCTCCTTCAGCTTCTTCAGTGTTGGTTTTGCTTATATTTACCACTCCACCTTCAATGTGCACTTATATTTTTACATAGCTTTTACCTGTGTCACCCCCTTACTGGACATGAAATCATCTGTAGCTTATTCCATAGATTTCATACAGTATGGTTGTCCTTAAAATGTTATGAATAGACTTAATCATTAGATTTTCTTTTTTTGTGAAGATGGGAATAAGAAACTACTTATTTTATAGAAAAAAAAGTTTTAAATTATTTTTCACATTCACAGAATTGTATGGTACCTGAGTAATTTAAGATGATAAAATTCCACATTGCTAAAGCTCTAAGGTGTATTCAGCCAAAAATAAACATGACGAAGAAAGTAAAGAAGCTGGGAAATAAACTGGGCAAATAAGGCTTATTGAAGGAAAGCTGTGAAAAAGTACTAATTGAATAAAAAGTACAGGATTATGACAACAAAGTGCCTTTTGTCTGTATGGTACCAGGACCTTTGCACGTCTAGCTTCATTCTTAGTCTTTGTAGATAAAAAAGCTTTGCAAGATCAGTCAACACAATACAGAACAACCTTAAGTGTTACCCGGCGGCTAGATCTGTGTGACTTAGCTGGTAGAGTGCCAGCCTCACATAGAAGGCCCTTGCTTTCTCCCTCCATGAGTGTGAGCTGTGCGCTATGGGCTAGCTTAGCATTATGATAAAAAACAGAGTGAAGCATTTTATTTTTGAAATGTTCTCTGATGTATTTAGAAAGGATTTTTACATGGTTATTTGGATTTGGACTCTGGCAGTGCAGAGTCTAGTAAAGAATCAGTGCATTTGGGGTGCTTAATTAAGCAATAGGGGGTTACTAATCATGTAATGGTGTAAGTAAACGATTAGTACACCTAGGGCACAACTCAATCTCTTTTGAAGAATGTCACTTTGTGAGGGGACAGTTTTTGAGCATCTCAGCCAGGTATATCACTTCTTTAAAGTCTTAGACTGTAGAAATTTCAGAAATCAGTGAGATAACTTGAGTGTTGAGAAGACATAGGGGTTATTTGCTTTAAGATGTGGAGTTTAATTCTGAAAGGAGTAAAATGAATAAAGTTCCATTGCAGAAGATATTTATGTTTGTGTGGGTTTTCTTCTCTTTAATTATAGGAAGAAACTAATAAAGATTATAGTTTCCCAGCTGGTCTAGAAGATCATCATATACTGGCAGAGAATCCGTCCCCTAATACAAGTATCTCAGGGTTGGTTCCCAGTGAACTTACCCAGAGCAACACAAGCCTCGGGAGTAGCAGCAGCAGTGGAGATGTTGGAAAATTTCAGTGTCCAGCAGGTATGGGGAAAGATTGCTTTTTGTGGTTTGTTTTTTTCTTGTTTTACTTATTTATAGTGCTGAAGATTGAATTAGGGCCTACTCATGCTGTTCTGCCACTTAGCTACACTCTGTTTTAATTATGCCTATAACCCTTCACCCCCCCCCATGCTATTTTATCTGACTTTATATGATATTCAACTACTATTACCATGTGTTGTCAACTGAACCAATTAGGAAATCAATCTCAGTCTCTCCCTCTTCTTCCTTCCTTCCTTTCTCCCTCCTCTGAGACTGGATTTGTGGAATGGGAAAATTTGTGGATTTGGGGAAAAAAAAATTTTAAATCTTGTTCTTTGGATAAATCAGTGATTGAAATAGATTTTAAGAACCTCTGGGGATACAACTAATTTCAAAACAGAGAGAATTATTACCTCTGTTATTAAGGATAACTGTTATCTACTCTTTTTTTTCCTGATTCTTTGAGACAGAGTTTCATCACATGACACAGGCTTAGCCCTGATAATTCTTCTTTTCCCCCTTCCAAGTTCTGGTATACAGGTGTACACCTGTAATCATCTGAGTTGTCACTGAAAGAGTGTGTGATAAACAGTTATATGTCCTTTGCCTACATTTAATTACCTTATTAATTTTTATCAGTTTATATGTATATGCACACACAGATTTATATGGTAAGTTATCCGTAAATGCCAGATTTCATGGTACTTCCCTCCTTGATGCTTTAGTATATATTTCCAAAGCATTGAGAACATTTTCATACATTATGTGTTCTATTTCTTACTTCTCTTTAGGTGAAGTTCCATTTTCAAGAAATATTAAAGGGCAGGACTTTGAAAAATCAGACCACGGTTCTTCTCAGAATACCAGTATGTCTAGCATCTATCAGAATTGTGCAATGGAGGTAAAGATTTTATAGTTCTTGTATCTGTGGTAAAGAGGCTGTAAGCGTACTCTTATCTCATAATACCACCATGTGGATAATCAAAGGAGTGCTTAATATCTTTGAGGCAACAGACGGGTAGTTTTGTCTGTAATATAAAAGCTATTAACTTCAGTTGAAATCAATAAAATAACTAAATATTTTATTTTACTTGATTTCAGTAGAATAAACCATTCAGATCCATTTCCATTAGAGATTCTCAGTGTCCTACTTTCCCTATAGGTTTTGATGTCGAGTTGCTCACAGTGTAGAGCTTGTGGAGCTCTGGTTTACGATGAAGAAATCATGGCTGGATGGACAGCAGATGATTCAAATTTGAATACAACCTGCCCGTTCTGTAAAACCAACTTCTTGCCTCTTCTCAATGTAGAATTTAAAGACCTGAGAGGCTCTGCCAGGTTAGTATTGTTCCCTCAGAAAGTAAGTGCCCTGGAGACAGGACTTCTCAGAAAGGGCACAGCATTCACAGCGGGTGGCTAGCAAGTCCTCCTGTCTCTCTAGTGTACTGCTGTTTTACTTCATATGTGATTACCAAGAGTAGATTCTTGAAACTAAACTCTGTTTAGTGTGTGTGTGCTTGAGTGCATGAGTACATGAGCACATCTGTGTGCGTTGAGGGCAAAGAGAGTGTTGGATCCCGTGGTGCTAGAGTTACAGGCACTTGTTAGCTGCCCCACATGTGAGCAGGAACCAGACTCTATTTTGCAAGGGCAGAAGATGCTTTTAACCAAGCCATCTCTCTAGTCCCCAGCTTTGTGTTTTGACATCACTATGAAATGTTTAAAGGAGTGTGTCTGCCCATGTTTATGATTATGTGTCTATTCCTTCTCTGGGCTTTGGAAATTCTCAGCGAGATCTTGTCTAAGTCCTTAGATTTTATCTAGCTCCTGTTATTTTATGAATTCTTTTTTCCCTCCTGTGACTTGAAAAACTGAACATTTTTCTGACCACTTAGACTCCTTTATGGGGCTACTTTTGACATAGCAGCTGGTTTTTATCTGGATCAAGTGATCTCAGAAGAGATGAAGGAGAGAAGTGGAAAGACAGCCCTGTATAACATAATTTGGAAGTGATATCCCATCACTTCTGCTGTGTTCATATTTACCTGCTGAAACTAGGTACAAAGAAAAAGGAACTACTCATGAGGATTAATACCAAGAAGCAGCTATTGTTGGGGGTCGGTGGAAGGATATCTTGAGGCCACCTACCACAGATGTATGGGCCATGCAAAAACCAAGGAACCCCATAAATAATCAAATAATGTGTCCACTTTCTAGAGACTATAGGCGTAAGAGGAGTGAGCACAGCGTTCCTTACCAGGGACTTCATGTGGGCAGGATGAATGTGGACATTGTCACCCAGTGAAGTAAACAGCAAAACTGAAGTGCTGAATGGTTGCTTCTTGGCTTCACCTCAGTAGGACTGTTCAAAGTGGTTTTATCAGCATCATCTTCAACATTTCTGTTGGCTGGACCCTGACCAACATCTTCCACAAATAGTGAAAGAGACACCTTCTAAGACCCTGACCAATGAAAAGCTTGGATTTAGACAGGTTGAGAACAGTTGATCCCCAACTTTTCCTGGAAGTTCCTTGCTGTCTCTGCTGTTGTATTCTGCCAACTGGTTCACAGAAAGGATGCTGCTGCTCATTCCTCAGTACTGCTTTGCTACTACTCAAAGTGCTGTTGTCCAAGCTAGCTTAATTCCACAGGGCTTGTCTCTTTGGGATCAGGTACTAAGGAATGGGCTTGGAAGGGCTCTGCAGGCATTGAAAACTACTGGTGGGGAGAGCTATCATGTTTCTCCACAAAATCTTTAGTATCTGGAAAGTCTGAACAACCATCCATTTTGAAACTTGAAATGCAAGCTTCTCTGTGACCACCATGGCCAGCAGTTCTAAATAGTTGATGTTGATTCAAACTTTGAGACTCTGGCCCCAAGTAAAAGCACAGCCTAATTCAGTGAAAACTCTCTTGGTGATAAGTAACTCAGTCCTATATGAGCAATAAAATGTAAGATGTGACTACATCAAAACTCTGTAAAGTACATGTGACATCTTCCATAACAATGGGTTCCATAGATTGACAGGCTCACAATAATGGTCTAGGGGAAGATCTAGTGTGATCTCGGCCATACAGATAGTGCAGAGGTCACCAGGCTATTAACCACATCTGCTTCTAGCCTTCTGGGTGGAAAACAAGTTATACATCCCTCCCCTTGAAGGGACAGTCCTGTGTGCTTAATATTCCTGGTCCCCTAGTGTTTATTTGTGAACATAAGGATATCTGTACCTCCCACATTGCCCCCCCCCTTTTTTTTTTTTTTTAATTTTAAAGAGAAAATTGAGGCTGTAGTAGAGGCCAAGGTTGAAAGCATTGTTTGTATGGCTAGGGTAACTAATACAGGTTGGCATACAGAAGAGTAGCTAATAGGGGACCAAGGAAAGGGGAAGGCCATCTTAACCATAATGGCCATTCAAAGGTCACTTGAGAGATTTTATTTCCTTATGCAGGTCATTAATGTGACCATCCATAGTATGGGAGAAATGTGATGCATTTAAGTAGCACATGCCAGAAAAATTGTTGACGAGCTAGATTGTGCTTGAGCAACAGATAATCTAAAGTAGTTCTGTATTCTGCTTCTCAGTTCACCATCTCTTGATTGATTTCTGTTGTAAATTTTTGTTGTCGTTGTTTTAAGACAGGGTCTCTGTGTAGCCTGGGCTGTCCTGGCCTTGCTTTGTAGACCAGACTGGCCTTGAATTGACAGAGATCGGCTGCCTCTACCTTTCTGAGTGCTGGGGTTACAGGCGTACATAACTGCACCCAGATATTTGCTGTAAGTTTTTTAAGAGACTAGGAATAGGCGAGTCTCTTCTGATAGAAAAAGATTGTTCTTGTTGTCTGCTAAATATACCAAAATATTCTGAACTCGTGTGACTAAATATATGTAGTCTATGCTTCATGCAAATAACTTATTCCAAAGGGGAAAAAACAATCCATAGCATGGCAAAACAACATTATACTCTTTGCTATTACAGGTCTACCTTTTGTTCCCCCCTGACAAAAGGCATTTGGATTCTGCACTGACAAGCTGAGAATTAACATGTAATATAGCCAGTAAATATAACAGCATCGTTTGGGTCATTAGTATAGTGTCCTCCATATATGTATATATACGTGTATATACACCTATACACATATATTTGTCTCCCCGCTGTCTCAGCTTGATGAGTAAGGTTTGATGTCTCCCCAAGTCATTGGCTTACTCTTCTTGGGGCATCTTTTCTTGGTTTGTTGTCTACCTTCAGACACTTCATTTGTCCAGTGGTCTCTGGAATGCTGTCTAGGTTGGATGCATCAGAGCAGGAACCATCTGGGACTTCATTCATTTTCTGAAAAGCAACAAGCAGAATTTCATCCTGATACTAGAAGAACACTGGGACCTTTTCACTGATTAGTTTCTAGATCTTCCCATTTAATAGATACTTTTGCTTATATTTCCTTTAGGAAAAGAATACCTTGGCAGGAGAAGTATTACTCTTTAAAGTAAAAAAAAAAAAAAAAAATTAAAGTTAGCATAGCTAAATGTAGCATAGTATGTGGGTGTATATAGTCTGTTTTTACTTTAAAAATCTGCCGATTAAGTATTTGAGGTGGTATTCCACAACAACTTGATCCTGTAAGGGATTCCAATAACATAATTACAAGTTCATAAATTGCAAAATTCTTTAAACTTTTGGCTGGTATAAGCAGGACAATTACCAGTGTCTAGTGGTAATGGGAGTTCTAGAAAAGAAGAGGTATATAATAAATGATAATAGCATCTGAGATGGTTTCAACACGGTGAACAGAAGTATCAGTTAACTAGAAAAAATACCAACTGTTACATGAACATATTTTAAATGCCCATTCATCCGCTTTAAAGATGAGAAAAAATTAGAAAAATGGGGCTTCTGGGCTCAGCCCTCATAGAGTGAAGATTCTGTGAATTAGGCAAATGTAAATAAGGTCAAGGGACATAGCACTTTCTCCATGTAACAAGAAGCCATTCATGTTTGGGCAGCTTGTTTGACGGTTGTTTGTACATGTTTTGTTACCTTTAAGTTCTGGTTTCATTTGTATTTTGCTAAAGATAGTTCAAACAAAGCAAAACAAAACAAAAAACTAGAATCAACGTTTGACCTCCTTCAACCTCCATGGTGTAGAGAGCTGGTGTCCTTTGCCATAACTATGTATACATCTGTATCGGGATCTGCAGGTGCTGAAGGGCAAGCTTTAGCAACAACTGGAACAGCTACAAGCCTGGCTGATTCCCTGGGCTGAGAAAGCCACAGTTCTGCCTAGCTCACAATTAGTGCCTGAGTTCAAATTTTAGTATTTTAAAGTTTCAGTATTAATTCTTTGAGGAGAAATCATTACTTTTTGTATAATAGTGCATTAATTTTGTACCTTATGAGCTATGCTTTTGGAGTTTTTCTTTTTGAAGTCGTTCCACATGCATGGTTCAGATTTTCTCCCTGAATCTTCATCTCCTGCTTTTGTTGTCATTTGTAGTGGAATGGATTGAGGCCACATGCTGGGCCCAGTGGTTGACTGTTTTTTTTTTTTTTTTCTCCTCTGGCATTTAGGCCTTTACCTAGGACTCTCCTCTATGGATGACAATAGAAATCTAGCTTTTGTTTTCTCTATGTGGCAAGCCATTTATCCCAACTAGATTTTCTGTCCTTTGCTTGTAGATTTGTGGTGTCAGCTTTATCATGTGGCTCTCTGGTTGAGTATTCTTGTGTTTATTTTGTGAATCCATCATTACTTTTATTACTGGACCTTTGTGTAGCTGGTAGGTAAAGGAAGTTTCTTATTTGGGATTTGTTTTTAATTCCTGCTTATAGTTATTCTTTCCTGTAGACTTTTAGACCAACCTGGAATTCCCAGCCTTCATTGAGGTAGCAGTAGAGCTTACTGGGGGACAATTACTTTTTCAATGTTTTTGACTTAACCTGTGAACATGATGCATTTCTCATTATTTTCACAAATCTTTTATGACCTTTTTTACAGCTTTGAAATTTTCTTCAAATGTGCTTGTACTTTTATGTTGCTTTAATTTCATTCTTAAGTTATAGTGTTAGGAGTAACTAATTGGGTATAATGGAGGATTATTGATTTTCCTCCCTGCGTGTCATTATGGAAGATTTCAGACTTGAAAAAAACGTTTGAAGATTTGGAAGGGAAGGAAAGTGCTGGGGTTATGTTCTATTTCTGACACACCCTATGCCACTATGAAGAATTTTTCAAAAATAAATTCCTAATTGTCTTCCTCATATTCTCCATTTAACACTGTACTGTACCTGCTTTTATCATCTATCTGTCTATCTCTATTAGTCTCTTACACCTTTATTCACCTAAAAGTAAAAGCCAGGTATGGTGGCTGAAATTTCAGCACTTGGGAGGCTGAGGCAAAAGAGTTCCTGCAACTTTGAGGTCAGCCTGAGCTTGAGTGAGTTCCTGTCTTAACAAACGAGAATAAAAGGGCCAAAATGGCCTGGTGGGTAAAGGCACCTGCTACCACATGTTTGATCTCCAGGATCAAACACATGCATACACATATTAATAATAAGTAAAATTAAAAATTTTGAATCAAATAAAAGGCAAAGGTGTTAATGTATTTCTTGACTTGAATGTGAGCTATCATTAACTACAATCCAGCATTACATAAAATAAAATGGGCAAATTTAAAATATATCATTTGAAGAATAAATGTATACATTAGAGGAAATCAAACCCTCACAAAGAGAGTAAACATTATCATTACCTCAGATAATAGTGTTCCTTGCATGGCCCTATCCTCACCCAGTCCCTTCCCAGAGAAAGGAGGAAAGAAGATGAAAATAATAAGAGCACAACATGGAGGTGTTTAGAAGTCGCATTATTAGCAATTAAGATTAACATAGATTAGCACCTGAGATTATAGATTATAGTGCCCAGATCAACATTAAACATGATGCTGCTAGAGCCTGCCTGCTTCTCTACCTTATACTCTGTTTATTTTGGAGGGGTTTGAGATAGGATCTTGTTAGGTAGCACACGCTGAACTTAAACTCAAAGTCTTCTTCTCTTGGCCTCCAATTTCTCAGATTACAGGTTTGTCGTAGCATGACTCTACTAAATTTTTATTTAAAAGTTTGTTTTACATTTACTTCCTTTATATGTATGAGTATTTTATTGTCTGCACATATAGGCACCATGTGTCTGCCTGGTACCCAGGGAGCATTGGACTATCCTGGAACTGGAGTTTTATGGATAGTCGTAAGCTACCATGTGGGTTCTGGGAATCAAACTCAGGTCCTCTGCAGGAGCAAGTGCTCCTAAGGGCTGAGCCTCCTTGCCCTTCCCCCATCCCTCCTCACAGGGTCTTTCTGTGTAGCACTAGATGTCCTGGACCAGGCTGGCCTCAAACTCACACCCTGCTTCTGTCTCCCTGAGTGCCTTTTTTTTTTTTTTTTCTTAACTGAAGAAATACTTTGTTTTCCTTTTTCATCCTTTTCTTTGATAGTGTCAGAAGCCAGCACCTTAGCCCTCTTGTTTACAGATTTTAGGGTGGCAGAGTGGGAGTAGAGCAGCAATGAGGTCTGAGCAGGGAACACATCCGTCTGGAATTGCAACTAATGGCTCTTTTATTATAAAGCAGTGACTCTAAATAAGATTATTTGAGGACCTGGGGATGTAAACAAAAAGAGTTGGTCACACACACTTTTAGTCGTAGTACTTGGGAGGCAAAAGCAGGAAGATCTCTGTGACTTGCTGTTTCGGCGAGCCATGGCTATATATTAAGACCCTGTTTTAAAAATTATGTATTTTATATATGTACAGAAACAGGAGTGTGTGTGGAGGTCACAGGCTGACTTTCTCAAAGTTGCTTCTCCTTCCACTGTGGGTTCCAGGGATCCAGCTCAGGTCCTCAATCTTGCATGACAAGTGCATTTACTCACTGAGCTAACCTAGACTCAAGAATCTTTTTAAGCCTTTTTTTCTTTTCTGTTCCTTATTTAGTTTTTTCTTGAAACCAAGTACGTCTGGTGACAGTTTACAAAGTGGCAGTATTCCATCAGCAAATGAGCCCTCAGAACACAAACCTGTGTCCAGTTCAGCAGAACCTGACTTGATCAGCTTTATGGACTTGTCAAAACCCAGCCAGACCATAGCAGAAGAAGCAAGCTATACAGTTGAATCAAGGTACCACAGAGCGCATTGTATGGAATGTGGTCTTCCTGTGAACCGTCTGTAGCTAAGGACAGCCTGGCTGGGCTTGGTGGTGCGTGTCTGACTGAGAGGCAAGATTGCAAGTTCAAGGCCTGTCTGTACCACCCTGCCAGTGTATCATATGCTGTCTCTGTTTTTAGCTAAACCGTGGCCTGGTAGAAGTTAAATGCCTCTCAGCAGATCTGTACTTGCTTACATGGGCAAGTACCTCTTTGAGCATTTGCTTAATAAAGATGAAATAATGCTTGAATAAAGCAACTGAATAAGAACTTTTTTTAAAAACACATATTGTATCTTCCCACACCCCTCCAGTTAGCCTTCTGACTAGTGTTATGAAAATGCTTTGAAAATGTTTAATTATTTTATAGAAAGGAGGATGGCAGAGATTGAACGGCAGGTGTCAGGAGGCAAGTGCTCTACCATGGAACCACACTTTCAGCTCCACATTTAACAGATACAAGTTCCTTTTAGGGAATTCAGAATATTTAAATCCATTGTAGAAAATACTGTACCTCTCTAGGATTTAGATGTTTCTCATAACTTAACATTGTTTCCTTTTTTTTTAAGTGATGAAATAAAGAAAACTAGTGTTGATGTCCAAAGTGTGAAAATTTCATCTGTGCCTAAACGAAATGTATCTTTGACTCGAAGTCACAGTGTCGGAGGTCCTTTGCAGAATATTGACTTCTCCCAGCGACCATTTCATGGCATTTCAACTGTCAGTCTTCCAAATAGTCTGCAGGAAGATGTGGTATGTATTGTTGTAACCATACTGGACACTCTCGTAACATAGCTTCAACACATGTAATTTAATATGAAAAGTGATAGGTGCAAGTTTTTTGGTGGCTCACACCTGTATTTCCAGCACTCAAGGCCAAGACAGGAGGATGAAATTCAGCTTGTGCTACACAGTGAGTTTTAGGCCTGCCAGAACTACATAGCAGGACTGTTCTGTTGGGGAAGTGTCTCAGCCACTAATGTGCTCCTGCACAAGCTTGAAAATTCAGAAGTTCAGATCTCCTGCACCAAAAAGCCACGTGATGGTGCATGTCTAATAATCCAAACACCCTGTAGATGGAGACAGGAAGATCACTGGGCTTGCTCGTCAGCCCAGCTGAATCGGTGAGCTCCAGGTTCATCGAGAGACTCTGTCTCAAGGGTAAGGTAGAGAGTGATTGAGGGAGGTACCCAGTGTCAATGCCGCACAAACACATAGGAACATAGAAACTTGCCAGGGTTAGTGGCACATGCCCGTCCCATAAATCCATAAAGAAACCGAAAGCTTTTTAAACTTAAAACTTAACTTACTTGTGTGTATATATGTATGCATGTGTTTGTGTGTGTGCATGCATCGTACGTGCATGTGTATATTTGTGTATTTTGGCTTTTTGAGACATGGTCTTGCAGCTGGCTTCAACCTTGTGGGAATTCTCATGCCTCTATCTCCCAAGTTCTGGGATTACAGGCATGTGCCACTATACCCAGCTTAAACTTCTTAATATGGAAATTTTTTAAAATGTACAAGGTCTCACGATGTAGGCTAGGCTGACTTCAAACTCATAGAGATCCGCCTGCCTCTGCCTTCCAAGTAGTGTGTGGTACCTCTCCTGGCTTTGTTCAATAAATCTCATTTATGCAAATCTTTTTTACTTTTCCATTATTTTGAAGGCAATATCAAACAATGTATATGCCATGTGGTAACTATTTCAGCAGGTATCTGTAAAAGATGACTTTAACAAATATAATTATAATGTTATTATTATGCCCCAAACTAGATGATCATCAGGATAATCAGTCTTACTTCAGAGTTTTAATAATTAAAGTAGTGTCAGATATGTGTATGGAACGGGGTGTGGTTTTAGGCATCAAGATGAAGTCATGCCTTTCAGTTGGTACACTTTAGTCTTTAAATTGCAGGCTCCTTTCTTTTTCATTTCAGTAATTTGGATTACTGGATCTATTGTCCTTTGGGTACTAGAGGTTTCCACAATCCTGATTTGGTTGATTGCAACCTTACAAATTGGCATTTGAATATAGAAGGTTGGTTAGCTTCGGGGTTTTTTGTTGTTGTTTGTTTTGATTTTATTTTATTCTAATATTAACTTTATTATAAAAACTTGAAAATAAAAAAAAATATCAAAAACCAAAATTAACAAGACCCAAAGTCTGTACATCTTAATGAACTTTTATGCATTTGGAATAGCCATTTTGAAGTTGTGGGCCTTTGTGTTGGGTTTTACACTGTCACTTTTTTTTTTTAATGTTTCATTTTTTGAGACATCTCACTATATGGTCCTAACCGACCTTGAATTCAAATGTAGATCACATTGGCCTCAAACCTGGAGCAGTTCTTTCTCTGCCAGCCACCTCTTCTAGCTGGCAAAGAATATAAAAAAAAAAAAAATTATTCCATCTTTCAGAGTTGTGAAAAAATGCATTATTTTTTAGTCTTTTAAAACTATCTTCTACATTTATTTAAAGAGCCTATTGAAATATAGATTATTAACTTTTCCTGTAATGATTTTGCTAAAGCATAATCTAGTGGCTTTTTTCTTTTGTTCATAAGCATATTTTGCTACATATAATAATAGTCCTGAAATAACAGTTTTAACTGGATAGAGAAGCATAATCTCACTGCAGAGTACTGGCAAGCAAATAGAGTTAGGTAATGTCTACTTTTTATCTGTTTTTAAAGGACCATCTAGGAAAGAGACCCAATCCTCCTCCTGTGTCTGTGCCCTATTTAAGTCCTCTAGTGCTTCGGAAGGAACTTGAATCTTTGCTAGAAAATGAAGGCGATCAGGTCATTCATACATCCTCCTTCATCAATCAACATCCAATCATTTTCTGGAACCTGGTTTGGTATTTCAGGCGTTTGGACCTTCCTAGCAATTTGCCAGGACTTATCCTGACGTCTGAGCATTGTAATGAAGGTGTGCAGGTGAGAGTTGGGCTTCTGTACTGGCATCGCACTGCTACAGTTTGAGTGAGGCAGAACCTCAAGCTACTGAATGTACATAACGAGCTTTACAAACTAGTAGGTAAAACCTTGGGTGGGATGGTACAGTGTTTGGGATCTGAGAGCCTGCTGGTTTTGTTTGTTTTTCTTGTTTTTTTTTTTTATGATCTCCAGTTTTAAGGTTTTCTGGTCCAGGATGACTGACTTCTGTCTTCAGGCTCTCACAGTCACATCCCAGCCAGCAGTGAGGAGAAAATTGATAGCCAAGAGAGTATATTCTCGCTTAGAGTTCATGGAGTTGTACATCATGTTTCCACCTGTGTGTGTCCATATGGCCTGGATTTAGGTTGCTCTGGCTAGCTGTGCGGGTGGCTAGAAAAGGAAGTTTTATCATCAGCTGGTGTATTTTCTCCTAAAATATGCACAGCTATCTTATTGGAAAGGTCTTATCCATAATTTTGAGATAATATAATTAAAAGTTAGGGAAGTAATTAGTGTAAGGTAAATGCCTAATTAGTGATTACACTAATTAGTGATTACACTGATTAGTCTCCAGCTGCCTGCCACCCAAAGCCCTTACTGGGGTCTCTTTCTGCAGACAGGGAGCTGCCGGCCTTTCTCTGTTTTATAATTTCAAATATCCAGAGACACCAAGCCACAAACACATTTGGCACGTAACAGACTTTACTAAAGTATTATAAATTCTAGCTTGAATTGTTTATTTTAACAAGTAGTGAGTGAAAAAAGTTGCCTAGTAAAATAATAGACACTCTTATACCATGTCTTTCTAGACTTCAGCTGTCAGGATGATTTACCTCACCTGTGTCTTACCTTAGACTTTGTTGTAATGGTAATTGACCTCTCCTAGGCCTTTGTACCATTTATCAATGTATCCATCCAGTCTTTTAAGAAAACAAAATTTACGTGCCAGAAAATAACAAGGCAGTTTATCATCTGAAATTAATAAAAATGAAAACTTTTGTTCAGAATTTTGGGTCTAGAATTTTTTTTTAAACTTGTTATCTTATTACTGATAACATTTTACTTGGGAAACTAATTTTGTTAATCTCTTTTAGCTTCCTCTATCGTCTTTGTCCCAAGACAGCAAACTTGTATATATACAACTGTTATGGGATAATATCAACCTTCATCAGGAACCAGGAGAACCTCTGTATGTCTCTTGGAGGAACTTGAGTAAGTAAAAGAGAATTGAAGACACAGGGTTGGGCTTGGTGGCACATTCCTTAAATTCCAGGACTCGAGGCAGAGGCAGGTGGTTCTCTGTGACTTCTAAGCCATCCTGGTCTACATAGGACCCATTACATAGTTAGACCCCCCCCTCCCTTTTAAAAAAAGAATAGTGCCTTTAAAACAGTACTCAGGAGGCAGAGGCAGGTGGATCTCTGAGTTCAAGGCCAGCCTGTTCTACAGAGTAAGTTAAGTTCCAGGACAGCCAGGACTACACAGAGAAACTCTGTCTCAAAAAATCAAGTGACCAACTGAATGAATGAACAAAGTAATAAAGACAAAACAGTACTGGCAGGATGATTCAACAGGGAAGCAAGCCTGGCCAACAGAGTTTAGTCCTGGGACCTATATGGTGGAAGGAGAGACTGGCAAAAGTTGTCCCTCTGACCCCCAAACGTACATAGCCCCCACACATACATTTGTATATACATAGACACACAACAAATAAGTAAATATATATATATAGTGATCATCTTCACTTATGCTAACTTTGGCCTTAAGTCCTCTTTCTCAGATGTACATGTAGGCTGCTGATTTTTACTTTCATTGTGTGTGTGTTACTTTTTTTCTGTGTTTGGCATTTTGAGTAAAATAATGTCATGGAGGATTATTTTTATGATCATGTCTGTTTGGTTCTAAATGCCTCTCATGCTTGGATACCCATTTTCATACATTTTAGGAAGTACTCAGCAAGCAATTTGTCTGCTGAGCCAAATTGATAGCTTTATTTTATTTTATTTTTTTACCTTTTATTGGCATCTGAATATAACATTTCTTTAACCTGTCCCCTATATTTGATATTCTTTCTTCTTCTTGACCCTTGTCTGCTGACAAGATGCTTTCTCTTGTGTTTGTCATTTGACTGAGTTCATCTCTCTTATTGCTAGCTTTGTTTTTTTTTTTTAATCTCAGTTTTTCATCCTTGTTGACAAACTTCTCATCTGTATTGCTGACATTCTTATCTATGTCTTAAAATTATATCCTTTTACCAGGTGATGGTGGCACATGCCTTTAATCCCAGCACTCAGGAGGCAGAGGCAGGTTGGATCTCTTGAGTTTCAGGCCAGCTTACTCTACAGAGTGAGTTCCAGGACAGCCAAGGCTACACAGAAGACCCTGTCTTGAGAGAGAGAGAAAAAAAGATGAATAGTGAGATGGCTCAGTCTACAGGCACTTGCCTGAAAGCCTAACCACATGTGGTGGAGGGAGAGAACCAACTTCTGAAAGGTGTCCTCTAACCTCTCCATGTACGCTATGTCATGGGCATGCATGCATGTATGAACACACGTACAAATAATTTTTTTAAGATGGATTGTTTGGTTTAGTGATTGCATCTCAATGAGACTTGTTTTTGAGAAATCGAGGAGCTAGAGTGATGGTAGTTAACCTCAGTTAAGAGTGCTTGCTGCTCATTCAGAGGACTGGAGCTCAGTTCCCAGCACCTACATCAAGTGTGTTGTCAGACACCTCATGACAACCTGCAAATCCAGCTCCAGGGAATCAGACACCCTCTTCTCGGTACAAGGGCAGCTGTGCACAGAAATACATACATGCACATGTACACATCATGCACAAGAATAGTAAAAATTTTAAATTTGAGGATTCAAGAGTATAGGTAAAGTACTTCCCTAGTATAAGAAGACTTGAGTTAAATCCTTAGCACAGAAATTCCTTAGCTGTCTATGGTAGTGTATGCCCATAATTCAAGCACTCAGTTGAGACAAGAAGATAGATCACAAGTTCAAGGTTAGCCCAGACAACACTGCAAGCTCCTGGTCAATTTGGACTTGCACATCTAGACCATATCTCAAAATGGATGAATGAAGGAGTTGAACAAGTGGTAGAGTTGTTTATTTGTACTGTCCTCTGAAATCACTGCTGGCGTAAAGATCAAGTCTGAGATTAACCAGTAGGAAGGAGCTGGTGGCCTTAGAGAATTGTGCTGTTACTGAAGTTGAAAATGAAGAGTTACTGGTTTAGTTTGCAGCTGTGCTATTTAAGAAATTATTTTATAACAATTATTAGACATGAGGGTAGAGTAGGAGAATATTCCCATCTCCTGCTAATGTGGGTAACAGTGTGTAGTCCTAAATTATCAGCATCAAAGTATATTTTTCTTGCAGGCTAAGCATACACTTTGTAAATTTATGCATGTCTAATGTTAGCATATGAGTCAACTCCACTCCATTCACACTCTTTTAACTTTCTTAAGGCTGGAAAGATGGCTCAGAGTTTAAGAGGACTGGTTGTTCTTCCAAATGTCCTGAGTTCAATTCCCAGCAACCCTTCTTCTGGCCTGCTGGCTTACATGCAGGCAGAATACTGTATAAATAATAAATAAATAAATCTTAAAGTTATTTTCTCATGCTTATGTTTTAGATATTACATTGTATATTATGTACATATGATTTTTCTTTTTGTTTTTTGTGGTTTTGGTATTTTGAGACAGGGTTTTTCTGTGTAGCCTGGTTGTCCTGAAACTCCCTCTGTAAACCAGGCTGGCCTTGACCTCAGAGATCTACTTGCCTCTGCCTCCCGAGTTCTGGGAGGAAAGGCATGTGCCACCACCACCCACCTATGATTTTTATTTTCTAATAAAAATTTAACTATGAACTGGACAGTTCTTAAGCAGTTTCTTCCTCATTGGTATATTCACTTCTGGTATATTCACTTTTAGTAAAGGTTGCTCCACTACAGAATATAGTGTATCATACCCCAGCCTCAGGAAAGAAGCTGTAAGTTGGAGAAAAGGGAAGATGGTTATCCTATTTAAAGAGAGCAGAGAATGTTTTAGTAAGCACATTATCACATAATTTTACTGGCAAGTGAAAGGTGATATTGAATAGACAACTAGAGCTGACACAACTCTGGAAACCTTGTTACTTGTTGAGAAACTTGCTTTTCATGTGTTGTTCTTTAGATTCGGAGAAGAAACTGTCGCTTTTATCAGAGGAGCAGCAGGCAGCCAACGCTTTAGTTGAGACTATCAGGCAGAGTATTCAGCAGAATGATGTTCTTAAGCCCATCAACCTGCTTTCCCAACTCATGAAACCAGATGTGAAAAGACAAAGGTAATGGTCTTTATATGCTTTTCTTTACACCACTCGATTTAGCATTTTATGGTGTATGGGTTTTTTAAACTTTTTATTAATTCTTTGTGAAATTTCACATCACACACCGCAATCTTTCTCTTCTCTCAGTCTCTTCATACCTACCCTCTGCCCTTGCAACCTTCCTGCTGAAAGAAAAAAACAAACAAACAAAAAAAAACAAAACAAAATTCATAGAAGTGTGTCCCACAGTATACCCTTTTGTCCACACTTCCTTATTGGCAAAATGTTCATTGCCGTGAGTCATTGGTCTGGTTTAAGGCTCTGTCTCCTGTTACATTTTCAATGCTGGATATCCTCTCAGATATCCTGCTGTTGCCCTGTGTCATGGAGCTCCTTTAGCTTTGGATCTGCTGGACCGGCCCCTCATAGGGTCCAGCAGTTCATAGATGGGGTAGATATTGTAGTGGGCCAACTCAAAGCCCTGTATTTGGGCCTGTATAATATTTGAGCTGGTCAGCCTGCCAATTTCCTGTACCCCAGCTCACCCAATGCCACAGCAAGCAAGGGGCAGAGCCAACCTTCTGGCTCTCATGCCCTCAAACCAGCTCACTTGTACCCAGACCAGTAGATACAGCTCCTTTGTGCTGCCCGGGGCCTGCTCTCCCAAGTGCTGCAGCTGGTGAGTGGCAGGGCCAGTTCTCCTGCCTATCGTGTGGCAAGGGGTGAGAGGGAAGCATCTCTCTTCTCTCACCCATGCCACCACACAGCATACAAGTGGTGGGGCTAGCTCTCCTACACTCATGCCCTTAGGGTGGGCTCACCTGCAACCTCCACAACCAAGGCCAGCTCCGCTGTGCTTTTTGGGTGAGGTGTGGGCCTCTCCTGTGTACTGCAGCTGGTGAGGGCTGGGCCTAGCTCTGCATAGCCCTCAGATGTCAGCATGGCCCCAGGTGGCAGTGAGACCGGGGACATCTGCCTGGCCTCTGATGGTCACAGTCCCCACCTGCAGCCCCTGTTGCAGGACCATGGTTCCAGACGTGGCCTTTGGTGGCAGCGTAGCCCACGAGTTCACCATGGTCTTAAGTGGCATCGCCCAGCTACTCACATCCGGATGTTCCTCACTACCCTCAAGTCTCCAGTTCCTCCTCTCTTCATTATGCCCACATTCTTCTGTTTCTCTTTCTCTCTCCACCACTTAACTTGCTCCTCTTAGTGGTGCCAGGTGCCTCTGGGTATCTAGGGTCATCTCAGGAATGCTATGCCTCACCCTTGCCGTGTGGCACTGGGCAGGGTTTGTCACTGGCTTGCTTTGCCCACCCTGGCCATGTGAACATGTATTTTAATTTAAATACCTCTGATTGTAAAAGAAATGAGTGTAATTCAAATATATGCATTCATGTCTGACCACAAGTGTACAACGAGTCACAGAGTTTAAGTTAAACCTTAGCAAGATGAGTTCTTGATGATGAAGGTGTTATGGTCTGTTTTGGAAATGTTTCTCTTCTTCACTGGAGATCTATGAATTTCTAAACTTGGATAAGTACGGCTTGTGCCTTCCCATGATGACCACACAGTTTTTTCCTGTTAGATAAAAGGATTATGAGATTATAAGTAGAATGGGTTTAGGAAAGAGCTAGAAATGGTGAAGAACTCAGATGTGAGTCTCTCCTTCTGGTGCCTGATCCTTTTGTTGGGATCTCTGCATGTTCCCATCTTGACTAAGTGAATTTTGCTGTAGAAGCTTTGGAAAGGGGGGTACAGTTATGTCAAGCATTATGAATATTCTCAAAGTCCTATCTTCTCTTTTTTTTTTTTTTTTTTCCTTGAGACAAGGTCTCCCCCATGTAGCCTTGGCTGGCCTGGAACTCAGTATGTAGGCCATGTTGGCCTTGAACTCACTGTGCACTGCCGGGTGTACTGGTTCATATCTGTAACCTCAGCACTTAGGCCATAACAGGAAGATGGCCAAGAGTTTTATCTGCTATTTGCTTATGTTTTTGTTTGTTTATTTGTTTGTTTTGTGGGAATGTTTTCAGAGTATTTTTCTTTCTTTTTTGAATAGGAGTTTATACAGAGAAATCCTTTTCTTATCATTAGTGTCTCTTGGAAGAGAAAACATTGATATTGGTAAGTTGATTAATGAGGCATTATTAAGTTTTTAGTTTTATTTTCTTTTTTGTTTTAAAGATTTGTTTATTATGTATACAGTGCTCTCCCTGCATGTAATGCATGCCTGCACAGCAGAAAAGGCCACCAGATCTCATTATAGGTAGTTATGAGCTGCCATGTGGTTGCTGGGACTTGAACTAGGACCTCTGGAAGAGCAGCCAGTGCTCTTAACCTCTGCGCCATCTCTCTGGCCCCTAATTTTATTTTCTAAGTTGAAGGGGTTTTGTTGTTGTTTTTAAATGAAGCTGGTGGAAGTATTAGATCACTTGCCTAGCATAGAACCTGCAGGGGAGAGGGGGAGGGAGAAAGGATGTAGTTGGCATGAGAAAATAGCTGCCTTTATAAAGGTTGCAAGGTCGCTCCTGCGTGCCATGGCTTCTGCCCCATCTCAGACTGTCCCTGCTAAAATAAAGCCAGCCTTTAAAAACAAAAACAGAACAGTTTACTGCCTTTAGCTGGGCCTGGTGCACATACCTGTATTCTTAGCACCTTGGGCTAAGGTTGGAGGGCAGTGTGAGCTATATACTAGTAAGACTGTCTTAAAACAAATCAGCAGGTGAGGGGGCTCAGTGAGGAAAGGCCACCTGCCACCAGACCTGAAGATAACCCACAGAATAAAAGGAGAAATCTGAGTCCCTCAAATTGTCCTCTGACCTCCAAACATATGCTGTGGCATGTATTCCCTACCTCACCTCACCCCAAAAATTCCAATTTAAAAAGATACTAAATAACTACAGGCAGTGCAGTCTGTGTTACATGACTCAGTATGTTTTCTTTAAGTGCATAGCTTTTGTTTCAACAACAGATTACAACTGCAGCTTTGAAAATGTCTTTCAGAGGCTTTTGACAATGAATATGGACTTGCATACAGAAGTCTGTCTTCAGAGATTCTTGAAAAGTTACAGAAAATCGACGCCCCCCCAAGTGTCAGTGTGGAGTGGTGCAGGAAATGTTTCGGAGCACCTCTCATTTAAATAACCTTGCTAGCGTGTTGGGAGACTAGATCCTGTCTGGAAACTTCCTGTGTTTTTCCCAGATCATAACCTGGTGAAAGCTGAAATATCACTCTTGGGTAGAATACAGATGAACTGTAATTCATGCTGAGTCATCTCAGAATGTAAAATACCACTCAGTTCCCTGAGGTTTACTCATATTGAAGATTTTTAGTTCCTGACCTATTTTTCTGCCTCGCTGAAAACAAAACAAAAAACTATTTTTGCATTTCACAGTATGTATGTAAGCAATTGTCAACTTTCTAGATATTTACTTTTAATGAAGCTGTCCAGCTGAAGAATGGCAAATTAAATTTGCCGCACCCAAAAACAAATGAACTATTTCAGTAACTGTATGATTGTGTGTGTGGGACTATGTAGTCATATGTGTATAAGTGTCTATTTATTAAAATACTGAGATTGCATGTTGCAATAGTTTTCTGAAGGAGGCCTCATTGCTCAGTAAATGACCACTACACTTGTTTGTAGTCAGCAGTTCCCAAAGCATCTAAGTCTTAAATGCCTTCCCTGTGACTTAAAATTTTGTATCTTCATCTTTTAAATTATGTAATATCTTGCTTAATAGGTTGTATTTTGGATATCCAGGTGCTGCTTTCCATCTTCTTCCAATACCAAGTTAATCTCCAATGCTCTCATTGGAACCAATAAGTAAAATTAAATTAAATTCTGTAAACCAGATTTATCCAGAACATCCTTAAAATGCTATTGTATAGTCTTTGACCCTGAAGTCTTTACTCAGGCAGGCCATTTCCACCTGTTGTTATTACTTTTTATAATACTCGTTTCATGGGAAGCAGAGACAGGAGGAGCTCAAGTTCAAGGCCAGCCTGAACAACTTTTAGTGAGCCCGTCTCAAAAAGTTGAAAGATCTGGGAATGTAGCTCAGTGGTAGAGCACTTGCCTAGCATACACAAGGCCCTAGGTTCAGTTCCTAGTACCACAAAAATAAATAAAACCTGTGGGGTGGAGAATTTGCACTGCACATAAAAGTTTTATTCTTGTACAATGTTTTGATTTATATGCTTGTGAATAAGTGTGTATTTGTAAATATTGGGTTTTTTTTTTTTTAGATTGAATCAATTAAGTCTTAAAACCTTAAAGCTTATTGAGCTCATTGACAGTAGGTTTAAGAAAATCATGACCTCACATGCCCCACGTTGACATAAATTGTGCTTTCTGTTTAAAACATCCATTTAAGAACAGCAAATTTGCCTTAGCTGTCTGCATGGTTTAGAAAACCAGTGGTTATGTGTGCACTTACTGTAATAGTGCAGATGACTAAACCAGCTGACACAAGAACTTACCTCAGTATGGTATACATTAACAGCACAAATTTCTTCTACATGGTGGGAACTTCTAAAAATTATGTATCAGCATTTCAATGTTAAAGGTTGTTAATTTGACTTTGCAGAATTTTAGTCGGAATTTGTTAAGTGAAAAGCTTTATCAGAAATTTTATAGTCTTTATTACATTCAAATTGGATCTTTTACAGTTTCAAATATATATTTTTACATCTTATACCTTAACATTTATTGACCCAACAAATTTTGAAATTATCTTAAATATATAAAGTTAAATAAAAAGGAAAATCTCAAATTTGGTGTGTCTGTTGCCTTTCTAAAGCTGCTGTAAAACTTATGATAGTTCTGTGCTTAAAATAGGAAGTTGGACCTTTTGCTCTCTTCTTAGAAACTTCAGTCTTTGCTACCATTTGGATTCATGGGAACAGTTTCTGTGTTCATTGTTTTTGTTTGAGAATTTCTCTGGGTATCCCTAGCTGTCCTGGATAGAACTTGCTCTGTAAACCAGGCTGACCTTGAGCTCAGAGATTCATCCGCCTCTGTCTCTGCCCGGCTTTGTTCAACTTTTTAAATGCTTTCTCCAGCACGTTTTCAGAGAAGTACCAATCAGTTATAGGGCAGTCCACGCTTAGTGGCTTACTTCAATCCCATAATCTGAGTTGAGGATCTAGAGTTTGAGGTCAGCCTGGGAGACCTTAAAAAAATGTCGGGCTGGAGAGATGGCTCAGCTGTTAATAGCACTGGCTACTTTTCTGGGTTCAGTTAACTCCCAGCAGCCACATGGCAGCTCACAACTGTCTGTAACTCCACTTCCACACACATACACGCAGGCTGAATACCAGTGTATATAAAAGTAGGAAAAACAAATCCTTAAAAAAAAGTCCTGGAACCTTTGGAAAACTTTTAAAATACTTAGATCTACTCTTAGTAACTTCCAAAATTAAATTTTGCTTAACAAAATCTTAGTTTTGATACTGTGGTTTACCTCAGATTTTTACGCTGATGCCAGCAATGTACATGGTCAGTGACTTACATGAAGATGAAGGTAAATTCACAGATAACCAAGTAGCTCCTCGTGATGCACGGCTTCTTGAGTGCTAGGGCTGCAGGCTGGTGTCACATACCTGGCTTAGTTTAAGGTTGTACTTCCCCTAGTGATCAAGCATCCAGTCATGTCTGAAATGCCGTGATCTTAACCAAGCAGGCAAACCTCATGTTTTGTTACTGTGTCCCTACAATTAGAAAGCAGTTAGAGTTACAGTTAGAGTCAGCCAGGTGATCTCTGGGTCACACATGAGAGCTTACCTCAAGGCAGAGTATCCCTGTTTGGGACTGTCCCTTTTTAGAGGCAGCAGAGGCTGTAAGCTGAAAACGATAGTCCTGGAACTCATTGGATTCCCCAGCCTGTCACCTGCTGCCATAAGCAGCTGGCATTGACAGTATTGGCTTTATGTGGGAGTTGGCTGTAGAATCTCGGTCCTGTTTAGCAAAATCAGTCTGCATTGTACCCAGAACGCAAGTGACCACAACATAAGTCATGCTTTGGGCTTTATTCTACTTGTTTTCTAAGGAAAGAGCTTATATTGTTTACTTTGAACCTAACTTACCTTAAGAACCTGTTCTTCCCAGTCGTGATGACTGGCAGAAACTAGCCTGGTCTACATAGTGCCAGGACAGCCAGATCTTGCCTTAGAAAAACCCTGTTCTATTCAGTCAGTTGGGCATGTTGGCACCTCCAATCCCACTCAGGGGGGGGGGGGGGGGGCTGAAGCAGAACTTACCACAGAAAGTGAGTCACATCGTGTAAAGATGAAGCCTAGACAAGAGTTAAGGTGTGGTTAGCTCCAGCCTGAGGACAGGATATGAAGCAGCTACAGGTAAGATGTAAAGTCATAGACCCAAAGTTCATGTAGCTTCCACAGTCAGGATGTGCTTGAATACTGATCAGCATTAAGTTGGACTTGATGCTCTCAGCGGCATCAGTTAAATCTTGACATGAAACAGAATAGTTAGGAGCTACCAAAGACAACTAGTGGCAGTGACCCAATTTACCTAGCATGTTTAACAGAGGGGTGTTGAGATCCATAAGCAGGCATCTCTACGGCCAGCCCCAAGGGACCTGACAAACCAGATAACAGGCATCTTGAAGCCACTTACGGACCACCTGAAGCCACCTGCGCATGCTCTGGGTCACCTTATAAGAGAACTCGAAGCCCCTCCTCTCTCTCTCCTGCCTTGCCCAGAGATGGTCTCCGTGACCCCTTCCCCTTTCCTTTTCCCCTTCCCCCTTCCCTTAAATCTCCCCATGGCACCAGTCATGTGGTGTGATTTGTGAACCCACCGTATAACTTTGCTGCACAATCCTAACATTGCTACGCTTGGCTGGGAATAGGTGCCTCCAGCAGCCACGCTGTGTGGTGGTTGCTTTTTGGCGATGGCACTCCACCGGAGCTGCTGGAAACCTCTTGCATTCCAAATCTGTCTTCAACCCACTTTCCGGCAACTAGATAGCTATCTGCTGCATTCAACACCAGCTGGATTGGTGGGTTTCCCTCATCGGTTGACATGTTTCTCTGAGTAAGGGAAAATTGACCATCAAGCATCCGGCAACTTCCCACTACCCTTTGAGGCAGAGGTACCCCCAACTACGGTCTTCACTGGCTACGGTTGACCCTTTTTGCTGACCTCCATTTAGGGCTTCCTTTTTCCCTTGGGCGAGATTTTTTTTTTCCCTCAATGTGTACAGTTTTTCCCCCTCATGCTCGCCTACAAAAATCCTAGCACTAGGTAAACTGTGTCTCCTACGGGCAGCCATGCCCCTGGTCTTTGGCCAGCACTGATGAGTTGTTGGATCAGTTAGGACCACTCTACTGGGTCAAACCTTGATCTTGGGATGCCTTGACAGGTCACTGATTCCTACCTTCCCAATGGGAACTGCCCATTTGTCTGTTTCTCCATCGTCCCCACTGGAATGTCTTCTGGAGAATTTTAAAACCCTATGCATGGAGCCTGAGTTAAAGGCCTCTTAAGTTCATACGCCTGTATAATAAAACTTGGCCTACATATTCCTTAGATAATGGTTCAAATTGGCCGATTAACAGCACATTAAATCCCAATATTTTATGGGATCTTTTTACTGTCAGCGATCTGGTAAATGGAAGGAAATATCTTATGTTCAAGCTTTCTTCTCTGCTCTAAACCTCTCTACTCTTCCTGTTCTCCTACCCAAGTTATAAAGTCTCAACCTCAAGAGTTCTCTACCTTTGGCCCTGCGGATGAACCTCCACCTCATCGTTCACAACCCCTGGCTTCTTCCCAACGTTTGCCATCTTCCCCCTCCTTTGCTTTCTCCTCTTCCTCTTCGGCTTTTCCCGAACCCTCACTTCCCTCCCCAGCAACAGGCTGTCCTAGTCATCCTACTTTGGCACCCACTTTCACCCCACCAGCAGCTATTAGCCCCCCTGCTACCTGCTCTTACTCCATAGTGAAGCCCCCTTCTTCTATTAAGCATAAACCAGCCTCAATTCTTCCCTTGCAGAAGGTGGTCGGTGTAGATGGCTTAGTTAAGGTGCATGTTCCCTTCTCATTAACTGAACTTTCTCAAGTAGAAAAGAGACCACGATCCTATACCTCTAATCCTTCTACTTTCATTAAAGAATTTGAATATCTCACCCAATCTTATAGTCTCACCTTCCATGATATATATATATATATATATATATATATATATATATATATATATATAATCATATATATATATATATATGATTCTTACCAATAACCTATTACCTGAGGAGCACAGGCGAGTTTGGGAACGGGCTAGAACGCATGCAGATGAGGTTCACTAAACAAATGGCAACACATCTGGTCTGGGGCTGAGGTGGTGCCCGACCAGGATCCACAATGGGATAATAATACCCTGGAAGGCATTTTAGCTAGAGATCAGTTCACGACCTGCCTCCTGGCTGGTCTCCACAAGGCTGCTCTTAAGCCAGTTAATTTTGAAAAGTTCCAGGAGGTCATTCAGGACAAGAATGAAAACCCCGTCTCAATTCCTAGAGCTCCTTACAAAGGCCCTCTTACAGCACACTAATCTAGACCCTGAAAGTACAGAGGGCAGGCAACTTCTGATGACCTATTTTTTTCTCCCAGAGTTGCCCTGACATCAGGGCTAAGCTAAAATGCTTAGAGAGAGGACCTCTGACTCCACAGGCAAAAGTCTTAGTGTTGTACCATGGGAGAGATGAGAAAGCCCACAAGCAAAAATAACAACTGCTGGCCAAGGCCATCCGACCGGCCTCAGCCACTACCCAGGCTCCCTTGCCTCCTAGGAGAGGCACCGGGTCCCTGTTTCAAATGTGGTCAAAAAGGTCACTGGGCCCAGTTTTGTCCTAACCCCTGCAAGGCACCAGGGCCATGTCAGAATGCCAGCAAGAGGGACATTGGGGTGTTGACTGCAACCATTTCTCCCACGATATGGGGGCATCACTCCCAGATCACCCTCCGGCCGATATCCTAGGCTTTGCTATGGACAACTAAAGGTGCCCAGTTCCCTTGACCCGACCTCTGCCATCACCTTCCTTGTGGACCCCGGAGCCACGTACTCAGCCCTGACGGAATACTGGGGATCAGTCTCTCCCTGTAGTTCCTCTATTGTCTGGGTAGGGGAACTGCCTTGCTGGAATCTACTACTTAATCGTATTTTCAGCGGTGTTCCTTTGACTCATTCCTTTTTAGTGATGCCAACCTGTCCAGTTCCCTGGACTTTGTAGGAGCCTCAATCTTTATTCCACCCATTCGCCTAACCCCAAGCTCGCCAGCGTCCTCTCTCCTCCTCCTAGCTACTCCATCTACCAGTTGGGACATGTCGCTTCCTTTACCTGCCTCTCAAATGGATCCTCAAGTCTGGGATATCCAAAACCCCTCGGTGCCTAGGCACCATTCTCCTGTGTTCATTCAGCTACAGGATCCCACCCAGTATATCACCCAACCTTAATACCCACTTCCTCTCAAAAGCCTCAGGGGATTTAAGCCTATTATCGCTGAGCTTCTAAGAAAAAAATTCCTTCTCCCACTTCCTCTCCTTTTAACACCCCTATACTTGAAGTTACAAAGCCCAATGGAACCTATTGCCTGGTTCAAGACCTCCGGCTTCTCAGTTCTGCAGTTGGCCCCCTCCACCCTGTAGTAGCTAACCCCTATACTCTCCTCTCCACTATCCCCTCTGGTACCTCCCATTTCTCAGTTCTGGATCTCAAGGATGCATTTTTCTCTATTCCCTTAGACACCCAGTCACAAAATATCTTTGCCTTCACCTGGGCTGACCCTGACACTTTGTTTCTACTCAGCTTACCTGGACTGTCCTGCCCCAGGGATTCCGGGACAGCCCACACATTTGGCCAGGCCCTAGCCTCTGCTCTACTGTCCTTACCTCTCTCTAAATCTAAACTTATACAGTATATAGATGACCTTCTCTTCAGCCCATCCCTACGAGTTAACCAAACTAACATCTCTGCTCTTCTAAATTTCCTATCCAGCAGGGGCTATCAGGTTTCATCCTCTAAGGTCCAGTTGTCCTTCTCCGAGGTCACTTATCTGGGACTAACAATAACCCCAACCCACAGGGCATCACCCTAGATAGAAAAGACCTAATACAATCTCTGTCAGTTCCCTCTACCAAAGAAGAAATTTTATCATTTCTGGGAATGGCTGGTTTCTTGCAGTCCTGGGTCCCTTCCTTTTCCCTTCTTGCCTGTCCCTAATATGAGGCACTTAGGCCCTTTGCATGAATCCCTTCTTAAGCCCATTATGAAGCCCTTTTGGAGGCTCTCTTCTTGAGGCCCCAGCCCTACATCTTCCAGACTTAACCCGTCCCTCCTCCCTCTATGTAACAGGAAAAGAGGCGTATGCCCTTGGAGCCCTGGGCCACCAACTGGGACCCTCCTTTGCACCTGTAGCATACCTATCAAAAAAATTAGACCTGACAATCCAGGATGGGCACCCTGCATTCGTGCCTTGGCAGCTGCGGAGCTCCTTATTCGAGAGTCCAAAAAACTAACTTCTGGGTCACCTATTAGTGTCTTCTCACAATCTGTCTCACCTTTTAACATATACAAGCTTACAAACTTTACCTCCTTCCCTGGTTCTTTCCATCTAGGTGGCGCTAATAGAAGACTCTACCCTCACTTTCCAACCATGCCCACCTCTTAACATTTCAAACCTTCTTCCTCGACCTTACTCTCACTACTCCCCATCTCATTCTTGCACAGAACCTTTAGAGGCACTATTGCCCCACCCCTCACACATACAGGAGGGCACATTACCTTAGGCCGCCTATACCTGGTACACAGATGGCAGCTCCTTTGTACATGAGGGAGCTCAAAAAGCAGGCTATGCCATAGTGTCGGATACTGAGGTGGCTGAGGCACAAGCCCTCTCTGCCCACACCACTAATCAACAGGCCTAATTAATAGCTCTTATTCGCCCCTTCCAATTGGTACAGGGACAATCCCTTAACATCTACAAAGACTCTAAATATGCTTTTCATATTCTTCTCTCCCATGCTGCCCATCTGGAGAGAGCGTGGGTTACTTACAGCAAAGGGAGGATCGATAACCAATGCCAACCAAATTACGGCCATGCTAGAAGCCTCCCACCTTCCCATTGCCATTGAAATTAGTCCACTGCCAGTCCTACTGGATGGATGATTCCATAGTTTTCAAAGGAAATAACCGGGCTGATGAGGCAGGTAAGGCTGCAGCCCTTAAAGGCCTAGACTCGTCCCACCCACCACAGAACATCCTTACACTACAACCCACATCTCCCCTGTCATCTCCTGACACTCAGATTGTCCTATCTCCATCAGCTCTTTCATCCTCACATTCGAGCCTTGTCTAACTTTGTCAAGACCCACCTGCAGCCCATCCCTGAAGACTTGCATTTCCTAAAGTCTATTACTGCCTCTTGTAAGATTTGCCAGACCTCAGATCCTAACTCAGGATATCGTAGCCCCCCTTTCCCTACCCACCAGGCTAGAGGCTTTCTCCCCAGGACTGACTGGCAACTTGATTTTACCCACATGCCAGCAATCAAACATGTCCGGTACCTCCTGGTCTTGGTGAACACATTGGGATGGGTGGAGGCATTCCCCACTAGTAACAAAAGAGCTCAGTTTCTGATCTCCTCCGTGAGATTATCCCGTTTTGGAATCCCTACCTCCCTCCAGTCAGACAATGGTCCTGAGTTCACGCCTCAGGTTTCCCAGACCTTATCTAAAGTTCTTAATATTCCTTGGTATTTTCATATCCCATACCATCCCCAGTCCTCAGAAAAGACAGAATGAACTAACTGATCTTTAAAAAATACTCTTGTTAAACTATCACAAGAGCTTCACCTTGATTGGGTAAAACTCCTCCCCCTGGTCCTTTTCAGGCTACGAGCTCTTTCCAAAAATCCTCTATCTTGCCCTTTGAGCTCAAGTATGGAAGACCGGTCCTAACTCCTGGTCTTTCATCTAAATCCTCACCTCTTCCTGACCACCTACTTACTCCCTTACTTATGTCATCTTCGCTTCTATGGGTCTTTACTGATCACTGTCCATCTCCTATTAACATTGGGGACCAGGTCCTTCTCTCCCCTCCAAACCCAAAACAAAGCCCTCCATCTCTTTCCCCTAAATGGCAGGGCCCTTTCAATGTGATTCTTGTGATCCCCACAGCTGCTGGGCTTAAGGGCTTCCCTCACTGGATTCATCTATCCCACTTCAAGCCTTTCACCCCCTCTTCTTAAGATAATGCCCCCTCCTACATATCAATTCTAACAGGACCCTGCTCCCTCAAGCTCCAAAAGACGCCAAGATCAACCACCTTGTCTCCAGTTCCGGAGAAATGAGGCCTCACTACAAAAGCTGTGCTCAACCCTACTGGATCAGATATGTATTTTCCTCCTCTCCCTCTTGCCTATTTCTGTCCAAGGTAATCCCTATGTATGGAGATTGAGGTTCAAGAAACCATCATTTATGAGCTTCTCCAAATAAGATTGGGGAAATTACTTTATGGGAGGCTGTCAGGAGCCAATTGAAATAGCCATCATTGCGGTATCTATCCCTTCTCTCTTATTTCATAGAATTTTTGTTTGCTTCCTCTTTGATCAAATAAAGGATTATTGCAAAAAATAGCTGGACAGATATGGAGGCTGCCCATATTGGTCTTGCAAATCCACACACCAGCACAGAAGCACTCCTTCACCTGTACAAAAAGACTCTACTTATACATCCGAGACCCTTGGGATCCCAGATGGGAAACAGGTGTTGTTGGAACTCTACCACTGCTACACACCCAATTTACTAATAAGTACCATCCATAGCCAGAGAAAACATGTCCCAATTACCCAATCCCTGGGGATGGGAGAAGTAGAGAAGGTAATTAAACACTCCTCTAAGGTCATTGCCTCTCTGACATCCCCTCTACTAAATAATACAAACTTGTCATTTCGTCTCCTACTTCAGACTCTGACTTTGGCCTACAAGCTCCTTAGTGTGACCCAACCAGGCTGTTTTAAAGCTTGTTGGCTGTGTGTCCCACCTGGGACCAACTCAGAACTACCGCTGACAGCTTCTCCAGTGACTGTCAAGGAACCTTCCTTCACCATTTACTAACTGCCCTGACTCTGATGTGGCCACAACCCCCTACCTTTTTCATGTCACCCTCTTTGGCGTGGCAAGCTGTTTCAAGGCATCCGGGACACACTCTGTAAGAATGCTAAGTTCCTTAGACTCTAATAAAACTATAATCCTTGACACCTCATCTCAACCCCAATGCCCTACTGCGAATAATAGCTCGACTCTAATAAAACTATAATCCTTGACACCTCATCTCAACCCCAATGCCCTACTGCGAATAATAGCTCGATTCTTTGTGGCACTCAGGTGACCATCGTCTGCCTGCTGGTTGGTCAGCAGTTTGCACCCTTGTGCTCCTCTTCCCCGAGCTGGGGATGAAAAATGAAAAGGAGCCTCTACCAATCCTGGTCTTGGACTCAGTAGCTGCCCAGCAGGATAAGAGAGCAGTTCAAATCTTGCCCCTCTTGGCTGTTGCAGGAATCATGGCAGCTGTCGGGACTGGGACAGCAGGACTAGCCACTTGGCTAACTTTGTATTATCAGCTTTCTTCCCAGTTCATCCAGGACCTCCAGCAAGTGGCTCAGAAAATACTAACCTTCCAGGGACAGATTGACTCCCTGGCAGCAGTAGTATTTCAAAATCAACGAGGACTGGATCTCCTCACAGCTAAAGAAGGTGGCTTTTGCGTCCTTCTCCAGGAGGAATGCTTTTTTTATGTCAACCAGTCAGGTATAGTAAAAGACAAAATCCAACAACTACAGACAGATGTACAAAAGCGAAGAGACAGCTCAAGGCCTCTAGCTCTGGAGCCCCATATAAAAATGGATTCTGCCCTTCCTCATACCTCTTCTGCTTGTCTTTTTCTTTTTGCACCCTGCTTAATTAACTTCCTCTCTACATTCCTCCAACAACAAATATAAGGATTCTCTAACCAAACCATTAATCAGTTACTTACAGGATTATCAACCTCTGCACACAGAAACAGACAATGACCCTCTAAAAAACCCTGATGGTGGGGACCAGCTGTACCCTGAGAATGACTATACCCCTTATCAACAGGAAGTAGCTTGAAGAGCAAAGGTCACCCCTATGCTCTCCCCACCCTCACCCCTTCCTCTCACTTTTTTATTATTTATACAGTATTTGACCTGCATATATGCCTGCATGCAAGAGGGCACCAGATCTCATCTTAGATGGTTATGAGCCACCATATGGTTGCTGGGAATTGAACTCAGGACCTTTGGAAGTACAGCCAATGTTGTTAATCTCTGACTGATCTTTCCAGCTCCCCCTAACTCACTTTTTAATAACATAAAAAAGGGAGGAATGTTGGGATTCATAAGCAGCCATCTCTACAGCCAGCCCCAAAGGACCTGACAAACCTGTTATTAAGCAGCTGTGAAGCCACCTATGGACCACCTGGAACCATCTGTGCATGCTCTGGATAAGCTTATAGAACTTGAAGCTCCTCCTCTCTCTCCTGCCTTGCAACCCCTTCCCCCCCTTCCCCCAACAAACCTCCCATGAAGAACCCACCTTGTAATTCTGTTGCAATCCTAACAAGGGGTCTTAGAGATTTGAGCACAGGCAGTTTGAATTGTAAAACCTGTGCAGTAAAACAAGGTGTCTCTGAGGGCAGTCTATACCCTTTTCTTTTTTTTTCTATGAATGGTGCACTAGTATGCACTCCCTCACATTACTGGCTTAGAATTTCTAAACCTGTCACACAGTGGTGGCACACACCTAAATCCCAGCATTTGGTAGTCTACAGAGTAAGTACCAGGTCAGCCAAAGCTACAGAGAAACCCTGTCTCAAAGGGGAAAAGTTACTAAGCCTGTCCTTGGATAGTTCCCATTTTACTTCACTGTGTTTGCAGCACACCTTTGGTTTCAACAATGTGAAGTTAGGTGTAACAAAGTCAAAGTAACCTGTCTTTGTTAGATGGGTTCTAACTAGCCAAACAAAAACTACCTGACCCAAGAGGCTGGCAGAACGACTACCAAACATGCTTGAGGCCTGGGTTTAATCTGTATTACTAAAAGAAAACAAACTGCCCTTCACCAAGAATGCAATCATTCAGTGGAATTGGCCATTTCCACTGTAAATAATGGTACACTGCAGGGGCAGGGAGGGTGGTAGTAACAGGCAATGCCCTCTGGGGCAGAAGTTAACTTTCAAAAGCATTGTTTTGTAAAGGCCGTTAAACCTCTTTACTGTCTCTTCTGTACCCTTCTAGAAAATCCCCTAAATTTTCTGGTTCCTGAACCATGCAGGGGGGCTAAGCATGAAATTGAGAAATAATCTCCCCATATCCCAGCATAGTCCTGAATATGTATTCCAATTTCTATGACTCATTTCTTTCTCTTAGTTTATCTAGTTACACTACTGATAAAAAGCCAAATGGGCACAGTGGCACACGTCTGCAGTCCTAGCACTCAGGAAGTAGAGGCTGGCAGATCTCTGTGAGTTCGAAGCTAGCCTGGTCTACAAAGCCAGGAGAGCCAAGGCAACACAGAAAAACTCTGTCTCAAAAAAATAAAAAATATAATAAAAAGCCAATAAAGGGGATCCAAAGTATGATCATTTATTCATTCTTAAAGACTTATTTTTGACTGGACTCAGACTTAGAAGTAGAAGCTCTCAGGGAGGACAGCCTACGTCTCTTGGCAATCTGTTCTTGGCGCTTTTCTTTGGCTTCCTAAAAGCAAAAACCAAAAACAAACAAAAAAAAAGTTAAGGCTCTATCTGGGTAAAAAATGCAAGTCCAATGGCATTTCTGCATTCTTGTTCCTTAGTCTTACCTTCATTCTCTTGGCCAAAAGTTTAGCGTATTCTGCAGCTTCCTCCTTGTTCTTCTTAGTACGCTGCTTCTTCAGAGCAATACGTCGGCGCTTATGTTGCAGGACACGTGGCGTGACAAGACGCTGAATCTTGGGTGCTTTGGTCCTGGGCTTCTTACCTAAAAACCCAGGTAAGTAAATCACTTAATATCCTTGCTGGATAGGTATGCCCAGTGGCATGATGGAAGTCTAGCACATATAAGGCCCCAACTCAATCCCCATCACCCACCCAATGCCAGCAAGGTACTCAAAATACTTCTGTAAGTGTTACTCTGGTCCTGTGGTCTGCATTGTAATCCCACCAGTTTCAATTTCTCACTTATGCTTAAACCTTATTTGCAAACAAACTATCCAAAGCCTAGGGTAAATTACTGATTATTCAATTTAGCCTTTTGTATATGCACTGCAGTCACTCCACATTATAGGCCTCTCTGGGAACAGAAACCTCAAAATCTCAGCTCATGGACCCTTTATTAAAAAGCTGGATATCCAAGTTCTGCTACGGTTCAGCTACTCCACCCACGAGGAGAAAGGACCATTTCTCTAGTACAATCCTTCTAATACAGGTCTACGTAAAAGCCCTGAGTTATCTAATGTAAGCACTATGCTTCCACATTAGCATTGTGTCACTGATGCTCTTGTTATCAGTATGTTGCCTAATAATATGTGTTCACAATTTATTCCCCAAATCCCAAACAGCTCCCTTATAAATGATAAAGCATTTCTTCTGCTTTAACTACCAGTCATTCAGTAGACAGAAGTCTATCTTCTGTGATCCAGAGTACCACCAACTTTGAACCTGATCTCTCCAAAATATTGGTGAGAGAACTGTCCTCCTGCAAAATGTTGACACCCACACACACAAACTATTTTTAAACTTTTTCAAATGTATTATAATGAGAATACTTCTGTAACCTCGGAATTTCTAATCCTTCTCACTCCTAACCTCAAAGCCATGAACTTAATGGTCTGGGAAATCAGCCTCCAGGCAAGCAATGCCACTGTCAACAAACAGCACATATGGCCCCAAATCCTTCTCACCTTCTTTGTTTAAGGGCTTTCTGACAACATACTGGCGGACGTCATCTTCCTTAGAGAGATTAAAGAGTTTTCGGATTCTACTAGCTCTTTTAGGCCCCAGCCGACGAGGCACAGTAGTGTCTGTCAGTCCAGGAATATCCTTCTCTCCTTAGGCGAAACAATCAGAATAAAACCAATAAATTCTCACCATCCTCATAATGTAATGTTTAATTAGTAATTCATAATTTTAACAGTTAGGACACAAGTTTATTCATCAACATGCACATAATCCCAATCGAAAACCACTGGTGCCTTTAGTCCCAATACCCAGGATGCAGAGGGAAAATCTGGTTCCAGGACAACCAATTTCAACAAATAAACAAAAGCCTCACCTTTTTTCACAATAACCAAGTTGAGAACACTCAGATTGGCATCCACAATGCATCCACGAACAGATTTGCGCTTTCTCTCTCCAGTTCTCCTTGGTCTATAACAAGAATGGCCCTTACTCAACAGCAGGCGCACCCTGCCATGGGTCAAAACGCCTTGCTTCATGGGAAAACCTTGTTTGTCATTCCCACCACTGATCCGGACCACATAACCCTGCATTGAACATAAAACAGTACATTTATTAGTTCTGTTCCAATCTACAAAATACAGGTTCTTAACCTAGTGCCATGCCTCACTAGAGAAAATAACCGAGACCAATTTCAACCTCTCACGTTTTAGCCACATTTCCAATGAATTATTCCGTTCAGGTAGCAAATTGTCCATTTCCAGTTACACTAACCACCCAGGTTTTATAATGAACACGAAGGGCTTAAGACCCTGAATTACAACAAGCAAAAGCAGGAGAAGCAACTCCTCTTTGGCACTTCCCCGAAGTTTGGCTGACCCTATGAATGTAACTTAACCAAACGCCAACAGTACTTTCCACTGGCTGTGAAGAATTGAGTTAATAATGCCAGTACCTTCCACTCTTCACCCAGGGCATCGGCGGCTACTTCCGTGGCCATGCGCTTCTCATAGAACGTACGAAGCTTGCGTTCATCGTCCACTTCAATGAGTTTCTGACAGCCGGTGGCAGGGAAGGAGATATTCAGCTAGAATTTGAAAGGAGGGAAGAAAGGCCCTTAGGCAACCTACACAACTCAGTCGCACAATGTCTTGCTGCAGCGCCCGTACAGAGCAGAAAATGTGACACACGGATCCTTGGGCCCTGCAAGCCCAAGCATGGGTCGAGCACATTAATGGGACGTGTTTCCCTCCCGTTCTGTGGGACGAGAGGACGACACCACGGCGCCCCTTACATGCCGGGCCACCGCAGAGCCGTGGCGGCGAGCGGTCATGGGTGGCCGGACAGCCCGCCGCTGCCTAGCCTCAGGCCCATGAGTGCCGGCCGGGAGCCGGGCGCCGCCATTGCGCTACACCGCCGTTGCGCCGCCGCAATCGACCGCCATCCGCTCTCCCGGGGGCCCCAAGCCCACCAGAAAGGGCTTCCCACTGCCTCAGCCCCCTCTCCACCTAGGGCCGGATGGGTAAAAGCCTGGGGCTGAGACAGCGCTGCGCTCTGGGCCTCGAACTGCCTCCCTCGGGCCCAGCCACCGCCTCCTACCTTCATCTTGACACAGCCGACGGCCTAGGAGGCGCCACGGAAAAGAGGGCCGACTTCCGCCTAGCCCAGGTCACATAGCGCTCTCGATTCTCGCGAGGCTAGCCTGTGCGGAGACGGCGGAAGTGAGCCTAGAGGGGCGGTACTTCCGGGGATGGGAATCCTGAAATACTCTGAAGCCCTCAGCAATGTTGTGCTTGAGCGTCCGGGGTCTTCCTAGTGTGGAGACGGCCACGGAATAGCCGCTTACCAGCTAACCTTTCCCGCGTCGGCCTGGGACATGTGTCTGGGTCACTGAGGAGCCGGATCTCGGGTTTGCGACCCAGGTTTCTAGAACTGTCGCCCGGGCTGGCCTGTCTCTCCTCTCTGAGGAAGATTTCCAGTTCACGATCTTGTCCTGGTCCCAGCGATTGACAGCGAAGAATACTGAAAGCCGTGCCTCGTTCTGCATCCGTCAGAGGGAATCCTGTAGTCGCCGGACCGCAGAAGCCAAGCAGTCACGTTTACCCAGTACAGAAAACCATCAGAGGCCTCAACAGTCTTGCTGTCTTCCTGCTTTTCTTTTCCCATGTTTTTACCTTTTACGAATGGGGTGGGGCTGATTAACCAGATTAGAGAATGACCCTAAAGCCACTGCCATCCTTAGCTTTTTTTTTTTTTTTAATACAAATTAACAACACTTCTGTGTTTCTCTTGTTGACTGCAATTACATACTGTTCTGTTTAAGCTAATTTTTTGTTTGTTTGTTTGAGACAAAGTGTCTTTGTATAGCCCTGGCTGTCCTCAAATTCCTTTTTTTTTTTTCTCCTAGATTTTCGAGACAGGGTTTCTGTGTGTGGTTCTGGCTGGCCTAGAACTCACTCTGTAAACCAGGCTGGCCTCGAATTCACAGAGATCCACCTGCCTCGGCCTCCTCATGCTGGCATTGAAAGCGGGCGCCACTATCACGGGCTAGCTGGCCTCGAACTCTTTTTTTTTTTTTTTTTTTTTTAATGTTTCTTTTGGTTTGGTTTTTTTGAGACAGGGTTTTTCTGTGTAACCTTGGCTGTCCTGGACTCCCTTTGTAGACCAGGCAGGCCTCTGCCTCCCTGAGTGCAGGGATTAAAGTGTGTTCCTCTGCTTCTGCAGGCGCCACTGCCACCCAGCAAAGAAGACTTAATTATATATATATATATGTGCAACTATATGGATGTAAGAATAGGTGCTGGAGGAGGCCAGAGGTGTCAGATTCCCTAGACCTGAAGTTACAGGCAGATGTGAGCCACCCAACAGGGGTGCTGGGAACTGAACTCAGTCCTCTGCAAAAGCAGTAAATGCCCTTAATTACTAACCAATCTCTCCAGTACCTGAATTCATACTGAATAAACAACACTTGCCTCTTTACCTGCTCACCCTTTAATTTTCTGTCCCTGAAAATGTAGAAGGCAGCTGTCCTCACCACTGTGTCACCAACTCCTGTCTCTAAAATTTTCCCTAAGCATGGCACGTGGGTGAAATCAAATGGTAGTTGTCTTTTTTTTATAGCTAGCTGGTTTCAGTAAATGTCTTCAAGGTTTATCTATATTTTAGCATATGGTGAGATCTTTCTTTTTAGGGTGTGTGTGTGTGTGTGTGTGTGTGTGTGTGTGTGTGTGTGTGTGTGACAGCACATTTCCTGCATTGATTCTTTTGTTGAACATTCAAGTTGCTTTCCCTCCCTGGGCTATTGTACATAATGCTGTGATCAACACTGATGTACAAATATTAAGACCCTGCTTTCAGTTCTTTTGAATATATTCCCAGTGCGGTTGCTGGACAGAGAGTACCTTTTCTCTTCTTTTATTTGAATTAAGTTTTTTGAGACAGGATTGCACTGTGTCACCCATGCTATATTGCAACTCAAATTCTGCAGCCTATTCCTCCCCAGAGCAAGGAAATAGTTCTGTTTTTAACTTTCGAAGCATTTCAGTGTATTATGCAATGGCTTTACCAATGAACAGTTCCACCAAATTTATATAAAGATTTGTTTATAACATTTTATTTATTTTTTTTTTATTGAGTATAGATTCCTGGAGCCCTTAGACATTAGGTGTCTGATCCCTTGGGACTGGAGTTTTAGATGGCTGTCAGATGCTATGAAGGTGCTGGGAATTGATTGCTGATCGTCTGGAATTACAGCTACTGCTCTTAACCTCTAAGCCATCTCTTCAGACCGTTACCTACTTTCAAATTTTGGATTGTTAGGTCTGTTATTGGTGATTTGTGCCTCTAACCCCAACACTATGGAAGCAGAGAAAGGATGATCACCGGTTCTTGCCAGCTTGGTCTACATAGTAAATGCCTGGACAAACAAACAAATGAGATTGGAATGGTAGAGCTTGTATGTGATACTGAGGTATTTTCTGGACACAGGCTTTCACTCTGTAGTCCAGGCTGATGTCAAACTCTATATTGTTGCTGAGGATGATGCTGATTTGTATGCCTCCACCTCTCAAGTGCTGAGATTATCAGACCTGTGCCACCAGCAATCTGATCTTAGAGGTCCTTATTTTTAATTATTTTAGTTCTTATATTAGGTCATTGGTCCACATTCAGAGTGGTTGTCCTAATGTGTCTCTCCCAGAGGTGGGATCAGCCTCATTTTTGCACATAGGTATCCAGTTGTTCAAGCATTACATGTGATGGGAGCTCCACCTCACAGCTTTTGCACTTATGGTATGGGTTGTCTCTGCACACTTGACCTGTTTCTATGTCTGTCCAGTACCAATTCACATTGTTTTGGTTACCATAATCTAAGAGTGCAAGAATGGGGCTTGTAATACTAACACTCAGGAAACAGCAGAGGGAGAGTCATAGATTCCAGGCTAGCCTCCACAACCTAGCAAGACCTCATCGTCGCAACACACACACACACACACACACACACACACACACACACACACACACACCACATTATTTACCTATGAGTGAGTGTGTGGGCCACGTGGGAAACCCTGTCTTAAAACAGATGAGCAAGGTGGTGCATGCCTTTAGCTCTCTGGCGGTAGAGGCAGGCAGATCTCTGAGTTTAAGGCCTGCTTGGTCTACAGAGTGAGTTCCAGGACACACAGGGCTATGTAGAGAAAACCTATCTCAAAAAAACAAAGAGAAAGAGGGAAGGAAGGAAGGGAAGGAGGGGGAGAAAGGATAACAGGGATGAGTCCTGTGATCTATTTTGAATTGTGTGTTGCTTGGTGGTTAGATAGGATCTGGAACTTGGGGGCACACCTATCCCCCGGTCTTGGTTTCTAAATTCTATGGCCTACCCAAAAACCCAAGCATTCTCTAGCAAATTTCACTCATTCCAGATCTTGAGCAGATACACAACAAAGTAAATCTAGAATATTGGTTCCAGAAAGAAAGTAATATCTCAAAAACAAATGGACTTAGGTTAAAAAGGCAAAGGAGTAAGGGTTTCTGACTCTGATTATGAGGAAAGCTGTGGAACCAATTCAGAATGTGTGCTGGTCTACATAACAGCTGATTTGATGTTTTAAAAATTAGTATTGTATATCTGCTTGGTGGTACACATCTGCCATCACTGTAGCACTTAGGAGATGAGGCAGGAAGATTAGGAGTGTGAGGTCAGTCTTAGCTACATAGCAAGTATGGATGCTTGTCCCTTAGTTTCTGTGAGTTGGTTTCATGAACACCGTAGATACCAAGTTCCATAGCTTCTCCTTATGTAAAATAGCATAACACTGAGTACTTATATAGCAACACATCTGACTTCATATGTACTGCCTAATACAGTATAAATGCTACGTGAATAGTTTTTTGTTTTTTTGTATTTTTAGAAGTGTAATGGCAAGAAAATGTTTACAAATGTTCACTATTTGTGCAGGTTTTTTTCTCAAATAATCAAGATTAATGTATCTAGAAATGCAGATATCATGGATACAGAGGATCACTGTACAGAGGAAAAGGAAACACCAACCAGAAATGGGGTGCATGCCTGTAGTCCAGGACAATGCATGCTTCAACAGGAGGATCAATAGTTCAAAGCCAGCCTCAACCATAGAAGGCATTGAGGCCATCCTGGACTAGCTGAGAATCAGTTAGCCAGTCAACCCTGGTGGATGGGTGTTTCTAGTTCCAATATCTGGGAAGTGAGACCCTTTCTCAAACAAAACAACAATAAAACACAGAAAGAGGAGTTGTAGAACAGGAAATGGGTTCTAGTGTCTCAGAGAGCTGTTTCCTTTTTAGCCTAGTCTTGGAAGTAGAGAGGGAGACACAGAGGCAGATAGAGACAGAGAAACAGAGAGACAAAGACACAGAAACAGAGGGATGGAGAATCATTTTCAACACACAAAGTTCAATTTTAAGTGCAATCTCTACTTATTTTTTTTCTTTTTTGTGTGCTCTCTTTTTAAATTTTTATTTATTTATTTATTACAATTTATTCACTTTGTATCTCAGCTGTAGCCCCCTCCATCTCCTCTCAGTCCCACCCACCCTCCCTCTTCTCCACCCATGCCCCTCCCCCAGTCCACTGATAGGGGAGGTCCTCCTCCCCTTCTATCTGACCCTAGCCTATCAAGTTGTAATCAGGGGCGGCTGCATCCTCTTCCTCTGTGGCCTTACATAGCTGCAATGCCCTCCCAGGGGGAGTTGATCAGAGAGCCTGCCACTGAGTTCATGCCAGAGACAACCCCTGCCCCTTACTAGGTAAGGGACCCACTTGGAAACTGAGCAGGGGGTCTAGGTCATCTCCATGCATGGTCCTTGGTTAGAGTATCTGTCTCTGAAGGACCCCCTGGCCCAGATTTTTTGGCTCTGTTGGTCTCCTTGTGCAGTTCAGGTCCCCTCCAGGTCTTTCTATCTCCCTTTTCTTCTATAAGGTTTCCTGCACTCTGCCCAAAGTTTGGCTATGAGTCTCAGAATCTCCTTCCATGCAACCTCTACTTACAAGGAAGTAACTAACAACATGACACGCTTTATCCACACACAGAAAGCAAATTTGGAAGCCCCTTAGAATTACTTCTGTAACTGTTCTCAGGAGCAAGAATTGCTATGGATCACTCATTCTTTGGATCAGGGACTAACAGACATTTTTTACAGTGGTGTGGAAGATCTGCCATATTGCTTGTGTGTCTCTGTGTCCATGTTTCTGTCTTGAAGAATCATGTCACTTAACCTAAGCTGCACTCAAACTTGCTGTATAGCTGAGGGTAGCCTTGAACTTCTGACCCCCATCTCTGGCTTCTGAGTACTGGGATTATAGGTGAACAGCACTGTGCCTGAAAGATCTGGTATTTGATTGTGGGTGTTTTATCTACATGGATGTCTGTGCAGCACATTTGTGCCTGGTGCTCTCAGTGGTCAGAAGAGGGCATCAGATCCTTTGTAACAGATATAATAATGTTCTGAGGTGCTTTGGGGGTTCTAGAAATTGAACACAGCTCTCTGGAAGAGAAGTCAGTTCTCTTAACCACCGAGCCGCTGGTATATGTTTATTAATGCCCTAGATGACAGAGAAAAATGCAAGACTGAGTATTTTCAAATATGAAGATTCACTGTGTGTGTCTTCATGCGTGCACAGGTGTCCTTGGAGGCTAGAAGGGGCATCAGATTCCCTCAACCTAGAGTTATAGGCTGTTGTGAGCCACCTAACATGGGTGCTAGTAAACAAACTGTTGTCCTTTGCAAAAGCAGCAAATGCTCTTAACTACCGAGCCATCTCTTCAGTTCCTGAATGAATCTTTTGTGTGACATTGAGTCCATATATGAAGGCAACCTCGTCCCTATGTCCCCATGTATTTCTTTCTATGTGTTTCTTCATTTCTCTTTTGAGGAGATGATGTATTATCTGAGACCGGGTAGGGTGTCTCCCTGACCCTGGAACTGACTGATTCAGCTGGGATAGCTGACCAGCAACCTCCGGGGATCCGCCTATCTCTGCCTCCCTAGTCCTGGAGTTATAGATGCATATCACCCCACACAGCTTCTTAGGTAGATGCTGGAACCCAAATTCAGACTCTCATACTTGTGTAGTGAGCACTTCACACACCCGGGGCCATCTCCTCATTGCCTAGTAACTGTATATAATCTTGGGCAAACTCTTGCTCTTTATGTGCCTTAATTTCCTCAAAATGAAGACACTACCTTCTCTGTAGCACTCTTGTCAGAGATCAGTGCTTTAACATCTGAAAAAAAGGAAAGAAAGAAAAAGAAAAAAAAAAAAAACAAACTTGAGTTCTTGGGATGCAATAGACCACCAGTGAATGTTGGCTTTTCTCATTGTGGAGTTTGAAGGAGAATGGCTGCCATTGGCTCATAATGTTTGAATACTTGGACCCAGATGCTGGAAGCACTAGGAGGTGTGGCCTTGTTGGAGGGAGGTGTGTCACTAGGTGTAGCTTTGAGATTTCAAAAGACTTGCACCTTTCCCGGTGTTCTGTCTCTGCCTCCTACTTGTAGAGCAAGATGTGAGCTCTCACCTGTTCCTGCTGCTTGCTAATGCCTTTGCTCTACCATCACAGATTCTAACCCTTTGAAACTATAATCCCAGTTTTAAGCACTTTCTTGTATAAGTTGCCTTGGAAATGGTGTTTGTCACAGCAGTAGGAAAGTACCTGAGACACTCATCACCACCACCATCATTCCATTATCCTAGTGCTGTTGATTTTGCTTATGTTAGCCTTTCTGATAGCAATCAACCTTCCTCCTTTTCAACTACCTGGTTTAAATTTAACGACCTCTGGGATTTTTCCTTAAAGTTCTCAAACCAAGTTGGCCTTGCTACAGAGAAGAGATGGAAGCTTGAGCTTGGTGTTGAGCAACTGTTCTGCATTTGTGCAGAGATGCTGGACAGCCCTGGGGAGAGTTCTCAACATCCTTCCACACACTTGTGTTATGCACCTACTTCACAGTAATCTAGGCGAGAGGCAGGAAATACAGATAAAAAGTATTGATCTTTGCTTTCTGGGAATGTCTTATCTAATGAAGTAAGAAACACATAAGGAGTCAAGAGGGACCAGATGGTGGAAGCCTGTAACCTCACTACTGAGAAGGCTGAAGCAGGAGAATCACAAGTTCAAGACTTATCTAAGCTATTGAGTGAATTCAATCAAGGGCAGCCTGAGTAATTTAAGAGAGACCTGTCTCAAACTTGCAGAAAGTGGGGAGTGGGGAGTGAGACAGGGACTAGGGCTGAAGTTGAGTACAAAACCGTTATTTGGGTCCAAAACTGGAAAGAATGGAAGCAAAGAAGGGAGGCAGGCATACAGAAGGAGGTAGATATAACAGAAATGTAAAGGTAAACGAAATATAGCAAAGGCAAGAAATAATTCAAGTGTTGAAATCACTCCCTTGGCATCCACGGGCCTAAAACCATTTTGAAGTACTTTCTATCTTTAAAAGTTTTGTCCTTGTGCTGGAGAGATGGCTCAGAGGTACTGGCTGTTCTAAAGATTCTGAGTTCAATTCCCAGCAGCTACATGGTGGCTCATAACCATCTATAATGAGATCTGGTGCCCTCTTCTGACCTGCTGGCTTACATGCAGGCAGAATACTGTATAAATAATAAATCAATAAATCTTTAAAAGTTCAATACTTAGGGCTAGAGAGATGGCTCAGCGGTTAAGAGTACTTGGCTGCTCTTCCAGAGGTCCTGACTTCAATTTGTAGCAACAGCATGGTGACTCATAACCATCTATGATGATATTTGGTGCCCTCTGCTGGCATCTAGTTGTATATGCAGATAGAGCATTCATATGCATAAAATATCTAAAGTTCCATTTTGACTAAACAATTTCCTCTAGCTATCATTTCCTTGAGATTTTTCATAGTGGGGCAGTTGAGATACAGTCTTTCCATGGCCCTGGCTGTCCTGGAACTTGCTTTATAGACCAGGTTGGACTTGAACTCAGAGAACTCCTATCTCTGCCTCCAGAGTGCTGAGATTAAAGGCGCGCACCACCACACCTTGTTTACAAGAGATATTAAAATGACTTTTCATTTTAAGAAAAAAAATTATTTGAGCCAGAACTCATTCCCACATAAAGATAGGAGAAGTCTTAAAAAAAAAAAAAGCAAAAGTCTAATTTTTCATATGTATGTGTGAATATCTGTATTTGTATTTGAGACAGGGTTTCTATGTATTCCAAGACAGACTTGAACTCAAAAGCTTCATGCTTTAGCCTTCTCAGTTCTGAAATGACAGGCCCATGCCACCATACCAGGCTAAAATATATTTTTTTTGAGACAGGCACACTTTGTAGACCAAGCTGGCCTCACACTCAGAGATCTGCCTGCTGTTGGGATTAAAGGTATGCACTACCGTACCACCGTACCACGGCACCGCACCCTGCTGACTATTCTTATTTATTCTTTCAAGAAAGAAAGACAGGAAGAAAGAAAAGAAATGCACCCAGGTGTGGAGGTGCATGACTGTAACCCCAGTACATGGAAAGTGGAGGCCGGGCAGTAAGTATGAGGCCAGGCTCATCTACCATGCTAAAACTAACCTCTTCTGTGTAAATGGAAGTTTTCAGTAACTCCATGTAGGGAGTTACTGAAGGAGCCACCAAGGATTTCTAGATTGAAGTTTCTTCAAATGTTCACACCTGAGAGGAGCAGCAATTGTTCCTTAACTAAAATATCATTTGTTCCCAAGGTTGCGTTTGCTAGTAAGACTCAGACCCTTTGCCCCGGGTGTCTAGTCTGTAACTTTCCAGGAGCAGCTGACCACACCCAAGTACCCCGTGTTTCAGCGCCATGCCTTTCCTGTCACAGTGGCCAGAGAAATCCCAGTTCCAGTCCCAAGAGATCCAACACCCTCTCACATTTACCTTTACACATGCAGGTAAAACACCTGATTTACATGCAATTAAAAATAACTAAATCGTTAAAAAGGCAGTCTGAGTTTACTGATCCCAGTCTTTTCCACTATTTTCAAGTTTGAGGTGTGAGAGGGACACCTCAAATTTGCAGTAGACAGTATTTTCTTCCCATTTCTTTCTGCTTTCTTTTCTTTTTCTTTCACCCTTTCTTTAGTGGGTGTGCGTGTTTCCTAGATACATACAGAGGTCAGAGGTCAATTATGGGTGATGGTTTTCTCCTTTCCCCTTTGTTCCAGGGATTAAATCCAGATCACTAAGTTTGTATAGCAAGCAGCACTTTTATCAGTGAGACAACTCTCCTGTGTGCTCCCTCCCTTTCCTTTGTCTTTAGACAGGGTCTCACTATATAGACCTGGCTGGCATGGAACCTGCTGTGTAGACCATGCTGGCCTCAAACACGCAGAGATTCACTGACTTCTGCCACCTGAGTGCTGAGATTAAAGGCATGCATCACCATGCCTGGGTTCTTTTACATTTTAATTTATTTACTTATTTTGTTGATTTTTGTTTTGAAACATGATCTCTATATGTAGCCTTGACTGTCCTGAAACTTACTATGTAGACCAGGCTGGCCTTGAACTCACAGAGATCTGCCTGCTTCTGCCTCCAGAGTTTGGGGATTAAAGCGTGTGCCACTACTACACTCAGATCTTTCACATTTTAGAATGCTTCCACTCAAGCTCCCTTTTTTTTGGGCTCTACTTTTCCCCAAACTTTTCTATGCAGAAGGAACAGCCCATATCCCTTAAGCTGTGGCTTTCCATACACATGACTTCCGTCTGAGTCATATAAATGCAACCTGCTTTTTGATAACCCTTTACTTCTCTGGGTTTGTCCCTCTTCATTTTCTCCTTCAGTGTCAATCCTGCTTCCCTCCGGTATTTCCTGGTCTTTGGCAGAGTGAGTAAACATGAAGTGGTTAGGCCACCTCCACCTAGCCAGCTCCCAGAGGTGAGATATGCCATTGTTAGCTCCCTCACAACCCAGCTTCAACATTCCCCTGGACTGGAGACTAGTTCCCAACTTTCGGAACATGTCCGTGGTCACTGAACCATCTAGACCCACCCAGGGTGCTAGTAGTAGCCTGTTCACTGGAGCTGCCCCTGTGTCCAGACCTTCCCAGTAAGAGAGTGAGTGTGTGATGTGTCCTCACGTAGGATAACCTTTGGCTGCTTTGCTTGTGTTCTCTGGGGTAAAGATGAAAGATAATAACAACAAGCTGGACCTGAAACCGCCTTTGCCACTAACTTGAACTTCTGTTGATCTTGGGTATGAGATGCATTTGGAGATAATCTATTTGTTTCTGAAAACAATGTAAATGTGTACCAAGTAAAAACAGCCAGACCTGACCCCTCCCCATTATTGCAATACTAATCTCACTTGCTCTACTTTATCTCTAAGTATTTATCTTAAGTACTTTATCTTTATTTCTTTGTTTGTTTCTTTGTTTATTTTGAGTTTGATCAGATTTACCTTTATAAGGTCCCAAGGTTTAGGAACTCATAAAGTTGTTACCTTTCAGGGAGTTCTGTGCTCTTCTGCAATGAATTCCCTCTCCCATCCCCAGGCAGCCACATACATGCTTTCTTCTATAGATTTATCTTTGCCAGAATGAAGCCATGGTAGTCTTTTATAAGCCCACCTTTTAAGAAATAACTTTTGGGGGCTGGAGAGTTGGCTCGGTGATGAAGCGCACTGGCTGCTCTTCCAGAGGTTTTGCGTTCAGTTCCCAGCGCCCGCATGGCAGCTCACAACGGTCTGTAACTCCAGTCACCGGAGATATTCTCACACAGACATACAAACTCTAGCTCAACATGTACCACACCCAGACTCACTAAGTCACAGCGATTCTGCTGCACAGGTCGGTAGTGAGAAGTAGTCTTGACTGTTTAGCTGCCACCACCCTTACCCCCCATCCTCCTCCTCCTGAGCTGGTTGCTTGGGGTGTTTCGTCTCTTGCTTCTCAGCCTGCCCGCTGCCCTCTCTACACCCCTCTGCTCAGTGGCCAGGCTCTCTAGATGTCCCATGCCCAAGGGGATGCTGTCCTACTGCCCATCCTCTTCCCCTGCTCCAGCTTTCCAGTATCTCATCCCCACCATCTACAAATCTCTCTAATCCCAATGTGTTCTTAATCTCCCAGCTCGCCTTGTCAGTGGCCAGAGCAGTGTCTTTTCAGATATCAAATCTGCACCCTGGCTCAAGTCAAATCTAAGTCCTGTTTCTGCTTTTATCTGATATTTGGGCTAGTAACCTACGTTTTGAAATTGTCTCCATTTCTCCCCACTCTTTCATGCCCTGATTTCCTTATAGAGATTTGGCTTTTTTAACTCTCCGTGCTTGCTAGCCTTCGCTAAGTCCCGTTGGGGTAAGAGAGCAAAAGCCTCCACGTCAGTAGTTTGCAACATAACACAACTTGCCCAAGTTGTGTTGGTATTGTCCAAGTATTTGTCCCAAGCTCTGCTTTGCTTCATGAATTTTCTTCATTCTAAGCTGCAGGCCAAAGAACAGTCCCAGTTGTGGACATAACAGGAAAAAAAACATAGTCAAACCCCTGTTCAGGGATGACACAAATCAATTCCAGTTGGCCCTAACAAGTGACAGGCCAAGACCTGTCCCATAGGTTTGAAAGTGTGTTGGCCAGCCTCAGACTCACAGAGATCTGTCGGCATCTGCCCCTCAAGTGCTGAGATTAAGGGTGTCCACCACCGCACCCAACCTTCAATTTTTATCAGTTAAAACTAAATTAATTTTTGCACTTTTTGTATTTAAATGAGTGTCACTTTGTGGCTTTGCCTCATCTGGAACTCACTATTAAGCCAATTCAGCTTTAAATTTTCAGCAAGCCTCTTGCCTCTCCATTCTTTGTGCTGGGGTTATAGGAACTGTTATTACATCCAGCTATTGGATTAGGTCTTTGAGGCCAAGAGCAGTCTTTTTATTGGTCTTATCTTATTCACCACTTAATATGAAGATACTTAAAACTTTCCTGTTAAATCTTTGCAAGCCAGAGCCAGTTAACAGCCCTCTCTCCAGAAGAATTAGACCAAAACAAACAGACAAACAAAAAAACACCATAAATATCCCATGCCCTTCAAGCAAGTAAAACTTTCTCCTTTTCTCTCCTTCCCTGGTTATTTTTGAGACAGGATCTCCTGAAGCCCAAGCCAGCCTCAGATTCCCTGTGTAGCCAATGATGACCTTGAACTTTTGATCCTCCTGCCTTCATCCTCCAAAGGCTGAGATTACAGGTGTGTGCTACGGCACCCAGTTTTCCTGCTGCTGGGGATGAAACCCAGGGCCTCACATACATGGCAATGAAGCTTGCTAGACAGGCATCCTACCAACTGACCTAAAGCCTCAACCTCAAAACCACTTATTTTTTATTTTTCATCCAGTCCCAACCTTGTAGTTTTCAAGCACAGATTACAACCAGAAGAGAGACACTTCTAGAAACCATCAAGGGCTTGTCAGCAAATAAGTAGCAGGCACCTGACCCGACAATCAACGTGCCTACTTGAGGTTGCAATGTTTCATAGCAAGGTTCTGCTGCCACCTCTCTCTCTTCTTTCCCTTTTCTCTTCTTTCTTTCTTTCTTTCTTTCTTTCTTTCTTTCTTTCTTTCTTTCTTTCTTTCTTTCTTCTTTCCTTTCTTCAGTCCTTTCCTCTTCTTCTACTTTGTTTTCTTCTTCCTCTTCTTTGTTCTTCCCCATTCTCCTCCTCCTCCTCTTTCTCTCTTCCTCCTTCTTTTCTTTTTTGGTGCAGGGGTTTGTACATGATACATATACACTTTACCACTGAGTAATAACCGGCCTTCTCCCTCATTTCTGAGCCTAGACTCTCAAATGAAAAGCAAAGAGTAAGTTATGGGGGTGCATGCGGTCATCCTACCACTCCTGAGGCAGAGGCAAGAGGAGCATGAGCAAGTAATGGGTTTCAGTATGACATTTTCAACATACATGTTTTAATTATTGCTCTTGTTGCTGTAGCCAAATATCTGACAAAAGGTTATGCCATAGGGAATGGGCTTATTTTGGGTTCATAGAAATATAGTCCATTACAGAAGGACGATGTGGTAATGTGAGCATAAGGCAAGCTGGTCATATTTTGTCACTGTCAGGGGCTGGTGCTCCGATTGGTTGCTTCCCTTTTCATTCAGTCTGCAACCACAGCCTTCGGGACCTGCGCATACTCGGGGTGTGACTTCCTTCAGTGATTCCAAGTCCAGCCAACGTGACAAAGAAGATCAGCCTTTATACTTGTCACCATACATTGCTCTCATCCAGCTACTCACCAACTGTTAGATTTGGCTTTTTAAAGACTCAAAGTTCAGAGTGAAAGTGTACCATTTTTACACACTTCTTGAAAGTGCCCAGTAGGTCTCTGGTGGACGCTGGGCAATTCGCATATCTGAAAAGTTCCCAGCTGGGGTTGCTGTTGCTGGCCTTATCCTGAGGATGAACCACCAGCCTGAGACAACGGAGCAGCAGAGAACTCAGGCCAAACAGGAAAACGCAGAGAATTTCATTCTTGATCAGGCATGTCTTGCCTCACTTACTCAGGTGCCTACTATTTTTTTTTCCCCCATAAAGATTCTGTGATTTGATAAATTTCACTCATGGAACCAGTTGAGCTAGATATTCCTATCTGATATTTGCTTACGTAAATATTGCTGTAAAGTAAGTAAAAAATTCTAGAATGTCATGGGCATGTTGGCTTGCTTACTTGATGACTCTCCAGATCCTGGTCTCATGACTTTGTACCAGTGATTCATATTTAGACCAAAGGTTCAATAAGTAAACTCACCATAGAACTGAGCCAGGCTTTGCTCACCGCCCCCTACCCCCAAGATATCAGAATTGAGAATGAAACTATTGACTGTGCTAAAGCATCAAAGCTCAGTCTCAAAATTGGTTACCTGACAATATCTACTGATGTTAAGTTAGTGCATTATAGTTATTGTTAGCATCAGGAAATTTTTAATAGTTGTCAGCGGACCAACACCGGTGTCACTGGAATGTTCTCTAACTTTAGTGTTCTCTGCCACTCACTCATCCACAGCTAGCAGCTCACACTGTGTGTAACGAGAAGGTGTTAAAAAGGCTAGAGCGTTAAGGCGAAAAATGCTGGGCTTGTATATTGATCCTTTCAAGCTGAAATCACTTAAGAAATGTACCTTCATAGAGAGCCATTCGGCCTTTCCCCTATATGCAGCAAGCCATAAGGATTCTTTGGCAGACAGCTTGAAATGTAGTAGGGCATGTGTTTAGCATGCTTAGGGTCCCAGATTCTCTCCCCACCACCACAGAAACCCAAACCTGAAAATTTTGGTGGGAGAACAGTGTGCTTGGCATACCAAGACTAGAGAACTAGAGTCTGGTGATGTGAACTCAAATAAAGAAGTTCTTTGTGTAAGCTGAATCTTCTATTGGTGCCTAAATCCTTTTGTAACATATTTCTCTTATTAGCAGCCCCTAGATCAGTGGCTCGCAACCTTCCTAATGCTTCGACCCTTTAATACAGCTCCTCATGTTGTGGTGCTCCCCAACCATAAAGTTATTTTCATTGCTACTTCATAACTGTAATTTTGCCACCGTTATGAATTGCGATGTAAATATATGATATGCAGATGGTCTTAGGCAACTTCTGTAAACAGTCATTTAACCCCCAAAAGGGTTGTGACCCACAGGTTGAGAAACGCTGACCTAGATCCACTGTCTACTCTCTTATAAAGTTATTATTGCTTTTAGGCTGGGCATGGTGGCTCATGCCTTTAATTCCATCAGTGCAGGCACATCTCTGTGAGTTCAAGGCCAGCCAGATCTTGTTTCAAAAAAAAAATGTTATTGCTCTAGTGTAATACAAAAATATCATTCTTTGAGAATTTCTCCAGACTTCACTCCCTTGTGAAGACTCGCAGGCACATGTGAAATTAACAAAACTTTTATGCTTCTCTCCATCAGCTTTTGTATTGATTGGAATCCTAAATCTAGCCAAAGACCCTACATAAGGACCAAAGGGGATGAAAGAGCTTTCTCTCTCCCACAGTAGCAGACTTTGATCTTAAACCTGAGTTGTTTCAGACAATATGCACTCCAGTGGAGGGCTGGAGAGATGGCTCAGTGGTTAAGAACACTGGCTGTTCTTTCAGAGGATTTGGGTTCAATTTCCAGCATCCACACGGCGGCTCATAACCATTTGTAATTCTAGTTCCGGGGGCCCAAATAGCCCTCTTCTGGCCTCATGGTTACTGCATACTTGCAGTGGACCAGGAAACATGTAGGCAAACAAAACACCCATGCACATAAAAATAAATAAATAAAGAAAGAAAAATAAAATATTTAAAATATTGAGGACACGGGGGCCAGGGAGAGACAAATCAGTGGTTAAGGGTGCTTGTAATGCAATCACAAAGAGCAGAATTCAGGTCCCAGAACTCAGGCGAGTCATTCACAGGTACAGTCATTCACCTGGTGTATAAGAGTAACCCAGCTCTGAGGAGACAGACGCAGGATCAGTGCTGGGGTTTGCTGGCTACCAGCCCAGTCAAGGAAATGCAAACCCCAAGTTCAGGGAGAGACCGTGTCTTAAAGGTAAAGGCAGAGCATGGTAGAGTATACAGCTGACACCCTGTTGGAGCCTCTCCACGAGCGAACAGGTTTGTGTAGCACTCCCCATGTGTGTACACTCACACGGACACCTTCTCCAGGGTAATCAGTCTTCAACAAAGTACTGAGGACACACGGACACCTTCTCCAGGGTAATCAGTCTTTAACAAAGTACTGAGGACACACGGACACCTTCTCCAGGGTAATCAGTCTTTAACAAAGTACTGAGGACCCTGATTAATCTTCGTTTATGGGGGTCTAGCATCTCTCTTTTTTACCTACCTGCCTATCTATCATCTGTCAACATTTTCACAATGCTAGGAATTCAACCTGAGGCATTTAATGCCTATAAATGCACAAACACGTTCTATTGGGTGTCCGTATATCACAGTGCACGTCTGGAAAGCTACAATGAACATTCCTTTAAAAAAAAAAAGGAGAAAAAAGCTGGATGTGGTGGTATGTGCCTATAAATTCCAGCATTTTACAGGCCCCTGTCTCAAAAAAATTAAAAACAAAAATGATGCAAATATAGATAAAACATTTTGACCATGTGGACCACAATTTGAAAAAATTGGCACATATTATAACTCCTTTATATTATTAGAGTGGGTGGATGTGGATAGTGTTTTTTGGGGGTGATTACGAGCATGTGATGCCACATGCAGCTTATTTTCACCTAAGCTATATATTAGTCAAATATGAGCACGTGAGAAGACAGTTCTGTTGCTGGGCGGTTGGTGTTCAATACGCAGCAGCGAGGGAGACATTAACAGTGCCTTTTTCTTTTGTGGCTCTGGCCTGCTCACTCTTGCTAGATAACTGACCCCAGAAGAAGGTGGCAGTGTATGCTTTCCTCCCTGGGTTCCAGGAGACGGTCAGAAGTGGCTCTAGAGAAGGAAGAGGGGTTAATGAAGACGCCAGGAGTGGGTTGGCCCCTAGGGAATAAAGCTGAATTTCCTGGTGAACATGAGGTGGAGACCCGAAGCTTCTGCCAGCCATGGAGACAATGGGTGTGTGGACGTCTCTGGAAGAGAAACTCAGGAACTGCTTACAGGTGCTCCAGCCAGGACAGAAGGCCGTCCTGCCCGAGCGAGGAAAGGACAACCAGTGTAGATTGCTGCAGAAACGCTCCCCTGGGGAGTGGGTGGCCCAAGCTGCTTTGGATGGGTCCAGAGAACCTGTTGCTACAACCTGGAGGAGGGTCCTTCTATCCTAGCCAGCAGCGAGTTGCGTCTGGTAGAGCCATCCTGCCTTCAAGAGGAACAAGAGCCTTCCTCAGGTGTGAGAACTGGCGTCCCAAGCGCAGTGAAGCAGAACTCCCTTGGAGTCCAACTGGGTCCGGGTCTCCGTGCTTTTCTCCCTGTTTTACATATTTACGCCCTAGTGTTCTTTACACAACCTGGACGCACGCGGATAAGCGCGACCCTCAAGGCCTTTGCCACCAGCTCGGTACCGGAGAGAGCTGGTGACTTCAGTCCCCGCTTCCACCCCGCCCCCGCCCTACTGCTCCCGTCCTCCGGGGTCCTCTGCCCGTCAGGACCCGCCCCGGGTGGGCGTGACCGCCGGGCTCCGGGACTCCCGGGGGCGGGGCCTGGGCGGGTCTGCTCCGCCGGTGGCGGGCGGGTGCAGCCGGGGGGCTGGGGAGGCCGGCGGGGAGGCGCCGCGTCCGGAGGAGGCTGCCCCGCACCGCATAAAGTGGCAGACGCGCAGTGTGTCCCGCAGCCTCTCGGGCCGGTAGCCACTGCGGAGAAGCTGCTCCGATGCTCCGGAGCGGCCATGGGCGCCCCGCACTGGTGGGACCAGCTGCGGGCTGGCAGCTCTGAGGTGGATTGGTGCGAGGACAACTACACCATCGTGCCTGCCATCGCCGAGTTCTACAACACGGTGCGGGACGCGGGAGCCGGAGGGCAGGCGGGCGGAGGAAGGGGGCTGGCCCCGCGGCTGCGGCGCCTGGAAGCAGGCGGCTGGGTGACCGTGGATGTCCCAGGCAGGAGTCACTCCACGCCCCTTCTCCGGGCGCTACTTGCAGCTCCATTTCTGCACCCTTCTCCAGTCCCTATCCAGGGCATATGAGCGCCTCCAGCTCTTCCTGTCATTTTTCTTCTTAAGACTCCATTGTCTTGTTTGGCTCCTGTAGTCCGGGAGCCCAGGGGTCTGCGTCAACCCATTCTTCCAGTTTGGGTCATTTGGGGACGTGAATCCACCGACAGGGGCAGCTCCCTTCCCCCCTGCCTGGGATCTTTGTGGCGTGACGCACCTGAATCTCATTGTGTGCGTTTTTGCGCTGAGTACCTGCTTTGGGTGCCCTGGGAAAGGGGAGCCCTTGGGCGCGTCCAGGAGCTGGGCTCACTCCCACAAGTTAGCATGTCCTTTCCACTAAACTATGACAATGTTGATCGAATTGTTTTAGTCCAGAATCAAGTTAATTGCTATCAGTTCTTTTTCTTGTTGCTTTTAGAGTCCGGTTTTGAGCCAGCTCCTGCTGGTGACAGTGATATTTGGGAGTGATGAGGGGTGAATTTTCTAGACTTGCCTAGGTCCCTAGATATGGACAAAGCGGAAATTTACAGAATTCTGGGATTTGGGGCTTTGTGAGAGGGAAAGGTTGTCCCTAGGAGAGGAAATGTCTCTGCTTTTCCCCTGTGCCGGTTTCTCAGGACTCTGGTACCCAATGTGACTTTGCATGATCATTTTTCTGGCTTATCTTCTTTGCTGTTCAGACACAGAAAACAGGAACTCCTAGTTTGAGTCACTGTGAGTTTGAGATTGTTATTTAGGATTTTCTTTCTTTCTCCCCCCCCCCCCCCTTCTTGGATTTCTGAAAAGAACCAAGAACCAGGCATTATTCTTGCCCCTGGTCCCTTTTATTCCCCCGTCCTTTACTTTTGATCCCCCACCTCCCCGTTCTTGTTTGTATTGCTCTTTTATTCCCGCGGCGAAAAGACTGGGCTATTATTGATCGAGCAGCAAGCTGTCATGCCCACGCGCTGGTATGTCTGGGGCTACGACCCAGAATTCTCCACCGTGCCTCATCTCAGTCAGTGCTAAAATACAGGGCTGTCATCGGCATCAGCATCCCTGCTTCTTGTTATATGGCCGGGTCAGCTGCTGGAGGAACCCAGACCTTTGACATGCAGAGACATAGGAAAAGGTCTAGTTAGCGGAAGTGGCCATACCTCATTCTTATACAACCTGGTGGGGTATACTGCCAAGAAGTACTTGGGCACCAACAGAAGGGGCTGGAGCAGGGCAGCGGGGTTGGAGGGTAGGGGGGTGGGGGCTGGTACTTTCAAGGAGGAGAAGCATCAGTGGGAGCAAGTGAAGAATTGCTGAGAAATATTAAAGATTTTACCAGAGTTGAAGGAATGGCAGGTTCTTGCACACCCACCATGGCAGTTTCCTGCGGAGTGTGCAGCTTCTCAGACACGGTCAGCCCTGTCATAAGGCCCCCCAATGCTCATGTACAGCTGCTCTGAGCCAGCCTCGAAAACTCCTCAGTGCTGGAGGAGGGGGAGCATTGACCTTCCTCTCCCTTCCTTCTTTCCTCCCCTCCCCTCTGGCCTCTCCTCGTCGCTTTTCTCTTTCTGAAAAGGGTCTTTCTGTGTAGCCCAGGCTGACTTGAGGTCCTCCTATCTCAGCTTCTCAAGTGGCCTGCGCATCTGGCTGCTGCTTGTTCATTTCAGTCTCACCCCCATTGGGGCTCTATACAGCGAAATTTTGTAGCAGAGCTGCAGTGTTTGTGGCTGCTTAATCTAGCCCAGCTACCTGACGAACTTTTTCCTTGGGATTTAGAAGCCACTGCATTTTCTCTGGAATGTGGAGGGTCACAGAGAAACAGCTGGTCAGCTGGTTGGTGAGTGCAAGCTCCCTCCACAGCATTTCCTTCTCACTGTGGCTCTGCTGACCTGGGGGAGCTACCACAGGCCTTTCCTGAGCCTTTCTTTCTTTCTCATGCATAAAGAATGCCAATGAATTGTTGATGCTAAACCTCTCCTAAGGTCCTCATAGTAAGACAGCCGGTTTCTCTCTCTCCCCTACCCCCCTTTGGAGACAGGGTTTCTCTGTGTAGCCTTGGCTGTCCTGGACTCACTCTGTAGACCAGGCTGGCCTCCAACTCACAGAGATACACCTGCTTCTGCCTCCCTGAGTGCTGGGATTATAGGAGTGTGCCACCATGCCTGGCTTTTGTTTTGTTTTGTTGATTTTTGAGACTTCATTTCTCTGTATAGCCTTGGCTGTCCTGGACCCACTCTGTACACCAGACTGGCCTTGAACTCACAACAGATTCACATGTCTCTGTCTCCCCCACTGCTGGGATTACAGGCATGTGCCACCACACCCAGCTAAGACAGCAGGTTTCATTTTTCATTTGTTTATTTGTTTTCAGATAGGGTCTCACCATGTAGCTCTGACTGGCCTGGATCTCCCTCTGTAGAACAAACTGGCTGCAAACTCACAGAGATCTGCCTGCCTCTGCCTCCAGAGTGCTAAGATTAAAGGCATGTACCACCTTGCTCATCTCATTTATTTTGTTTTAAAACAGGGTCTCCCTGTTGCCCAGGCTGGATGTTGTTGTAATATCTAAAAAAAAAAAAAAAAAAAAAAAAAGGGCTGTTGGGCTATCTAATGTTTATTATTAGCCCTAAGATTATCACGGCGGTATCATTTAACCTGCTAACAAAAATAATAAGACACAAGCACCTGTTAGATTTATAATTGCCTTATTTATCTTGGGCCGAGCAGATATTTCTCTTACACTGTCTCATATCCTCACCATCCATCTCCCAGCCTCCTCCAATGCCATCCACCTTAATCCTCCTCATCTGAACTATCTTCCATCCATAACCATAAAAACGTGCTTGCATTCTTCATCTGGGGCTTTTCATGCCATTATTGGAGTCCTTCCTCCAGGCCCACGTGATTTCTTCTGCACGCTAACCCATTTATGCTGTCCTCCTTCTTCCTCTCTTCTGTCCGTCTGTCTCCCATGATTCTCTCTTCAATGTAAAAGGCCAGGAACATTAGCCACGCCCACCCCATTCTGCCCTGCCCAGTTATAGGCTGTTTAATCAGCCAATCAGGTAGGTTTACACAAGACTAGGTGTGCCCAGATCTTGAGGGCTAGTAGCATTCATCAGAGCAACCTCCAACAATTTACCTTTTCTGTCTAAATAAAAAGGCCATTTTTTTTACAGTTAGAATAATTATGAAACGATAATAAAAGCATATATATATATATATATATATATATATATATATATATATATATAT
>NW_026585686.1:1590381-1596751 GCF_907164565.1 Psammomys obesus | reverse complement strand
TATATATATATATATATATATATATATATATATATAATGTGTAGTCTGAACGTATTTGGTAATCTTAAAGAAAATACCTATCTATGAGCGTCTAAGGTTTTGTACCTAAGTCATTTTTATAGTTTGTATCTATCAACCTAAAAACTTCTATCTAGACCTAACACATATTTTTAATTCCTAAGCAACTAAGTTAAGTGTAATATTGTGACTATTTGGTCTTCAACCCCATTAGAGAATAAAATTAATTACTTGAGTAAATAGGAAGTACATGTTAGCAGCTTCCAAAGATTAGAAAATTGACGGAGACAGACGGACTTGAACCGTAATGTGTAGCCCATACTGTCCTCAAATACAGATCCTCTTGCCTCTGGCTCCAGAACACTGGGATTTCGGGCATGTGCTACCATGCCTAGCTTAATTAGCTATTTTGTAAGACGCTGATAATTACTATCAATTTTGAGAAAAAAGTTAAAGGAGTTGAAAAAAAACCCACAATTGACAGTTAAAGCAGGAGAGGACTTGGGGAGGATTTAGAACCTTGTTAGCGAGTCTAACTGGGTAATAGGCGACTACTACGTCAGGAACTACTGGCCACTCTTAGTTTGCTGTGTGTTGGGGCGCCATTGCGTACTCTGCCACCACCACAGTCATCTATGGGCCATGTATCCATCAGATAAAGAAGGGAAATCAGGGCCCACTTAGGTCATATCACTTGCTGAAGTCAAAAAATGACAGAGATGGAGTTACCGCTTAGCCCTTTGGACTCTGCCAAGAGTTCTCTTGTAAATAAGCGCAAGGGCTTCCGTAAGAAGCCCTGTGCAGATGTGTTAGGTCTAGAGAGAAGTTTTTAGGTTGAAGTATTTACGTGCTTAGCGTAGTATATATTGTTCAGTTGGTGCATAACTTTTAAAGTACCTCTATTGGAACCATCCTATTTTCAGAAGAACAAACACACATTTGCTTGATTTAAAAAAACAGTTTGTTTCAGCCAGGTGGTGGTGCTGTACATGTTTAATCCCAGCACTCAGGAGGCAGACACAGCCAGATCTCTGAGTCTGAGGCCAGCCTGGTTTACAGAGCAAGTTGCAGGCCAGCAGAGCTATACAAAGAAACCCTTTCGTGAAAAACCAGAACCCCCCCCCCCAAAAAAAAGCAGCAGTTTGTTCAAAGCACTTTTTGATAGAAAAGTAATAATATGATCATGGTAGTCTAGAATCTGGAAGTTACAGAGAAACATAGTATCCTCTGCTTCTTCTCAGACATTTCCGAGCATGTACGAAGCACATGGAGAGGCTAAGGAAGTAAGTCAGAGGATAGTGCTTGTCTGGCATGCATGGGGCTTGGGTTATGTGCAAAATATGAATATTGCATATGCAACACACTCAAAATTGTTTTTCAGTTCAACTGAAATCACAGTGTATAAACCACATGGACCTTGCTTCTTTTCTAAGTAATTTTTGGAGATGGTCATTTGTGCGGGTCTCTGCCAACGCCACGGCCAGCTGAGTAATGGTCCACGTGAGGCAAGAAGGAAATCCGGTTCACCAGGACTCAATAGCGGGTGTTGGTTCAAACTTGTAGAGTCTGACACCAGGTAGTCTATTTTAGGCATATGTATGTACAGTGAAATTCATAAAAGGTTTCCGGTAACATAGTCTCACGTGCATGAGGAGGCATAATTGCATGGAAACTCTTCTCAAAGTACACGTGACTTCTTCCTTGAAGGTGGGTCCTATAGATAGGATATCCTATCTATAGGATAGGATAGATAGATAGATAGATAGATAGATAGATAGATAGATAGATAGATATCCTATCTATCCTATAGATAGGATACAGGCATTATCTTAAGGCCTAGGGGAGGAGCTGGTATGGTCTTGGTCATGTAGATAGCACCAGAGGTCATCTTGGCTATTAGCCACCACTGGTCCTGTTTGTGGGTGTCTGGGGGAGCCCCTGGACACATAGATAGCACTAGGATTGCCTAGGCTATTAGCCACCTCCATTCCTAGCCTTCTGGGTGGAAAACGGGTTATGCATGTCTTCCATTGAAGAGACAACCCTGCACGTTTAACATTCCTGGATTCCTGTCCGGGCAAGGATCTCTGGGCTCCCAGCAGTCATACTGGCTGCACAGAGCTATGTCCCTCTTCGTATTGTCTAGGTCATGCTCCCTGTAGTGGATTGGCCACAGTTCTCTTAGCCAGTTAACGCCTTCTCAATGAACATTTGAGGGATGTTTCTGGATGTTTTATTGTTTTCATTTTGGCTTTTGAAGAGGGATACAGAGAAAGTCTACACATCTGAATTTTTTTTTTTCATCGCTGGGAATCAACCCTAAGGCCTTCTGCATGCTAGACAAGCAATCTGCTTCTGAGCTATAATGTGGCCCACACAGATGTGCTTTACAACTATTAATTCTCATTGGAGAATTGTTGTGTTGAGGAGAATATTCATTGTTTTTTTTTTTTTTTTTCTGTCTTTCTGTCTTTAGTTTTGAAATACAGTTTTACTAGTCACTTAGTCCTGACTGGCCTGGAACCTGCTAATATATATCACACTGACCTAAAACTTCCAGCCATCCTCCTGCCTTAGCGCCTACAGTACTGGGACTGCACACATGTAAACACTTATTTACTTTATTATATTTATCTTTTTCTTTAAAAACACTATCTCGTGTGGCTCAGATTGAGTTCACACTCCCTATGTAACCAAGGATGACATTAAATACCTGGTTCTCTTGCCTCTACTCCCCAAGTGCTGGAATTACAGGTGTAAGTAGTCAGGCCTGGAGGATGTTCACTGTGAATGCTGATCACTATTGCCAAATGGCCCATCAAAGAGAGGGCACACCTTCCTTCCACTCTGTGACTGCCGCCTCGGTCTCTCTGTTCATCCTTGGCTTCAGACCATTGCAGGTATCTCTTCTGAGATCACTCATTACTTTAACCTAGCATGGTGGCACACACCTTCATTCCTAGCACTCAGGAGGCAGAGGCAGGCGAGACTCGGAGAGGTCCAGGCTAGCGTGGTATAAACAGCAAGTTGCAGGTCAGCCAGGGCTACACTGTTCTAAAAACAAACAAAAAAAAAAAAAAGAACTCACTCTTTTCCATCACTTGTTCACCTAGGATACTGTTTTCTCTACCTACAACCTTTACTGGGTTGACTGATGTGGGTTTGTTTGTTTTGATTTTTAAGACAGAGTCTTGTCTTTAGCCTAATGTGGCCTAGAACTCACTCTATAGTCTAGGCTGGCCTTGGACTCAAAGAAATGCTGGTCTACCAGGTGAGAGTCAGCATGCCTGGCTCCTTTGGGAGCTCCTACCACACAGGCTGCTTTGGAGAAAAGTGCCGTCTGCTTTGTGACCACTGGGTCTGGTCTTTAAAGGCTCTGTGCTGACCAGTGACTTGGGAAGCAGAAACCAACAGGTATTGAAATAAAGTGAAATACATGCATAAAACCAGTCCATGGCCTCTTACTTCCTCCTCTGTACTCAACTATCTAAAAAAAAGAAGGCTTAACTTTCTTTATGTGTCCAAGTCTGGATCTTCCTATCTCATGGACAGAATATGTCTGGCTGAAGGCCTGCCTTACCACTTACTGCTGTGTGCCTGTCACAGAAACCAGATCTGGAAATAGTCACTGGGTATTGGGGTTCATAATAGTAGAGTATACAACCTGATGAGTTGTTAGCACGCTGCACGGGATTGGGGGTGTGTGCACTATGGGGCTGGGAGGGGAGTTGCAAGCAAACACCCTAAGTATCTTGCTTGAAGATTTTAATTAATTTCAAAAACATTTCCACTTGCTTATTTTAATTTCTTTATATTTTATTTCATGTGTATGAGTGTTTGCTTCTTTGTGTGTCCATCATGTATGTGCAGTGACCATGGAGGCCAGAAGAGGGCATCAGATTCCCCCCCCCCAGTTCTATCTGAACTAGAGATACAGAAGGCGGTGAGCTGCTGTGCTGGGAACCTAACCTGAGTCCTCTGCAAGAGCAGCACTCTTAACTGCTGAGCTATATCTCTACATCTATCTATCTATGTGTGTGTACATGTGGAAGTCAGTTCTCTCCTCATGCCGTTTGGGTTGAGGGATAGAACTCAGGTCCCTGAGTGTGGCAGCAAGCAACTCTCCTGCCCAGTTTTCTTGATTTTTAGAAGTGGAGGTCCTGTGCCTTGGAAGACCCTCTGAGCCTGGCAAACCAGGACATTCGGCCACTCCACAGACAGGAGTGGGACAGTGCAATGGAGGACTAGGAGTTTGCACACAATTGAGACGCACAGACAATACGCTTAGCCGGGGTGACACCTTAGGCCGGTCCCGAACCTACGCTTAGCAAGCTTCCTGCCTGTGCCTCGGTCAAGACTCCCTGCTTCTATGGGAAAGGCTCATTCCAACGCATCAGAACCAGAGCAGGGTGTGTCCTTGACATGACTTTGGAACAAAAGCTGGATACGAATCCATGGAATAAGGAGCTCTTAAAGGAAACAATGCGTTTTGAAATTGTGATTTTCCTTAGTTAAAAAAAAAAGTCTGTAGACAGGGATCAAATCCAACCTTCAAGGGACAATTCAGCAGTGAACTTAGAACAAGCTCCCTTTGGCTGGACTATGCTACAGCCTTAGAGACCCACATCGCCTTGAAGGAGTGAGCTTTTTTCTCTGTAGAGACGGAGCCAAAGAGTCTGTCTTTAACCATAACTCATTTGTCTTTCCGTATTTATTTTGGTATTCCTTCCTCTTTTTGTTTTGAGAACAACCACCCTCTAATTCTGGCTTTTCCTTTCCTTATATTGATGTCTTTAAAAGGAATAGTAGTAGCCAGCAAGCCTTGGTAGTTAGGCTGTTCAGAAGTTGAAAAAATGTGATTTTGGTGTTAGCAGGCAGCATATATCAAAAGAGTGCCTCGAATAGTGCTTATATGTGAACTTTAAAATAATGTGGAGTGGTGGAAAATGCCTGTAATCCCAGAATTTAAAAGCCTGAAGCAGGAGATTGCTATGGCTTGAGACCAGCCCAGGCTATACTATGAGACCCTTCTCAAAAGCTTAAAAAAATAATAAAAAAAAATAATGCAGGTACAGTAAAGAAACTCATGCCTTCATGAATAGCATATGAACACATTTATGTGTGACAAGAGTGTTCCTTGCCTCTGGTAATATGACTCTTTAGAGCCATGTAATAGACAGCTTGGCAGTCATAGTTGCACTTGGCTGAAGCAAGGGATATTGATAGGCCTTCGGGTGACAAAGATACACTGGAGTAAAAGTCAAGACGCATGCGTGATAGGACAGGGCATGTTGTAGCACGCCTGTAACTGCAGTGCTAGGCGGGTAGAGGGAGGAATCAGGAGTTGAAGGTTATCCTTGGTTACCTCGTGAGTTCAAGTCCAGTCTGAATTATCTGAGGTCCTTCCATAAACAAGCAAGCACACTCTATTTCCCAGCCTTGTAAAGGAGACTCTAAGTTGGTGCTCCTTCCCCTGAAAAATAGGTAAAACAAAACAAAACAAACAAAACAAAAAACCCTCCTGCTATCTCCACCAGTGGACAGCAGTGAGCCAAATCCGTGTGCACCAAGATAAAAAGGTTAACAGGATGATGGTGTTGCAATATGGGACGTATTTTCTTTTAGTCATATAAATGCAAAGAAAAGGATTGAGGGTTTCCATCCAGAACAGGTTTTATCTCTGGGAAGAAAGGTAGAAAGGAGTTTTTACCTCATAGGCAGTTCCTGAGAGGAGGTGCCTGTCCACAAACAAGAGGGAGAACGATTAAGCTACAATTCAGTTTCTCTACTCCTTCTCTGTCTTTGCTTCCCCTTCATCACCTTCCATTTCATCTACTATTCCCCCCACCATATGAAACTCAAATTTAAGTCACGTGATAAGGCTTTGAGAGCAGAACGGCACAGTTGGAGGTGAAACCTGGGTGGGGCAGCGGGAGGAGGCTGCTGACTGGCTGGCTCTGGGTAGTGCTGCTAGTAGCCAGCCTTGGAGACTTTCTGAGTCTTCATATCTCCTTAAAGCAAGGGATGGCTTTGAAGACCTTCCAGCTTCACACTGAAGGGTCGCTGGCTCTTTAAAATGTTCCACTAGAAGTGAGAAGCTGTGCCCAGAGCATGAGCAGAAACCTCTGTGTGGAGTAAGTCCCATTTCACCTTTTTTGTTTTTTTTAATTTCCAGGTGCTGGGGATTGAACCCAGGGCCTCATGCATGCTGAGCAAGGGCTGTACCACTGAGCTACATCCTCAGCCCTCACTTACTTCTCTTTTGTTTTAAACACGTTTTTTTAAGTTATTCTTTATACAATAAAATATATATATATATATATATATATATATATATATATATATATATATA
>NW_026585686.1:1515322-1590371 GCF_907164565.1 Psammomys obesus | reverse complement strand
ATATATATATATATATATATATATATATATATATATATATATATATATATATATATATATATATATATGTATGTATGGGGTATTTTGCCTGCACTGTATCTATGCACCACATGAATGCTTTGTGCTCATAGCTGCCAGGGAGGGTGTTGGGTCTTTTGGAGGTGGAATTTCAGATGGTTGTGAGCAGCCGCTGGGAATTGAACTCTGGGCCATCTCTCTCACTCCTCACTTAGTTCGTATAAATGAGAGCAGTTCTCTCTCCGAGCCTGAGGAAAAGAACACTTATTCAGTTTCACTCAAGGTCATCAAGAGTACATAAAGAGTCCGTTCTCTCAGTTTATTATTCTCTTATTTCTGTTCTTTCTGAATCCCTGTATCATTTCCAAGGGGTGCCCGAGTTCTGAGGTTTGCTAAGATATTTTTCTCTCTCTCTGTATGCGCGCACATGGGCGCGCGCACGTGTGTAGGCCAGAGTTTGAAGTTCGCTGCTGTCCTTAATCCCCTTCTACTTTATTGTCTGTGGGACCCAGAGCTCACTGATTTGGCTTGACCAACTGCCACCAAGCCTGAAAAATCCTCCTGTCTCTACCTCCCTAGCACTTGCATTAAATCGTGAAACCCAGCTTCTCACGTGGGTGCAGGAGTGCTGGGTGTCCAGGCCTAAGCCCTCATGCTTGTGCGGCACTCGCTGACTAAGCCATCTTCCCAGCCCCTACTGTGACTTCTTTTATTGGGATGATACCTGTGTGGTTTCTGAGGTGTGTGTGTGTGTTGGGGGGGGAGCCCTTCTGCCCTGCTGTCTGGAGTTCAGGTGCCCACATGGTTCCTTTGAGCCATCATCAAACTCACATTTCTATATTAGCCAACAGGTATGGTCATGTCCTTTCTTTGTGTGTGTGGATGCGTGCCTACTGTAGCACGTATGTAGAGGTCAGAGGACGACTTAAGGAAGTTGGTTCTTCCCTTCCACCTGGTGGTCCCAGGACCTGAACTCTTATTGTCAGGCTTAGTGGCAAGTGCCCTTACTCACTGAGACACCTTGCCAGCCTTGCTCTCTTGATTTTTCAATTTTGAGGCAGGGTCTCACTAATTGGTCCAGGCTGGCTGTTAATTCACACTGCAGCCTAGTAAGGCTTACTTGTGATCCTTTTGGCTCACCCCCCAGAGTATCTGGGATTATACGTATGAGCAGCCAGGCCTCGCTCTTTTTATTTTTTAAATATTTATTATTATTATTATTATTTAAGATTTATTTGTTCTCTATATGTGTATGAGCGTTTTGTCTCCATGTATATATGTGCGCTACATACATGTCTAGTGCTTGAGGAGGTTAGAAGAGGGTGTTGGATTGCCTGGAACGGGAGTTATGGATGGCTGTGAACTGTCATGTGGTTCCTGGGAGCTGAACCAGGATCCTCTGTAAAAGCAGCAGGTGCTCTTAACCACTGAGCCATCTCTCTAGCCTTTTTATTATTTTAAGCGTGTGTGTGTGTGTGTGTGTGTGTGTGTGTGTGTGTGTGAATGTAGTGCCTTCTGAGGTCAGAGGCATGGTATTCTCTGGAGCTGGAGTTGCTGCAAATCCTGGTCTCTGAAGCAACGGCACATGTTCTGAACTGCAGAGTCACTTGTTTTGTTTCTTGAAGTCTCTCACCTCCCACCTCACCTCCAGTGTTTAAAGCCCGTTTAGACTTAGACGTTATCTTTACATTCTACACGCACAGGCCTGGGCCAAAGGCTCCTCATTCAGCAACTGGGGACCACGCTTAGAAAGCTGAATGTCAGGGGAAGGGAGGAGAGGAAGGAGGCGGCGCCCTTGGGCCGAATGTCCCTACCGTTGTATACCAACTGGGATGGCCTGACTTTAAAAATGAACAACAGAGTATAATACTGTCCAGTAAGGGCACACTGTTGGTAGGACTGTAGAACAAAAGCGAAACACCTCAAAAGCCCACTGGTGAGTGCACAATTAATTACAAAAACATTGGTGCCAACTCCGCCTCTGCTCCCATAACAAATACCTTAAATCTCGCCATTTACAGTACCACAGTTCTGCAGCCTGAAAATGCAACCTGGAGCCAGCAGGTTAGTTGTCTGAGGAGCTCATGGCCCCTCTGCTGCTGCCTCTTGCCTTTTCTTTCTGTCTTCCCACCCTCTTGCTCCCCTTCTTCCTCCTTTTGATCTATTCATTCATTTCCTTGTTTTTTTTTTTTTTTTTTTTTTTGTGGTGATTCTGGTGATTGAAGTCAGGGCCTTACCAATGCCAGACAAGCATCCTACAACTGAGATGTACTGAGTCAGGTCGCAGAACTGTGCCTTACAGCGTGGCTTGTGAACACAGGAGATGTGGCTAAAAACTAAGACTTGCCGAATCTGTGACATTTACACTGGGTTTAAAAGAATGTGTACTAATTAATCGTTATTTTTATTCAGGTCATATTTTCCTTTATTGATTTACTGGCTTTTTTTTTTTTTTAAGATTTATTTATTTTTTATTTTGTGTGTATGGGTGTCCTGCCTGCAAGTTATGGCTGCTCACTGTGTACATGCATTGCCCATGGAGGCCAGAAGAGGGCATCCGACCCTCTACCCTCTGGAATGGAATGGGAGTTAAGGTTGTGACTCCTCATGGGTTCTGGGAATCAAACCCAGCTCATCTAGAAGAGTAGACTGTGCTTTTAATTGCTAAGCCATTTCTCCAGCCCCTGGTTTGTGTGTTTGTTTGTTTGTTTGTTTGTTTGTTTAGGTTGCCTATATTTAACTAATCAAATTCACAGTCCTTCTAGTCTCAGTTTCCCAAGAAGTTGGAATCTAGGTACAAGCTGTCTTGCTAGGCTAATGGTATTTTAGTAGTGATTACAAATTCAGACAACAATATTTATACTATATTACATTAGATAAAACATTATTAAAATTTTTTAAAAAAAGAATTGACTGTTTCTTGGAGACATAATAGATTTAAGTGCAAATAAAATTTGCAAGTTATAATACAAATTTCTCTCTCCTTTTTTCTGGGCTGCTGCTGCAGTTTCATAACGCAGCACATAGTAACCTAGGCTCATTAAGTGGCTGAATCTCTCCTTGAACTCCTGACCTTCCTGCCTCCGTCTGAGTACTGGTATCACAAGCCTGCGCCACCAGGCCTGGCAGCTCTCCTGCTCTCATGACCCCAAAGCGTATAAACTTGATTTTCTTCTAATAGCTTTTGATTAGGGTCAGAAAACTGACAGGGTAACTGAGAGGTACCTTGGAAAGATTGATTTCCTCATGTGGAAAGCAAGAGTTGTTGGTTCTTTGAATCAGGAAAGAAGTTTAGGAAATTTTCAGAGCTTGAAGCATTCATGTGTCCCCCTCCCCCCAACTCACCTCCCTGTTGATTGACCCCTGGGTTTGATGCTAGGCCGGGGCTCTACCACTGAGCCTACCTCTAGCCTACATGATGCTGATTACAGTCGCTTCTATGATCAAAAGAGGCAGCAAGGAGCCTCCTACATAGTCTTCGAGACGTTCTGAGTCTCTGTGTCCCGTCCTCCGCACTCACCCCTAACCCCACCACGCCTGCGCTGTGTGTCTGCAATTTAAAAAAACACAGCGCTTGCGCAAGATGACACAGTCACAGTCACTCCAGTGTGCCAAGGACACACCTGGAACACACAGCTTTACTTCTCTAGGCTTTTCCTTAATGCTAATCTTTTCGTGCTTCTCTCCCCTCTAGATCAGCAACTTCTTGTTCTTCATTTTACCGCCCATCTGCATGTGCCTGTTCCGACAGTATGCGACGTGCTTCAACAGCGGCATCTACTTAATATGGACTCTGCTAGTGGTAGTGGGTAAGCGGAGTCATGCGAGAGCAGCGATTGAAAGGGAGGAAGTAGGACCCCGAATGTTTCCTGTCCCCTCTGAACATAATGTTTTGTAAACTAGAGTCGCTCTGACGTCTTAGCCACTGCTCCCCTGATGCCAAAAGAACTCTTGAGTGCTGGCCTGATAACAAGGCTGCCTGTAATTGTCACATACCGGCGCTCAGCCTCTGGGGCAGCCACTGGTGGTGTGCCAGCCTGGCTCTCTGAGAACTTCTGAAGAACCTCTGAAACAATTGAAGTCCGATGAGATGTGGCTCCAAAGGACTTAAAGAAAAATATTTAGACGCTGGGTCCCTCATTGTTCTGTGAAATACTTGTGTGATTCCCGTTTCCTCTCCGGCTGTTTGGGAATTCTTGACAGGGAGATAGTGTCGACTTTTATTTACTGCCTGTTATCGTGAAGGTTCAGAGGACGGAGACAGAGTGTGCCTGGCTGTGGAATTCTTACTGTTGTAATGTGCTGACGTTTGAGCCCAACCTGAAACCCTCTTTCCAGCCTCTAGGTCTGCATTGCCTGGGCTCTGTGAGTTTCTCTTTGTTTGTTTCTTTTCTTTCTTTCTCCACTTTCCCCTCCCCCCCAACCCCCGTCTCTGTCTGTCTCTCTGTCTCTTTCTCTCAAGAGTGAGCTGGTGATTCCAGTAGTACCTGGAGAATGACTATCCTGAAGCTGTCTGTTCGGCATTAATCTTTTTTTTTTTTTTTTTGGTTGTGATTGCTCCTAGGAATTGGCTCTGTCTACTTCCATGCAACTCTTAGTTTCCTGGGTCAGATGCTTGATGAGCTTGCCATCCTTTGGGTTTTGATGTGTGCTTTGGCCATGTGGTTTCCAAGGAGGTATTTACCAAAGATCTTTCGGAATGACAGGTAAGTTTGTGTTAAAGGCCTTTGCTAGATGTGGCTCTCGATGTAAGACACCCATCAAGCAAATCACTGTGTGAGTGGGCTCAGCTAGTGACAAGCTCAGCACACACTTGCTTATCATCCACCAGTTTAATGATCCGACTGTACATTTGAGTCGACAGATAAGAGAAGAAATGCTTGGGGAAGGATGTACATTATGTTAGAGACAAAAAAGTCAGAGATCTCATTTGTGTGATATGAGCAAGAGTGAAAACACTTCCAATGGAAGAGAATCTTTTTTGGGTGGTATTACAAAGTCCTTTGGTTTCCTGCTAGAATGTGTCCTCAAGTGTAAACCAATCCACCAGGTTCATACACATGAAGCAGGTTTTTGTTGATGACTTTGTTCTTTAAGGTACAGAGGTAGCTCTAGGTTGCATCATACTGGCTTTTTGTTTGTTTCTTTGTTGTTTTTTTTTTTTTATTATAACACATACAGATAAACACCAGTGTACACTGTGTGTGTGTGTGTGTGTGTGTGTGAGAAAGAGAGAGACTCAGAGCTGGAAACCTAGAATTTCAGGAAGGGATGCATTTCAATAGCTATTGTGTTACAATTATATGTTTGTTTGTTTAATGATTTATTTATTATTTATACAGTATTCTGTCTGCATGTGTGCCTGCATGCCAGAAGAGGGCACCAGACCTCATTATAGATGGTTGTGAGCCACCATGTAGTTGCTGGGAATTGACCTCAGGACCTTTGGAAGAGGAGCCAGTGTTCTTAACCTCTGAGCCACCTCTCCAGCCCGATTTTATGGTTATTAAGCAAGTATTTTGAACACTTATTTTATGCTATGTGTTTTTTCTCAACCCTAAGATAAACAATAAACAGGGCAACAGTGTCTTCCTCTAATGCTCCTCCACTGAACCCAGGTTGGGGTGATTGCAAATCAACACACAAATGAGGGCGATGAGTGTCAAATTGGGAATGGGAGCTGGTGGCCTGGGCCAGTGACAGCTATGCTGATTTCAAGTTTGATCAGAGGGAGCCCAGCTGGGAAGCTGTGTGAGGTTGTTCTCATTTGAAGGCAGAGAGTAAATTAGCCCACTGAAGATGAGAAGTGTACCCAAACGTGTTTGATACAGATTCACCTTCAGGATACTCTGTTTTGTCAAAATACATATAAAATATGGATAAACAGTTTAAAAAATTGTAGTCAGTGAAGCAAGCTATGCCTGTCCAGGGAAGAGTTATATCAGAACAAACAAAGCAATTTTAATGATAATTTCTATGCATGTTGGAAAGGGGCAGGAGCAATGCAGTTATTAAAGATGAAGATTTCAGGGGCTGGAACAATGGCTCAGTGATTAAGAGCATGGACTAGTCTTAATGAGGACCCAAGTTCAGTTCCCAGAACTCATGTTAGGTTGTTCACAATTGCCTGTAACTCCAGCTCTGGGAGGTCCAAGACCTCTGGGCCCCGTGAGCACCTGTATCTATACTTATTTAGATAGATATAGTTATTTAGATTTCACATACTTATTTAGATAGATATAGTTATTTAGATTTACTAAGCTCATCTTCAACTACTAATCTTATTTGTAATTTTCTGATTAGTGTCAATAATATGTTTGAATTGGATCATATTTTTAAAAAAATAATTCACTATTACTCACAGAATTTGTGTTTATTCCTGACATTAGCATTGTGTGATTCTGTGATATGTTTAATGAATGACAGTTTTAAATATTTATTATTACTTTTAATTTATTATCTTGTGCATCTGTCTGAAAGTATGCCACATGTGTTCATTTTCTAGCGAGCCAGAGAGGATGGTGGATTTTCTGTAGCTGAGTTGCCTGAAGTGGAAACTCTGTTCCCAGTTCAGTTTCTCTAAAACAGCAGCAAGTGCCCTTAACGGCTGAGCCAGCTCTCCAGTCTATAAGTCATGTTTTTAATTTTGGTTCTTGGAATTGAATTTCGGGCCTTGAGGATGTTAAGCAAATAGTTTGCGTTATATCTCCTGGGTCACTTTCTAAAAATACAAACAAGCAAACAAACACCAGCCACCACCACCAACCAACAAAACAAAACCAAAAAACAGAGAGAGATCCCATTTCTTTAGAGTATGTTTACATCCACAGTGAAATTGAACAGCATGTACAGCTGTTTGCATAACTTCCTTGATTCATTGTCAACACCAGCTCTCAACCAAGAGGTGCCCTTGTTACTGTTGACCAACCTACAGTAATATACTTTTTTTTTTGCTCAAATTTCAAAGCATATATGTGAAGTGTTTTACTTATTTTATGGCATATCATTCATTTACTCTCATTTTATTTTCTCAGTTGGCTCTTGGATTTTAGAATTTTTTAGTGATTATTCTAGAACATAGAAACACACATTAGTAGCTAATCCAAGTCTGCTCTAAAGTCACACAAAGCCTGCTATCTGTGTTGTGTAATATGCTACATCAAGGTATGTGTAAGTATCATTACTTACCCATACATGTAATTAAGAATAAAATAAATAGAAAAAAAAAAAAGATTGGTTGTTTTTTGAAGCCTGAATCAGAAGAATATTTGTGGCTACAGAAAACACATGGTATAATTCTGTGTGCATGTGATAGCCTACTTTTAGGATCAATTGAGTGGATTATATACACACATACGTATATCCACATATAAAACAACATACATTTACTATTATTTTTTTTAAAATGGAAAGATGTACTTATTTGTATTTATGTGTATGTCTGTCTATTGTGTGCATGTAGGCCAGAAGAGGGTATCTCATCCTCTGGACCTGGCTGTAAGCCGCCATGTGGGTGCTGGGAATAGAACTGGGTTTTCAGGGAGAGTAGATAATTGTCTTTTTTAAATATTTGTTTTATTTTTAATTATGTGTTTATGTGTGGGAATGTGCACATGTGCATGCAGTTGCCCGTGGAGTCCAGAGAGAGGTGTCAGCTTCCCTGGAACTGGAGTTACATCCGGATTACTGTGAACTGACTAATGTGGAAGCTGGGAACTGAATTTGAGTCCTTTGTAAGAGCAATATGCACTCTTGACTACCGAACATATCTCCAGCCCGCATGCTTTCATTTTTGTTGTTGTTGTTGTTTTGTTTTTTTTTTAATTACAGTTTATTCACTTTATAACCCAGATGTAGCCCCCTCCCTCGTCCCCTCTCAATCCCACCATCCCTCCCTCAGTCCCCTATTTATAAAAGGGAAAAAAAAATGAGAAAAAGCAAGTTGGTATTAGAGCTTTATCTTGCCTTCTAATTAGAAGAGAAAAGTAGGCTCTAAGGTCCCTCCATTCCTTCTTTCTTCCCTGCCTTTTTTTCTGCCTATGTCTGTCTGTTACTGGGAACTGAACTTAGAACTTTGCACACGCTCTGCGCCTTAACTACAACCCAAGCTGCAGAAAGCGTGCTTTATAATGTGCTCACTGTAAAGTACTATGCTGACCCACCACAGGATCTCCTGTAAAACTCGGACCATCTCAGGAGAAGCCACATAAGTGCAAGGTAGAAACCAAGAGCATACAGCAAATGCCACAGGCAGTTTTGCAGATGAGAACTTTTAACTTTACCCACCAGCTCCCGGGGTGCCACTGCCCTCCTCTGTTGTTGCACTCTGCAAGGCTTAAGAACTGACCTATGGGAGCAACAAGGGAATGAAGAAATGACAGACACGTAGACAGAAAAGCTGGGATCCGGAGCCATGGGTCTGATGGAGATGTACCCATAGCAGCAGCAACTTGGAAGTTCTTTCTTTTATACATCTGAATGAGTCAGGGTTACTGTATATATCTGAAGCAGAATTACTGTAAACAGCTAAGCAGGAGGCAGGGTTAGTTAATCTCGGCAGGAGGTCTTTGTACAGGAGCAGTCTCAGGCTGTAAATACAGAGAGGAGGAAGCCGCTGTGGACATATTCTGCATGTAAGTCAACATCCACACACGGACCAGGGGAAGCCTTTGCCATTCCCATGAGTCTGAGTCACTGTGGTCCTTAACTTGACCATGCTTATGTCATCCAAACATACACTCAGAACTTCATCAGCCCCTTACACATCCTGATGTGTGTTAGTTTCTGCATTGAGATCTTCCAGGTATTGGGATCTGATTGAGAAACTGAAGAAATGAGAAAAAGGATTTTCTCTATTTGTGGCATCCTGTAGTCCCGGGTTGAAATTCCAAGCGGCGGTTTTTAATCCTATCAATTATAGACAGCCCTTTTCTCTCCTCATTTCATGGAGTAGAAGTGTGGCATGTTTAAACAGGAGGAAAGTATGCGGGGTATTGATGTTGGTAATTGAAACCTGTCGACTTAATACTGAAAACAGTGTGCGCAGCAATGTTGGGACCATCAAAGCACTGTGCCCTGTTGCCCTTGGGAGGTTGTGACAGTGTAAGCACTGTGCCCTGGGTGTGGGGAGAGTCATTTGAAGGCTGGGGACCACGTGTCCTGTCTCCTCATCTGTGAACTCTTCACGGCTGAGATGATGAGCACAGTTTGCACCACCCTGAGAACACGTTCATTGCTGGCCCTCAGCTCTCATGGCTGCCAGTTGCACGCAGTGGACAGCTCTGCTTTTGGAGATACATGAGCGAAGCAAGAGGAGAACCTGAATGAGCAAGCAGCAGCACGCAGCAAAGGAAAAGTGAGCAAGAGGCTCATTCTTATCTGCCCATCTTAAATCTCCCAGTGACAAGGAGGCAAGTGGCTGTTCTGCAGGGAAGCAGCAGGCCAGCCTCCAGAATTCCTGTCAGTAATTCTAGAGGATCGTTGTGAGTTCATACACACACACACACACACACACACACACACACACACACACACACACTCCTAAAGGGATCAGAGAAAAATGAGATGCCTGTGAGTTCAGTTTGTCACAGAGCCCTTGTGTAGCATGCATAATGCCTTGAGTTCATGTCCTAGTGCTGCAAAATAAAAATTTTTTAAAAGAGAAAACGAAATGAAAAAAAAAAAAGTATATATACTATCTTGCTTCACAGAGAATGAAGATTCTTCTGTGCAATAAGCTACTATAAAACACAAATCTGGATGTACATTCGGAAGATGTCCTAATTAGGTTTCAGTTGCTCTGATGAGCACCATGACCAAAAGCAACTTGGGGAGGAAAGGGTTTATTTCGGCCTATAGTGGGATTCCATCGTGAAAGGAAGTCAGGGCAGGAACTGCAGGCTGGAAGCAGACTGTGGGGAAATGCTGCTTTCTGGCTTGCTCCCCAGGCTCACTGTCAATTACTTTCCTTACACCTCCCAGCATCCCCTGCCCAGCAACCCATAGTGGCTGGGCCCTCCTCTCCCACACCAATCACTAATCAGGAAAGTGCCTCCAGAGGCAGACCAGTCGGTGGGATCACCTTCTCAGCTAAGGTTTCCTCTTCTCCAATGAGTCTAGTTGACAAAAAAATTAAACAGCAACAAAAGGTAATGCTATCTATACAAAGTTAGTATTCGTTATACCAATACAATATAATTGATAGGTTAGGAAAAGACAGAGTCTCATTTTGCTTAGAAATCCCAGGACTTTTCAGAATATACACTTAACTAATGGCTATGAATACTTTAATTTTTTTTTTTCATTTTCAAAGTAAGAAAAAAAAAAGGGTTATTATAGGCTAATGTAATGCACTTCCCAAAAAACCTCTTGTATGTGCTTTTTACGATCCCTCTTTACAAAACCTACAGCCAGCTCTCATTTGGATTCCACTTTATTTTCAGTATCCTGAGTGGCTAGGGAACAGGCTAGGCCCTGCCTGTCTCAGCACATGGAAGGCTAGAAGCCTAAACTCTCTGGGCCTTGGTCCTCCCTTATGAAACAACAGGGCCCCATGAGCTCCCTGAGGCCCTTCCCAGGCCCAGTGCTGTAACATCAGGGATAGCAAGGGCTGGCTGCTTTAAGTGGGCATGTGTACTTTCCGATGGCCGGCGCTAGTTCTAACCATCTTAAGGGACATCTCAGAAGTTTGTGGACATGGTTTCATCATTCAGAAAGTCCGAGTAGATAATGGTAACAGTACCAGCTTTATTATGAGATTATGGTCAGGAAGTTAGGTTGCTAGATTTGGGTTTGGACACTACAGAGTAAGGAGGTACTAATGGTTACATTACTGTGTGCTCTGGCATGGGTCTATCTGAGCTGTTGGGACCACCAGCCATCACAGTTTAGGACACACACCCTCAGGGCCTCTGGTGACACTTGCTCGGGCATGCTGGGCTGGCCGGCCACGTGGCCTCTGTTTACTTCAACTGGTTGCAAAATTGTGTGCACGCACAGGATGTCCTCATCGTCCGGTACATTCCTGCACTCCCTCTGGACCCAGTGTGGGGAGGTGTCTGTGCCTGTCTCCCAAAGCACAAGCCTTTAAACTATTTGGCAGTATTATACAGAGTCTTTGGGGAATTAGAGTGGCTGTTCAGCCTGCTATTCTTCAGAAGATATTACCAACAATAATATTTGTTTCTTTTTTGTTTGCTTTCTGTTTCATTTTGAGACGTGGTCACACTCTTAGTCTAGCTGGCCTCAACTCATGGCAATCCTCCTGCCTCAGCCTCCCAAATGCTGGGTTTACAGATATGAATCCCAATGGCAAGCTCAACAACAGTGATACTATTAACGTAGTATTTATTCTAAAAAAGGTGGTGATAGTGGGTCTTATGGGCACATTATGTGTACTGGGCTTTGTATTAAATACTGTAGTGCTCACAGGAATGCCACGGGTGTTAGTGGTTCAGTTTCAAGTGGGAAAATCTGGAGGAGTTAAGCTTCTTGCGAAGGGCCCGCAGCCACTGAACAGGGGCCAGGATTTGTGAGTGCATTTGTCCATCTGAAACATCTGTGCTTTTTTTTTTTTTTTCTTTTATCATCCATTTATTATTGATCAAATTATACCTGGACTGTATCTTGCTTGGTTGTTCACATAACATCTGTGCTTTTAATTACTGTATTCTTCCCTCTAACTTGTGCTTGAATCCCAGCCACTGGGTATCGACTACCATACCTTGGAACCTTATTTTCTCCCTCCTCCCAGCTTCTCCCCTTTCTTTCTTTCTTTCTTTCTTTCTTTCTTTCTTTCTTTCTTTCTTTCTTTCTTTCTTTCTTTCTTTTTTTCTTTCTTTCTTTCTTCCTTTCTTTTTAGAAACAAAACAAAACCAAAAGAAAATAACAAGAATAAAAACCAAGGTCTCCGGTGTCCCAGTCTGGCTCCAAGCTTGCTAGCTGAAGATGATTTTGATCTTCTAATCTTCCTGCCTTCTCCTTTCATGTACTAGGATCACAAATATGCAGGACCACACCCAGTTTTTGAGATGCAATGGATGGACCCAGGGCCCCGTGCATGCTAGGAAAGCACTATGCTACTTCAGCTATATCTCCAGCCTGTAAACCTCTGGTTACATGCTTCCAATTGAAGGGTGTGTGTGTGTGTGTGTGTGTGTGTGTGTGTGTGTGTGTGTGTGTGCAAAACAATGTACAGATGTGGTGTACCTCGAGAAGAGAAGGAAACACATGGGCTTGTCCTGTGATAGCAAGAGGAGAGGGAAGGAACAGAGACAGACTAGCAAAAGGCCCTGGCTTTGCTGTGTCAGGAGCTTTCAGGGAGAGTTGCTCAGGGCCCAGAGGACATGTGCCTGGTATTGGTGGGGGCTGTCCTCAGGCTGGACAGACAGCTTTGCTTCCGGTGGCTGAGTTCTGGCCTGTCAGGAAGAAAACACGAGTCTCTTGAGATTTTGCTGCCTGCTTCCTTTCACATACATCTTTTCCCCTATGGTTTAGGGCTACAAAGCCTGCTCATTGCAGTCAGTAGGCTGGCAGCTTGATCAATGATTTCCTGTGCCTTGATGGTAAATGCTTTTTCCCTTTAGAAGATACATTTGTATTTTGAAGAACCGATACCCTTTGATTTCTTTATACTAGAACTTCATTCCAATCAGTTTCCTAACTGTGACCTGTTCCGGGGCTCTTGGCCAAAACAAATTCTGCTAATGACAAAAAACAGAAACTACAGGAAAATCATGTGCTCCTTAATTTAAGCCGTGGATAAGGCCACTGAGAGTGGCTAGGCCAGGGCCTTTTTTGCTCTATACTTCAGGAAACGGGGCTGCTGGAGAGAGGAAGAAGCATGACCAGGATCACGTCGCCACTTCTGGCTGGCTCCACTTCTCTGAAGGCTGTGAAGAGAGTGTTATTGATCTGTCATGTTAAAATCATGTCAAGATAAACTTCCAGTTTATGACAGACCTACAGGCTGCCAGGAAATATTCATCTTATTTGAAGAAAATTTTTTCACAAGACTTTTAGTTTTGTAGGCTGGGCACACAGGGTTATTTTTTTTAAGTAGTAATGTTTATGCTTTATTAATGTCTCATAAAAGTCATGCATATTGACTTGGTAGAACTACTTGGGGCTAAATGAATTCTATGATGTTTTATCAGTTCATAGGCATGCATATTCCTGAGTTTATCTTTGTAAAGGCAGGGTTGAATAGCTGCAGCAAAGAGCTTAGGACCTGCAAAACCTAAAATGCTTCTGATCCTTTACAGGGTCTCAAAACAGGCTACGTAGCTGAGGCTGGTCTTGAACTCCTGATCCTCCTGCCTCTACCTCCCAAGTGCTGGGATTGTAGTCCTGTGCTACTGTGTCTGGCTTCTACAGAAAGGGTTTGTCAAGTCCTGCAGAAGAACATCTGAAGACACACAGAAAGAAGAGCAAGGAAATCATTACCAGTCTCTCCCCCAGAGACCTAAGTTGATAATGGTTTAACCGTTTTCACAGCTGTTTTCAAAGTCTTTGATTTCCCAACAGTCAGCTCCTAGAAGTAGAGCAGATGGCTTTTAGCTTTGGCTCATTTTTCACCTAACAATACTTAATGTATTGTTCTTCTCAACCGCTGTGGGTCACAACCCCACCACAAATCAGATATTCTGCGTATCAGATATTTACTTCACTATTCATAACAGTAGCAAAGTTACAGTTATGAGGTAGCAACAAAAATAATTTTATGTTTGGGGTCCCGACGATGTGAGAAACTGTGTTAAAGAGTTGCAGCATTAGGATGGTTGAGAACACTGTTGTAGAAGTTCTTCTCAATTTGCACGAATAGTGCTGGCTGCAACCTCCCCAGCAGTAGCAAGCAGTGGGAGCATACATGCCCAGCATGCGCAAGGCCTTGGGTTCAATCCTCAGCGTGTGTGGTCAGGGGAGCATGTTAAACAGACCAGCGTGATTTCCTTTGCTAATGCATTTTGTTTAACTTCCACCGGTTTAGGGGCAGGTTCAAGGCGGTGGTCTGTGTCCTGTCTGCAGTTACAACATGCCTGGCGTTTGTAAAGCCCGCCATCAACAATATCTCTCTGATGAGTCTCGGGGTTCCATGTACTGCGCTGCTCATTGCAGAACTGAAGAGGTGGGTACCATTCTCACAGTCTTATGTTGCCTGGGTAACCATCTTCTTCTGGGAAGTCGCAGATGAAGACTTCAAGTTCATATGAGGAAACATTTTTTTAAAATTTGTTTTTTATTTTTAATGTATATATTTAAAAAAATTTCTATATATTTTATTTTGTGTGTATGTGTATTCTCCTGAATGTATGTATCACACCATGTGTGTGCAGGAACCCTCAGAGATTAAAAGAGTAGTCTGACCCCCAGAACTGGAGCTGTGGGTTGCCTGATATTGTACTGAGGCCAAATCTGGGTTCTCTGGTTAGAGCGGTAAATGCTCTTGACTTCTGAACCATCTAGATCTCGAGCCCTTCCAGAAATACTTTATGGGGGCTAGAGATGCAGCCCAGTGGTTAAGAGCATGGTTAAGAACACTCCCAGTCATCCTTGGTTTTGTTGCCAGCACCTACATGGTGGCTCCCAAGCATCCAACACCCAATCCTGACCTCTGCAGGCACCAGGAAGGTACGTGGCACACATACATTCAAGCAAAACATTCATACACACAACATTTAAATACTGGAAAAAGCCAAATATTTTATTTTAGGTATTGTATGTGGGTCTTCTAGCCACTAAATACATATGAACATTGTTCTCATTTTAAGATTTGCTGAAAACATTTGTTTTTGTTGTAGTTACTTTAAAAACGTATTTGAATCCAGCCGGGCACTGTGGTGCACACCTATAATCCCAGCACTCAGGGAAGCAGAGGCAGGCAGATCTCTGTGAGTTCGAGGCCAGGCTGTTCTACAAAGTGAGTCCAGGACAGCCAAGGTTACACAGAGAAACTGTGTCTCACAAAACAAACAAACAAATAAAAAATGTATTTTTTTTCCAGACAAGGTTTCTCTGTGTAGCCTTGGCTGTCCTGGACTCCCTTTGTAGACCAGACTGGCTTCGCACTCACGGAGATCCGCCTGCCTCTGCCTTCTTGAATGCTAGGATTACAAGCGCCTACTACCGCGCCTGGCTCATACTACTCTTGTTATGAGCTCTGAATGTCTTGATGTTTAGAAACCAGCTCCTGCTATGTAGCTGAGGCTGGCCATGCTGGGGACTTACTCATATCGATCTTCACACCATAGCTCCCTTAGTGCTGAGATTATAAGTGTCAGATACCATGCCCATGAGTGACTTAAAAAAAATTTTTTTAAATGCAGCATTTTATGTGTATGGGTGCTTTGTATATATGTCTGTGTACCACTTGCATGCCTGGTACTTGAGGACGCCCGAGGAAGGCATCAGATTTCCTGGAAATGGAGTTAAAAATGCTTGTGACCCATCATATAGATGCTGGAAGTTGAACATGGGTCCTGTGGAAGAGCAGCCAGTGCTCTTAACCTCTGAACCATCTTTCTAGCCCCCAAATGTTGTTTTTTGTTTGTTTTTCCAGACAGAGTTTCTCTGTGTAGCCCTGACTGTCTTAGAACTTGCTCTGTAGACCAGGCTAGCCTCGAATTCAGAGATCTTCCTGCCTCTGCCTCCTGGGATTAAAGGTGTGTACCCCACACTGGGTTTAGGCTGTTTTTCTTACCTTTAGTTTCTTATCTGCTTAGCTGCTTACCTGACTCCTGCAATTGCAGGAGTCACAAGTACTGAGAGTTCAGGTTGACAAACCAGGTTCCTTGCCTGTTTTTTCCATCCCTAGTTTTCTTTGTAGTGCTTGCAGTTGTCCTAAATAGGAGTACTCTGCCCAGATGTCCAAGTCAGAAGCTATCTTTCCCCGGACATCTCCTCAGGTTTCTGTCATTGTTCTACTTGTTGGCACGGCAATACCAATGCAATTCAAAGTTTTTTACACACATCTCTGCTGCCCTGTAAGTTGAGTGTATCCTCCCCCGCCCCCCAACATGCACATTTGAAGCTTCCCCTTGTCTGTTCTCCACTGTTCTGACTTCTTTGTCTTCATTTGAGCCCAGGTCCCTCTAGCTCCAGGCCCTTGGTCACACTAACCTGTTTCTGACCCTTGGTGTGGTTAACTGTTGCTGGTCCTTTAGTTTGGGGCTCGGCCATTTATGTGTACTCGTATTGTCCTCCTTTACAGCACTCACTGCAACCATGATTAAAAAGTAATTTAAGGAGTTTTGTTCAACTTCTGCTTGACACAGAAGGACAAAGCGACACTGCATAGACATAGCTCAGCTCTTTTTTGTTCCCTGCTGTAACTCAGTTACTGCCCAAATCTCAGTAAGGAAAAGGAAAGGAAAAGTTCCCTGCTTTGATAATATTCCCAGAAAAAAAGGGTGCTCTTGGCCCTCTGTGCGTTTCCTTCCAACGTCTTCCCTGTTCTCACGTGACATGTCAGGTCCAAGCTATTCTCTCATTGTGCCGTGCTTTGCCTGGGGGGACAAAGAGGAAGGACTGTTTTATCGCTCTGTTTCTCTCTAGCCTTCCTTCCTGAAGGTGTCTGGCCTTTAGAGTTTCAATGTCTGGACCCTCCCTCAGCAGGAGAAAATGAAAGTTTATTCTGAGTCAGGGTCATGACCTGATATTGCTGAACTTTGGGATGTTTAAATCCCGTTGCCAAGAGACTTTCCTGCATTTCAACTGCCTTAAAAACAAGCTTCTATGGGGCCTGGAGAGAGAGGCTCAGTGGGTGAAAGCTCTTGTAGAGGCTTTCAATTCCCAGCACCCACGTGATGGTTCACAGCCACTGTAATAACTCCAGTTCCAGGGGACCGGACACTCTCTTCAGGAGACTTTTCGCCTCAAGTCATGTACTTGGTGCATATGCATACATGCAGGCAAAATGCTCAGATGCGTAAAGCAGATACATCGAAAACATTTTTTTAAATGATATTTAATAGAAAGGTATCTTTTTCTGATTCTAAGAATGATTCTTTTATTCTTAAGAAGCACCTTGAGAATACAATGGAGGAGGCTGGGTGTGGTAGTACATGCCTTTAATCCCAGCACCAGGGAGGCAGAGACAGGAAAACCTCTGTGAGTTCAAGGCCAGCTTGGTCTGCATAGTCAATTTCAGGACAGCCAGCCGGGCTACAGCATGCGAGTCTGTCTCAAAAGCCAAACAAAACAACCGCCACCCCACCACCACTAAAGGATCAGTAAGAGAAGAAAGAGTGGACGCCGCTCTCAGGATTTTGTATCTTGAAGCCCAGTCCTGTTGCATACATTAATTCCGTACTGCTCGTTTCCTTCTGAAACTTGGCCTCACACTGATATTCTGATGAAAGCCCTGACAATGAGGCCAAAAGCTAGCGGAGCCAGGTTTGGACAGTCCTGAGCTGACCTGAGCTTCCTGACCAGCAGCTGTAGCAGGACCTGAATCCTCGGGAGTAGAGGGAGACACAGGTACTGCCTTGGGCCCCTGGCTCTCCATTGATTTCCGTCTCCTCTGCCATCCCCCAGTCACTCAAACTGGCACTCTTTCATTGCTTTCACTGACACTGCCCACAGTATCTGTCAACCATATCACTCTGTTTTGGTGTGCTCCTTAAGCAAAATTTCTAAATTTAAATGGATTGGGTGTTCATGGAAACTTTCTGTAAAAATAATGATTTGTAAAAAAAAATAATTTTTTAGTAAATTTTTGTTTTGTTTTGTATGAGACATGGTCTCTCTATGTAGTCCTGGCTGTCCTGGAACTGGCTTTGTAGATCAGGTGGACTCAAACTTAGAGGTACATCTGCTTCTGTCTCCTAAGTGTTGGGATCAAAGACATCCATTACCATGCCTGGCTTATTCTTCCTTTTTCTTACTTCCCTTCCTCTGCCTTAATTCCTTCCACTTTCTTTTTTTTTTTTTTTTCTTCTTCCTTAATATACATTTTATTATACAGCCTAAACTGGCTTTGAACTAGTCTGCAGTCCTAGGACTTGGGAAGTGAGAGCAGGAGGCTACATAATAGCTTTGAAGCCAGCTTGGACTACAGGACGTGTCTCAAGAGTTTGAGGCCAGCCTGGTCTACAAAGAGAGGCTGGCCTCAAACTCTTGAGACACATCCAAGGCTACACAGACAAGGTATTGTATGTGGGTCAGCCAAGGCTACACAGACAAAGCCTGTCTCTGAAAAACTAAACCAAAAAACCCAAACCAAACCAAACTAAATAAAATAAAATATTTTACCCAAATTACTGGAGTCCAGCTGAAATTGTCCCTGTACTTTTTAATTTTATTGATTCACTCAGCAAGCATTTATTTAACCCCTGCTTTGGGCCAGGAACTCTTGCTAGACGCTAGGTATCCATTGGTGAATGAGCAGGTGTAGTTCTTACTGTCTTTGACCTTTCATACATGAAGTGAGTCATTGCACAAATACTATGCAGTTTCAGCTTTTGATAACTGATGTGAAGGAGGATAACAGGGTTCAGTGACAGGATGCAATATGAAGAGATGGCCCTGTAGAGGGCGAAGTTCAGGAAGTATTGAAATTGAGGCGGGAGGAGGCCATGAGCTCATGGTAGATGCTCTTTGGAAGCTTCGTTTCACTCATAGGACGACTAGAATGTTTTTTTGTTTTGTTTTGACAGGGTCTCAATATGTAGTCCTGGCTACCCTAGAACTTGCTATTTAGACCAGGCTGGCTTTGAACGTATAAAGAACCACCTGCCTCTGCCTTCCACGTGCTGGGATTAACGGCATGTGCCACTGCACCTGGCTTATTCTCTCTCTCTGGGTATTTTGCCTGCATGTATGTCTGTGTGCCACATGCATGCCTGGTGTCCTCAGAGACCAGAGAGGGTGTTAGATCCCCTAGAACTGGAGTCACAGAGCATTGTGAGCCTCCATGTGGGTGCTGGGAATGGAACCCAAGTCCTCTGGAAGAGCAGCCAGCGCTCTTAACCACTGAGCCATCTTTCCTGCCCCTTAGTTTGTGTCTTAAATTTTGGAAGTGCTTAAGGTTTTGCTGCTGGTGTGTGGCACTAGTCAAGGGTGGAATCTATGGAAGGAAGTCAGGTCACATGGAGGCATGTCCTTGAAGGAGACTTTGGGACCCTGTCTGATCCTGTGTCTTTGCTTTCTGGCAATCATGAAATAAGTAGCTTTGGCTGGCCTCATTCTCCCTGTCCTGTTGAGCAAAGGGCAATAGGGCCAGGGGGCCATGGCTTGAAACGTATACAACTATGACTCAATATTATTCTTTCCTCTTTTTAAGTCCCTTGTTTCACGTATTTTGTTACAGTGATGGTTTACTGGTAAGGTTTTTGTTTGTTTGTTTTTTCGAGACAGGGTTTCTCAGTGTAGCCTTGATGTGCTGGACGCTTTGTAGATAAGGCTTGCCCCAAACTCATAGAGATCTGCCTGCCTCTCCCTTCCTGATGCTGGGATTACAGGCGTGCACCACCGTGCCTGGCCTGGTATGGTTTTGTTTTGTTTTTTTCTGTCAAGTTGGCACAAGCTAGAGTCATCTGAGAAGAGGGAAACACAATTAAAAATGTTTCCACCACGATGGCCTGTGGGCAAGCCTCAGGGGGATTTTTTTGATTGACGATTGATGTGAGCATTGTCAACCCTAGGGAGATACAAGCCATAAAGAGCAAGCCAGTAAGCAGTGTTCCTCCATGGTCCCTGTTCAGTTTCTGCCTCCAGAGTTTTGCTTTGAGTTCCCGCCTTGGCTTCCCTCCAGGCCTGGAACTGGGGGTTGTAAGGTGTAATAAACCTTTTCTCCCCAGATTGTTTTTGGTTGTGGTGTTTTGTCACTGCAATAGGAAACAATCTAGGTCAGATGGAAGTTAATGATTTCTCTGTGACACGGCCCTCTATTTGTTTTTTTTTCCAGAAATACTTTTCAAATGTGGCATTCAACCTTCCTGTGAGAGAGGATTTTTTGTTTTGTTTTGCTTTAAAACAGAGCTTGTGAACTGCTATCTTATCCCTTCTTCATCGAAGCTTTTCCTTATGTTTCCGTCAGGAAGTGGGAATGGTGGTGGCATGTCAGGCATTTGACAGCTTTCCTTTTCTTGGCTGCTGAGCCCCCTGTAAGACCCTAACTGACTCAGGAGTGGTCTACTGAGGACAGAGGTCCTGGAAGGAAGGTGTGGAACCTCTTCAGCCCCCAGCTGTCAGTGGGTTCACTGGACATTCTTCCCCAGGAATAGAAATTTTCCAATTTAAGAATAGTTCCATAAGGAGGAAAAAAAAAAAAAAAAACTGTCGCAGGTTTCTCATAAGCAGAGGGACTTATTTCAGAAGAATGTTTGTTAGTCTGTGCAAGAAATATATATATGTATTTAAGATTTCTTGAGAGTTTATTTTTTTTTTATCCCCAGTACTGTTTCAGTGCTGAGGACACTGTGGAGAACAGTTATCTGTCAGCAGGGAACAAACAGCAAAATAGATGTCAGGAGGATTACATTAAAGGAGGAATGGGCCAGGCAGTGGAGGCTCATGCCTTTAATCCCAGCACTTGGGAGACAAAGGCAGGAGGATCTCTGTGAGTTTGAGACCAGGCTGGTCTACAGAAAGAGTTCCCTGTCTTGAAAAACTTAAATTTTTTTTTTCTGTATTAGTTATCTTTCTATTGCTGTGACAAAATACCATGAAAAAGGAAACTTTTTTTTCTTTTATTGAAAATAGATGTTCTTTTAAAATAAACACTGTTAAGGATTTATTTATTATCTATACAGTATTCTGCCTGCATGTGTGCCAGAAGAGGGCACCAGATCTCATTATAGATCGTTGTGAGCCACCCAGTGGTTGCTGGGAATTGAACTGAGGACCTTAACCTCTGTTGGCTCTTAACCTCTGAGCCAACTCCCCAGCCCAAAATAGATGTTTCTGTGTACAGAATATTCTGATTACACTTTCCCCTCCTCCTACTCCTTCCAGTTCTTCCCGGCATTCCCTTCTATCCAGATCCATAACCTTTCTGTTCCTTGTTAGAAAACAGACATCTAAGGAATGATAACAAAATAAAATACAATTAGAGAAATAAAAAACAAAGACACTGGAATATGACAAAACAGCCAAACAAGAAAAAGACTCAAAGAAAAAGCATAAGAGATTCTTGTAGATACAGAGAGTCATGTATGTTCTCACAGGACTCCTATAAAAACCCCAAAGTGGAAGCCATCCTCTACGTGCAAAGGCCCTGGCTTAGCAGTATGTGACAAAGACCCTGCAAAGATGGGCTCATGCCTGTTTTGTGTTGATCGTCTATTGCTTGGCATAGGACCCACCCTGAAGAGCGTTTTGTTTCCCCAACTGAGACTCCCTTGGAGGAAACTAATTTTTTCTTTTTAGAGTTTTAAAGTTATTATTTAAAACAGTTTTTAAATTTAAAGCCTGTATTTTGATCATATTCTTTCCCTCCCCCAAGTCCTTCCAGATCCTCGCCTGCCCCCTACCCATCTAACTTTTAAGTTCTTTCTCAAGAAACAAGCAAAAAAAAAACCAAAACCAAAAACAAAAACAAACAAACAAACAAACAAAAAACCCAAAAACAAAACAAAACAAAAAAACCCCAAACACCTCAGTACAACAAGTGGCTATCAATTGGACATAGCTTTTGGGTTAGGCACAGAGAATTGTGTTCACTTCAGCTCTAGAGCACCATCTGCTGTGCACCCGTGCAGGCCCTGTGCCTGCTGCCAGTCTCTGTGAGCTCCTACGTGCATTAGTCCTGTTGAATTTAGAAGGCCTTGTTTCCTTGGTATTGTTCATCTCCTCTGGCTCTTACAGTCTTCCTTTCCGCATCATCTTCCACACAGTTACCTGGGCCCTGAGGGGAGGGATGTGATGGAGACGTCCTTTTTAAGGCTGAGTGTGCTAAAGGCGCCCAATCTCCGCATATTGTCTGGCTGTGGGTCTTTGTATTTGTGAGTCTCTGTATTGCTGTAGGAGGAAGCTTCTCTGATGATGGCTGAGCAAGGCAGGGATCTATGAGAATAGGAGTCAGGAGTCATTATATTGCTACCATCCTGGAGCAGGACAGGAGTGTTAGGTTTTCCCCTAGGTTCTTGGGCAGTCTAGTCTCAGGTTCTTGTCTATGTAAGCAATGTCCATGTAAGCAATGGCTTCCATCTCATGGAGATATTGGTTGGTTATTGCCACATGTTTTGTGCCACTATTATGCCAGCGTATCTTGCTGGCAGGTCATTCGAGTGGATTGAAGGGTTTGTAACTGGTGTGGTGTTTCTCTCTCTCTGTTGGAAGCATGCAGAGTACCTCCAGTGTTGTGAATACTAGTCCACAGGAGTGAAGGTTCTAGGTAGGCAGCTTGACTCATGTGTGTGTGTGTGTGGGCCTTACTATCAGTGTGTAGAGAGCTAAGGCAAGTCTGCCTCAAGTGACATAATTCCTTCAACAAGGCTGTACCTTCTAAACTTCCCAAACAGCACCACCATCTGGAGACTGTTTTATTCATCCAACGAGACAGTCTCATTCAAACCAGTACAGGCTGCCTGAATGATGTCGCACGGGCACTCGAAGACAAACGACTTGCATTGCTGTGTGAGGGCAGGGCACCCCTGGCAGAGGCAAAGCAAGTGGGAAAAGCTTAGGGTCCATTCGTGCTTCGCCACAGTGGGGTGTTTGAGGAACAGCATAGCTCTACCGTAGCAAAGATGGTGAGGGTTGGAGTATGGAAAGAAAACAAAAAGGAAGGGCAATCTCTCTCATTAAAGCCCGGGAACAGAACATTGCCTGGGAACACAACATTGTCCAACAAGGACAAAGGTGAGAGTGGGTTAGAGAGGAGGAGATGATGGGGGCCTGGACCCGCATGGCCGGAAGGCAGACCACATGTGGGGTCTGTGGGCAGGAGGAAAGACTAGCTGTACTGTGTCTGTATTAGACATCAGGGCACCCTTTCAAGATGGTGGGTGGTTCTATGCATCTGGAGTCAGGGGCCAGGCCTGTGTGGAAAATAAGATTATGGAAGTCCTGTGTGTACATGTGGTATTTACATCTGTGAGTCTGTGTTCAGAAGGATGCCGATGCCTAGAGCTGGGGTGAATGAGACCTTTTGGAGACACAGGAGAGGTAGCTAGCAAAGCATGTGGAAGCCAGAACCGACAGACCTTCTCTCTCCCTTCTCCCCCACAGATGTGACAATGTACGCGTGTTTAAGCTGGGCCTCTTCTCCGGCCTCTGGTGGACTCTCGCCCTCTTCTGCTGGATCAGTGACCGAGCTTTCTGTGAGCTGCTCTCATCCTTTCACTTCCCATACCTGCATTGTGTGTGGTAAGTAAACTCCTGCCCTGAGGTGACGGTGCTGACATTGGTGTCCTCACTTGCTGCAGGGGCTGGGTGCAGGTGGGTTCAGGGAAAGGGCATAGAGGCGATCTTCCAGGCTCTTTCTCTCTTACGTCAGACATTTTAAAAGAAACAATGAAAGTGAGGTAGAGTGTGAAAATAGCCCCGGGGAGCTGGTTTAGCCAGAACAAACCCTTGCAAAGACCTAATTGTTATGGGTTGGCAGCCTCTCCTTAATTAGTACAGAGAGCTGAAAACGGAGACTGCAACCTGAGCTCTCAGGTCTGGATAGATGGTGGGGGCGGAGGAGCTGGAGATAGGCTGGTTCTCAATAGGAACCACGCCCTCAGGGCCCCTGTGGCCAGGTGAAAGCTACACAGGCCTCTAGGGACAGTCTCACCTGTTCTTTTTCTGGTTACAGGTAAAGCCTAGGAGACCTAAAGTCTGTTGTTGAATAGAACTCCCACAGTTTGGTCAGAAGGAAGCAGAGCATCTATAGATTTGGGGAAGCCTGGGAATGACTCTGACGTTCAAAGAAAAGAAAATGGTGGTTCCAAAAATCATGTACAGAATCCACACTCGGGAAGGGGAGGAAACGGTGGAAAGGTGGAAGGTGTGGCTCAGTGGTAGAGTGGTAGAATGCCCACTTGGCATGCACAAGTGCCTGGGCTCAAACTCCAGCAGAAAAGGAGGACCTGGGATGGGGAGGGGCTTTCTTCCTAGAAAATACTTCAGCTCCAAACCCAGGATAAAGGCAGTGTTTCTGTCCTCATGACTGTTCAATACAGAATGGGGCAGGGAATAAGATAAATGGTTGTCTCATGTCATGGTAGATTGGGAGAATCCTGGGGAAGTTCTGTAGGTTTCTATTAACCCACAGCCAGAGCCATCTTCAGATCCCACTGTGAGCTAGGCATGGTGGCTCACACTTGCCATCTTTGCACCTGAGAAACTGAGGCAGGAAGTTCACTACAAGATTCAGGTTAGTATGGACTACGCAGTAAGATTCTATACACCACACACACACACACACACACACACACACACACACACATACACACACCACGCACATGCTTTCACACACCAAACAGGAAATTCTTTGCTCAAGTGAACTTCAGCTTGTGTGTACACACAGAGCTGGAGTTTGGAGTTGGAGTGATTTTAATGTAGATTTTTAAGGAGGAGGGTTAAGAGATAGTGAGGTGCTCAGTGAAGAACGCAGCATACCTAAGCATAGGTGTGGGCTTCTCCAGGGAGAATTGCCATGCTGAGAAATGTAAGTTTTGGAGGCTTCTAGAACCACTTTCAAAGAACCAAACCAAATAAAATATACAAGCTGAGGTGTTCACTCACAGGATCTGCTTTGTTTTTCAAGGTTGAACCATCTCTTCTTCCCCATTATGAAGTGATTTTGCTCATGTAGGGTGGGTGTTTGGCGCATGCATGTTGTAGCCTGTGTGAGTATGTGTATACACACGCACTCTCATGTGTTTGTTCTCTGCATCTGCCATGTGGATGCCAGGAACCTAACTTATCATCAGACTTGAAGGAAATGCCTTTACCCACCTAGCCATGTTGCCAGATACATACACTAAAATTTTTTTTAATTTAGTTTTATTTGTATGAATGTTTTGCCTGCAAATGTGTCCCTATGCCACACGCATGCAGTACCCAAAGAGAACAGGGAGTTGGGGCCTCTGGAACTGGAGTTAGAGGCAGATGTGAGCCACCAGGTAGGTGCTGGGAGTCAAAGTTCTCTGTAAGAGCAGCAAGTTATCTTCATCAGTTAGTCATCTCTCCAGCCCCACGGAATGATTTTTGAATAATAGTTTAAAACAACAAAGACGTATAGAAAATGACTCTCTCAGTCCGACTCCCCAAAGAAAGATATTAACAACCTGAAGTATATTTTTTCATATTTTATGGTATATAAACACATTCCTCAAGAAAATTCTGTTCCTCCTACATTGCTGGTGAAAAAATGAAGAAGAAAAGAAATGAGAACCCAGGTCTGGTGGCACACATTTTTAATAGCAGCAAGCTGATTGGAGGCAATCAGCATCTATGAATTAAAAGCTAACCAGGTCTACATAGTGAGTTCTGGGCCAGCCAGTGCTACATAGTTAGACCATGTCTCAAAACAAAACAAAACAAAACAACAAAAAAACAAACAACAATAAGGAACTTTTTCCTCTTCTATCTATCTACAACCAGATACCCATGAATCATTATGTTTCTAGAAAACTACAATGGCACCTTTCTGCATGTGATGCAAAATTGTTCTATTTTTAAACCAAACTCTTATTGAGCATGCCCAGCCAATGAGTGGCCCCAGGCCCACATGCGCCCACAGACCTCCCAGGATAGGTGTGAATGTGACCCAACACTCTTGTCCATGACACTATCCTGTTACAGTGTAAAAGTGTTAGCTAACTCTGTATTTAGAGCATGCCCACACCTCTCCTTTAGGACAGCAGTGTCTCCTGGAGCCCAGCCAAGCTTTGTGCCAATTGCACACAAGAGGATGACTTTGAACTCCTGATCCTTTTAACTCCGTCTCTTAAGTACTGAGATTCTCTCTGGGCTTGTGGAACTGAACCTAGGACTTAACACATGCTAGGCAAGTGCTCTGCCAGCTCAGCTCCATTCCACATCCTCTCCATGGGCATTACTCTTTACTAATGTGCATCTGTCTGTCTGTCTATCTATCTATCCATCCATCTATCTATCATCTATCTATGAAGCTTTATTTTGTTCTATTTAGTACTTCATTACATAGATGTTTTATAATTCACTTCGCCAGTCTGTCTATTAGTAAGTGTCAGGGTCTTTGTGTGTACGAACGGTGGGTGTGTGTGTTGCACACATACGAATGTGCAGGTGTGAATGAACATGTCCATACATGAGAAAGCTGTTAGGTCTCTTCCTGCTGAAGGGTGTGGCTGGCATATCCCGCCTTGCCTTGGGACAGGCCTCCCCTCTCTCAGAGGCCCTTCACTGTATAATCTAGACATTTTGGCTCCACCTGCCCCTTTTCTCCCTTTCCCCCCTTTTCCTCTTTTCCCCCTTCTTGCTCTCTTTTCCTGGCTTCCCATTTTTCTTTCCCCATGCTCTTCCAATAAACCTGCATTTATATAATATAGCTTCACCTCTCCATTAGCTCATTACGTTTTTTTTTTTTAATTTCTTTATTTTATGTATACGAGTGTTCTCTCTGCATTTAGACCTGCCAGAAGAGGGAATTAGTTCACATTCTAGATGGTTGTGAGCCACCATGTGGTTGCTGGGAATTGAACTCACCTTTGGAAGAGCGCTTAACCACTGAGCCATCTTTCCAGCTCCTTAGCTCATTACGTTTTATTTAATCAATCAAAAGCCACAGCAGGGCATTGGTTATTTTCCTCTATTGCTCTCTGCTTTCTTGCCTTGGAGACGATGTCTCTCACTGAACCAGAAACTTGCTTTTTCAGCTGGGCTGGTTATCCAGCAAGCTCTTAGGATCTGTTTTGCTGTTCTTCAATGTTGGGATTTCAGGCACACACAGCCATGCTCACCTTTCTACGAGGATGCTGGAGATTTGAACTCAGAACAAGAGTTCTTCCTTCCTTCGTTCCTTCCTTCATTTGTTTGTTCCTTCCTTCCTTTCTTTTTCTTTTTGGTTTTTAAAGACAGGGTTTCTCTGTGCAGTCCTGGCTGTCCAGGAACTCACTCTATAGACCAGGCTGGCCTTGAACTCAGAGATCTGCCTGCCTCTCCCTCCCTAGTGCTGAGATTAAAAGCATGTGCCACCTCTGCCAGGATTTCCTTTTTGGTAAAGATCAAATTGAAACTTTTGACAGGTAAAAGATTTCTTTCTTTCTTTTTTTTTTTTTTTTAAATAGATTTTTCCGTAAAGCTTTGAGTGCATTTTAATATAGACTAATTTTCAATGAAAAGCACAAGCTGTACACATTGCCGAGGTGAGAAGCAATGAGCTGGGATCTAATTCTGGGCTCAGCCATTTCCACCTTGGTACTTCCGGTTTCGTCCTTTGCCTTTAGTTCTTCTGGGAAGGCCCTAAATGTATTTGGTCCAATCATCTAGTAATATTTTTTTTTTTCTTCTTGAACTGTGGCTCTGGCTGGCTTTGAACTCATGGTGTAGCCTTGAGCTTTTGACACTCCTCTTGAGTTGGCCTCCCAGAGTGCTAGAATTACAGGTCTGAGCCACCATGCCATTTCAAGTGGAAATGTTTTGTGTTTTAGGACAGTCTTAAGACTTATCATACCTCTTTTGGTTTGGTTGGCTGTCTCACCCTTTCTCCATTAGGTATGCCCTCTGGATGAAAGTGACAGCGTGGAAGGTAGGTGGCTCAAGGAGAAGCGCTGTGCCCAGCTCACCTTTTCCCTCTTTTGCAGGCACATCCTCATCTGCCTTGCTGCATATCTGGGCTGTGTGTGCTTTGCCTACTTTGATGCTGTCTCAGAGATACCTGAACAAGGACCAGTCATTCGATTCTGGCCCAGCGAGAAGTGGGCTTTTATTGGTGTCCCCTATGTGTCCCTCCTGTGTGCCCACAAGAAGTCGCCAGTCAAGATCACGTGATGGCAAGGCAGTGGTTGACTTCCCTACCTATTTCTCTTCATGCACTGGGCTTCGTTTGCTAGCAGAAATAGCCAAGGGGGTTGAAGAATCAGTATGGGTGTGTCTCTTTAAATTTCTGTTCCTTTGGGCTCTTACTGGACCATTGTGCCTAAGAAGGAGGGTCCATCCTTTTTTCCAGGTTGGGAAACGAAGGGCTCATGGACATGAAGAGTGTCTTACTCAGCATTCCTTCCAGTCACGTGAGCTTGATGGGCTGAATGTCAGTGGCAAAGTAGTTCTTTGGGAGACCCCGGGGTAGCCCAAAGCTTCTTGCTGGAGAAGGTGGCTTGTTGTAGATCTCACCATTCCCAGGCTCTCTGATTACAAAGGAGTCAGCCCCTCTGATACACAAGACCTTCTGAGTTTTGATGGAAGGTGCCAGAGCAAAGTTCATTTTGTGGGGAAAAAATTGTCCTTCAACAAAACCAAGTGGACAAAATGCTCATGGGGGTTGTGGCTAAGGGAGGTGGCTCGTCAGTTGTGCCTCTGAGCTTTCCCAGGTTTTCCACGTGCTTGTGAATCCTTCTACTACCTCCGCTGAAAGATGGAGCCTTGTCTTCAGAGGGCAAAGCCAGTAACACCCTCTGTGCCAAAACCTACACTCCGCTTCAAGCACACCTTAGATCCTGACGTTGTTTCTGCTCTTCCTGAAGTTCAGCAGCTTCAGACCCTCAGAGAACTTTTCTGGTGTGAAGAGTCCACGCACAGCCCCCTCAGCTTGCCACTTGAGCTCTGCGAGAGCACCAGGGACCCATGTCAATCACCGAGGCAGCTCTGGCTTTTACTGTGGCATGTGTGAAGCTTTTGGAAAGTGTTTTGCGTTGGAAGCTTCCAATATGGTGTTACCTCCAAGACTCTGACCCCATTTCTCTACTGTTTTCCAGGGCATGTGGGCCTCCTGGGAAATGTAGCCTCCTGGGGATATGGGTCTCCTGCTGTTGCTTTCCCAGTACCTGGTGCTAACAGGCTTCTCAGAGCACTTGAAGGTTGGCCCTTCTCGATGCTGGGCGGTCACTGCACTCTGATTGGCTGGTTGGGGGTCGCAGGTGGGGAAGGGGAAGAGGAAGACTCTGGCCTGAATGTTTTCTCACCTTCCTCACACTGTCTTCACTGGGCTGTCTTGAGGGTATGAGGTAGGATGGGGTATCTCAGGGATGTTTGTAACTCAGGCGCCTTCTGCTTCCTGACATTCCATTGTGGGGAGTGGGGCAGAGCTCAGGGGGTGGGGGCCACACCACTGTCCGGAGTCTGAAGGAGCTAGCTGTTTCTAGCCCCTCCAGGAACTTTTACCCTGTTCAGAATCTCACAGGGTCCAAAGGGGAAACTGAACTTAGGGTTTTTAAATGAATAGATTTCATTCTACTTTTATGGCTTTGAAGCTTTATGAGTAACTTGTATAAGTTACACAAGTCATCTGATTGGTGATTTCCAAGGCAGAAATACTTAGTTTTGAGTGATAAACTAACTTGATGTATGTTATTTTACTGTAGCTTAACATATATACAAAATGATTTTCAGTTGAATGTTTGTGGTAACCTAGGGATTCATGTACCAGAACTCTTGCTGAGTCCTTTGATTTTTGAGTCTAGAATTTTTCAGAGGCAAAAATCAAACCATCCCTTATTTCCAGTTCATCTTACCAGGCATGGGGTCTATTGTTATCTCTTTTACACTATATAGATGGCCTGAAGATGACACCTAGTTGCCTTAATCTGGAAGGGCTGGCTGGGGCTAGAGAGTTGGTTCAGCAGTTAAGAACATATGTTGCTCTCCCAAGAACCTGGATTTGGTTTCCAGCGTGCACGTGAAGCTCAGAACCTGTAACTCCAGTCCCAGGGGATCCGATGCCCTCTTCTGACTTCCGAGGGCACCGAACATGCATGTGGTGCACATACCTTCAGGCAGGCAAAACATTCATACACATAATGTAATAAGTGAATACACTAAAAAGATGGCTATAGGAGAGGATTTTCAGAGGCAAAGTTTAATTTGTCCCAAGGGCCCTTTCATGACAGTGCTGTTGTCCTCAAAGTCAGGGAAGAGTCATTTCTTTTTATCAGGGAAAGAAATCTTTCCCTTGGGCCTCTACCGACACCCCTAGGAATAGGGATAAAATATTGATGGATGTGCTTGAACACAACTTGGTGAAAGGCAATGAGCACTGACTCTGTGACTCAGTGGGCAACTTCTCCAGCCTTGTGCCACCGTACCTGGCTTGGGATGGAGTTTATTTGGGGGGCAAACAGAACTTTGTTTTTCTTCTGCCTGAGACAGAGCTTTGCTCTTTTTTTGTGGCTCGGGCTGGCATGAATACTCACAAGCCTCCAGCTGATGGTAGCTCCCAGATTCGGTCTTTCAAATGCTCAGCGTGGTTACAGCAGTGAGTGGTCACACCCATCTTAAACAGAAATCTCTACAGCTTGCCAGCATAGGCAGACTAATCAAGGGAGTGGATATATATGAATCTAATTTTGAGCTGGGCTTTGGGCATTGTTCATATTTACATTAAAGCTCTACATGTTCACAGGAAATGGGAAGCTACAGAAAAGCAGCAGAAGAAAAGGGTCATTCATACCTCTATTGCCTCAGAGTATCCTTTGCCAGTATTTTGGCTCTTGGGTGTGTTTCCTTCCTATCCTTTCTGTCCGACTATAGCTATAATTAGATGTCATTTAGATCATTTATCCTTGAGTGGGATACACATGCCAGCGTTTTCAGGGAGAGCTGGCATGGAGTACACTCGAGCTGACTTCCTCTTGGATGCTGATTGCTGGATTCTGAACTCACTGCTGGAGCTACCTTTTCCGTGAAGCCTGACTCGAGTGGCCCCTGAGACAGGAAATGATTTTGGCTTTGTGACGTGGCTGGCACTTCACATTCGGATCTCTGAGCCATAGTAAATGGCTGTTAAAGCTGCAGCATCGTGGATTTTAACGTGTTGAGCATGGTCAAAACAAGCTGAGTTCACTAGCTGATGTGCAGACTAGAATCTGCTTCCTCCTGGGAGAGTTGACCTTGATGAGTGATGTCATGGCCACTGTTACCAGTGTGGATGTCAGGCTCTGTTCTCTTCCAGATTTACCTGAGATCACCAGGCATAGGAAAACATGAATGTGATCATCTCTGTCAGTGACTTTACAGTTTCCACCCATCATTGAGACTTAGAACTCTTCTTTCTTTAGTATCCATCCCGTGATGCCAAAGCCAGCTCTTCAGAAGAGCTTTTTCAGTCTGCATCCGTTTGTGTCATGATCCACATGGGGGAAGTCGGTGCCTATCCAGTGAAAAGTGCCTGAACCAGTCACGGTGGCTCAACAGTGTTGAGTGGAGGGACGAAGCTGGATGGTTGTCAAATGTGGGCTTTGTAAAAATAGAACGCCACCCATTCTGTTAACCAAGAGATTTCTCAGGGGCCTGAAGCTCTCCTCACAGTCCTCCTCCCCCAGCCCACCCAGAGCCAGCACTGGGATTTGAACCTTCTCTGGATCTACTTCCCTCAGGTCTGACAACTAACTATCTCTGGGGACAGGCAAGGCCTGGAGCTTGGCCACCAAGACCTCTCTTACAGCCTCTTTCTCCAGCTGAAACTGGATTCTTCCAAACCAGGGCTTGACCTGGGTACTGTTGGTTCCACTGACCAATGACACATCTTTGGCCAGATTGGAATTCTCAATAGATTTTATAGACACTAATCTCCTACAGACTTTAAAACATAGCCCTTGCTTTAAAAAGCTTAAATCTTTTCCTGTCAAGTCAGATTTAAAACTATTTTATAGCCACAATAAGTAGAACAAGCAAATAGAGTATTTTCACATATATGCCGTGTTTTTGTGTTTTATACTTTAGGTAGGGTGTGCCATGGACAGGTAGAATGTACCCTGGCTGAGGTAGTATTAATCATTGCTCTGGGGGGGGGGATTTATAGACCTTTTGCACTTTATGCTTTATTGTGAAATCTGATAACTATGGTTAATATTAAAGCCATTAACTGGCATTTTCTGTGAATAAACATGTGTATGTATCTATTTCTGAGATGATTTCTTTTTAAAACATTATTATTATCTCTGTGTGCATATATGTATGTACATATGTACATTACATATATATGCATGCATGAATACATGTATGTATGTATGTGTGTATGTATGTATGTATGTATGATCTGTGTGGAATGAATGGCAGCCCTTACACTTTGGAGACAGGTCTCTCCTTCTGCCTTTATGTGGGTTCCAGGAGTTGAACTCAGGTGGACAGGCTTGGGGAGCAAATGCCTTTACCCACTGAGCCTGTTAACCCATTTGTTGTTCACCCCCTCACCCCCTTTAGACACAGGAAGCACAGACTGGTCTTGAAGTCACATATAGTGAGGATGACCCTGCACTTCTGATCCTCCTGCCTCTACCTCCCAAGTGCTGGGATTCGGGGTGGTGGTTTGCATGAGAGTGGCCTTCATAGGCTCAAATGTTTGAATACTTGGACCCCAGTTGATGAAGCTCTTTGGGAAGGAGTAGGTATGGCCTTGTTGGAGCTGTGTCGCTGTGGGCAGGCTTTAGGTTTCAAAACAAACAAACAAACAAACAAACAAACACTATTCTCTGCACTTTTTTGCCTCTTGCTTGTGGATCAAGATATGAGCTCAGCTGTTCCTGTCATCATGTCTTGGCTCCATCATCAAGGATTATAACCCTGTGAAACTGTAGGCCCAATTGAATACTTTCTTTTATTAGTTGCCTCGGCCATGGTGTTTTATTTCAGCAATAGAACAGTAACTAAAATAGCCACAGTGCCTAGATCGTCAAAATTATTTCTGAAGTATGTGTAATGAAAATTTATTTTTTCCTTCTTTCCTCCCTTCCTTGAGACAGGATCTCATATTGTAGCCTAGGCTGGCCTAGAGCACTTTGTAGCCCCGGCTGACCTCAAACTCTCAGTGATCATTCAGAAGTCTCTACTCTGAACAAGACTGCAAGCTCATGGGTTGTGAAGCTTGGTGTATTTGCCTGAGTCCTTTTGTAAGAGGTTCGGGCATTTGTGACCACACATGCTTCAAAGTTAATTGCTGATTTCTTCTGGGCTGTGAAGCCAACACACCAAAAAATGTCTCAAGCACAGAATTCCAAACAGCAGCGTGCATTGCCACGGTAACGTCTTGTGACATTTTGAAACTGTCACCAACTTTGGCGGCAGCACCTGCATTTTCCTACTTGCTTACTGTCATTAACTCTGTGACAGTTAACTTAAAGATTCATAGGTCAACAAGGTTAAATAAGATGACCAACATTATCAAGGTCATTACAGTGGGCCCGTCAGACTTTCCCTGGTTAATGGGAAGAGACACTGGGGGCCCCGATGTCTTGTGATGTCTGACAAGGCTGGGCCTTCCTTCTAGGGCAAAGTGCCTGTGTGTGATCTCCTGGGGAATGAAGTCCCTAGGAGCATGCCCCTCTATGAAGAGTCTCCTCTGTGGCAAGACTAAGCTAGGATCTGGTTCTGAAATTGTTCCCTTGATCCTAAAAATAGGATCTCCATTGTCTTTTGAAGTTAGGCAGTGGAGACAGGGGCTGGATAGTGGGGAGAACAGCTGGGGAGAGTGGCTGGGTAGTGGGGACAGAAGCCGGGAAGGGTGAATGTTCTGTGTTCAGGAGACAGTGCAGAGTGTACCCTCAGACATCCTTGCAAGTTCCAGGACAGCTAGGGCTACAGAGTGAGGTTTTGTTTAGAGGAAAAAGAAAGAGAGAAAGAACCAAGGGAGGAAGAAGACCAGCATTTGGGAGGCAGAGGTAGGCAAAACTCTGAGTTCAAGGCTAGCCCAGTCTACAAAGTGAGTCCAGGACAGCCAAGACTACACAGAGAAACCCTGTCTCAAAGAAGCAAAAACAAACACACAAACAAACAAAAACCTGATAAAACAAAACCGAGACAGAGCGAAAGAGAGAGAAGAAAAAGAAAGAAAGGCATAAAACCCCAAAGATGTGCATTACATTACGTTGCCAATATGAGGAGCTAGTGAGAGGGCTCGCTGGGAAAAGGCACTGTTGTTAAGCTTCCTGACCAGAGTTCAATCCCCAGGATCCATGTGGGTGTGGGGGAAGACTTCTGACACACACACACCAGCAACAACAACTAAAATGTAATTTTAAAAAAAGACTCTAATATGAGACCAAAGATTTCAAAAAATAAAAAATGAAATCAGATGTCAGAAAGACTCCTGTGCTCCCAACTCCACTGTAGCACTATTCACAATTGCCAGGACACAGAATCAACCATGCAGAGGAGGCTGCCCACCATGAGGTGGACAGGAAAGAGCTTTTGAGGAAAGGGCCACAGACAGAATATTCTTCCAGGGTGCACCATCAGTGACTACTTCCTCCAACTGGACCCCAGCTCCTAGTTTGCACCGCCTGAAGGTGCCATTAAATTATGAATCTATCGGTGTGTTAATTCATCGATGAAGTCAGAGACCTCATGATCCAATCACTCCCCAAAGTCCCATCAGCCTGCAGCCAAGCCTTTAGCAGAGGAGCTTTCAGACCAAACCATAGCAACCGTGACGGTTACTGACCACTCTTCTGCTCCAGTTCTTTGAGACACTGGTTTAGTTTTTTTGTTTTGTTTTGTTTTCAGCTTTTATACTCAGGGACATGCAATACTGTTCTTTATGTGCCTGGCTTATTTCACTTAACATGATGTCCTCCAGTTCCTTCAACTGCCACAAATGGCAAGATTTCATTCTTTTTTCTTTACTTTTTTTCTTTTTTTTTTAAATGGCTGAGTAATATTCTCTTACGTTTATGTACGCCATGTGTTTCTGTCACCTGATGGCTAGCTAGTGGGCCATCAGCTGACGCTGGGGACTTCCTTTTGTGCCTCGAGCATTTTGTCACAGCTACAGAGATCTGACTGACACAGAAGGGTGGCGTTTGCAGATGTGGGTAGTTGCACAGTCGGGACATTTCTAATGTGCCGTCGCACAGCGCAGTGAGGGTAATTTACAACAATTTGTTATACGCTTTAGAAAGAACTGGGAGAGAGGAACTGAGTCCTCAGGCCCCCAGCACAAAGGAATGCTGGATGTTCACTCGGGTGGGAGTGCTAGATATCGTGGTTATGGTGTCACATGCCATATCATGGCATTACCATGCGTTAACCTGCATTATCATGGCGTGTTCCATTAACATGTACAATTATGATATGCCAATTAAGGAGGGCTTCATACTACATTCAGAGATTTTCAAGGGCTAAATAAGGCTGGGGAGGGGCAGGCCAGAGTGTCCTGGACAAAGAGGGAGCTTAATTTTCTGCAAGGCTTCTTTCTAGGTTTACAGATTGGACAGTCCTTAACATGGACTGTGGTTTGGGATTTGTCCTATATTCTGTGTTTCATATATTGTCATATATTCTAGTTTCATACTGTTTAATTTTTTTTTTTTATAATTTAAAAATACAGCATCTGCATTTCATTGCCTGCTCCTTTCTGCTGCCCCCCTCCCCCTTTATTTCGGAGACAGGGATAAGCTGTATTGCCCTGGCCAGACTAGAACTCTTGGCCTCAAGTGGTCCTCCTGCCTCAGCCTTTGGAACAGCTGGGGCCTCCTGGACCACGCCTCTGCCGCTTTTTAGGGTTCTGGTAGCCTGCTTTGTTTCAAGTGGCAATTTTGTCTCTGACAATCTCTGGCCAGTGACTACCAATATTACGTGTGAAAATGACTGACTATAGGGCCAGAAGCACAAAATGTTAAAATAAGTAAGATAGGTAGGTAGATAGATAGATAGATAGATAGATAGATAGATAGATAGATAGATAGATAGGTAGGTAGATAGGTAGATAGGTAGATAGGTAGAATAGATAATAAAGCACTGATGGTGTTTTCTACTTATTCTGAGAACAAAGTGAGCCTAACTGCTGGGCCTGCCGGGTGGAAACTAATGGAGTATTTGCGCCACCGTGTGACTCCATGTGGTATTGCAAATAGTGGTGCCTGCTTGTCTCCAAACTCAATGTCTCAAAGTCTGACAAATTTTGCAAGCTTTTTCAGGGCCCGTGTATGTTTCCTTAGATTATTTTTCAATCATATCTCTGCCCTCATTTCCCTCTTAACTTCCATCAGCAACTCATTTTTTAATGGCCTAGAGTGCTAGATCTTATTAAAAATTTTAGAACCTGCTCAGCGTAATAAAGCAAATATTTTTCTGCATGGAAAAATCATAAAATCGACTTAATATAGATGTGATCTAGAGGAAGCTTTTATCTGTCTGTCTGTCTGTCTGTCTGTCTGTCTGTCAGTCGGTCTCATGCTTGTTAAGCTCACTTTGGCATCAACCTCAGTATTAATTACTTCATGTATGTTCCAGGATGACCTGCAATTTCTGATCCTCCTGCCCCCACCTTCCAAGTCTGGGCTGAGGTTACATGTGTGGGTCGCTTGGTTCATTGAGGGGTTTGGTTGTTGTTGGTTTTATAATATTTATTTATTTTATGTGTGTGAATGTTTTGCCTGAATGTGTGACTAGTTCTGTTAGGGGCCAGAAGAGGGTGTCAGATCCCCAGAAACTGGAGTCATGGAGGACTTGGGGGCTGCCAGGTGGGTGCTGGGAATGGAACCTGGTCCTTTGTAAGAACAGCCAGTGCCCCTTAACCGTGGAGCCATGGCTGCAGCCCCCAGGAGGGGTCCCCCCTTCCCCCGCCCGGATCAACAGCCGCACTTACACATGCTAAACACTTCCACACCGATCCAGTTAAGACCAAGACCGAGTCCTGTGCTGGGAATGGAGCCTCACTTTTGCTGTTGCTTGAGACACCCGGCAGCCTCCCCTGAGAGCTCACACAGGCTATGAATTCTGGCCTGGCCTTGCCTTCTTCTTGTGTGTTGTGTTTTGAGTTTTCTGATTTTGTCCCCTTAAGGGAATCTTCTGAGAAGAGTGAGGTAGCACATGATTTTTAGCACTCAGGAGGCAGAGGCCAGTGGATGCCTGTGTGCTCAAGGCCAGCCTGGTCTACACAGTGAGTTCTAGGACAGCCAGGGCTACACAGAGAAACCCTGTGTCAAAAGAAAAAGATAGGGGTTTTGAAGGTATAATTAGTTGAGGCAAAGACACACTGGATTCAGATGGACCCTAAACACAGTGACCGGCATGTTTTTAAGGCAAATATTTTCCTGCATGTAAAATTGACTTAATATAGATGTGATCTAGAGGACGCTTTTGTCTGTCTGACTGTTTGTCTCTTTGTCTGAGAAGAGAAGGAGATTTGGGCACAAGAAGGACAGGGGATAAGTCACATGACCATACAAACAGGAAGCAGTGCACTTACGTGGCCGGGATGACCGAGCATGGTGGAGCGGCACCCGGCCTAGAACCCCTATTTCCAAATAAGTCGCACTTGGTCTGGGTGACTGTGAAGGGGGAACAGCTTTTCGATCCACTCCAGGGTCTCTATAAGTGCTTCCTACATCAGCTGAAAATGTGGGATCCCCTGCCCACTGTTAGACTCTCCATCAAAATTGATTTGGAAAAGACAGCAGTCTTTTGATTGGGCATCATGAACCCTAATCCACCCTTTTCCTCTTTTCTCGGGGTCTTCTTCCGGGGAGACCCCACGGACTCCTTGGGATCTTTCTAGTCCTAACGGGTCAGGAAACCTGGCTTCCGAGGAGAAGCCAGAGCTTTCGGCTCCTGCGGCTGGCCACTAGGGGTCACTAGTGGTCCCGCAGTCCCCAGACGCGGTGGAGGAAGGCGGCAGGTCGCAGCGGGGAACCCGGAGAAGGCGGAGCCGGTCTGGAACGGTGGAACCTGGACAGTGTGGGGGACGCCCAGCAGGCGCTGTGCGTGGAGTGAGGGAGGGAAAGCGTGGCGGGGCTCTGAGACGTTTGCCTACGGCCTCCTGCCTTGTTGGGTAAGGGGATTGATTTCAGTGCTCAGTCCAAAGATGAAGGCTTAGCTTTCCCCGAGGTCGTTCATAGCCATCTGTGAGTGAAAGTCTCAGAGCCCTTTTCCTCCTTATGCGCACAGCCGCGAACTCGGGTGTGGCTCATGGGGAGGGGGAGGGGCCCGCCGTTGGCCGCCGTGCTTGTGCCTCAGAAAAGACCTGCCACACATTTTGCAACTTTTTACCCTTGCCTCCAAAATGATCTTTTAATTTCCTGCTCGCCGAGCAGACAGGCCTCACACAGCCGCTAGCCGGGTGCCTACGTGGTTGACAGGGATCATCCCCAGTTTTCTGGAGCCAGAGAGACAGGGCTGAACTGCGATCAGCTCCAATCAGCTGCTCTTAGCCTGGGTCTCCCCACATGTAAAATTAGGGCAGCACCCACCTTTCAGATGTGTGATCATTGATTTTTACCAACGCTTGGAGGGATCAGGCCCGGCCTGATGGCCAGACATCCTTGGTTTTAGAATATGTTTGGCCGGAAGACTTTGAGTAAAGCAGATCCCTTGATGGTGGCGCTCACTAATCAACTGAGAAAAAAAAGCCTGGCTTCCTCTGAGCGAGAGAAACCTTCCCTCACACACGCTTCTTGAAGACATCAGCCACCACGTGGCTCCTTCTTCCTCGCTGGACAGTATCAGTTGTTCTGGTCTCCAGTGCATTTGCTGTAAGTGGAACCACACAGCCTCGGCTCTTTTGTGTCTCCGGGCTACCGGGTCCCCTGCAGATTCTAGACTTACCAGTTTATGTAAGTGTGTGAGAAGTTTTCTTATAATTAATCCCTTTCCGTCTAACAAAAAAAAAAAAAAAAAAAAAAAAAAAAAAAAAAAAAAAAAATCACGAGTTCTGTTTCTCCGGCGACCCCTTGCTATCCAGGAGTATTAACTGGAAAGTAGAGTTTTAAACCAAAGCACCAAAACATGCAGCATCTCGTTGGTGCCTCTTTGCGATCCAGCTGAACAAGTGGGCCATCTCTTGCTCAAACATTAAAATGATGCCTAAATTCATAGATTCAGTGCGTTAGAAATTACCTTGGAGGCGCATTGGACAGTGTCACATTAAGGAAATAAATCAAAGTACTCTGTCTTCGAGAAGTTTGGCCAAGAGCGAGCCCAAACTTAAATTCTCAACTTCTCATCTTGTGTCTTCTCTCTCTCTCTGAAACTTGCAGTCTCTGGCTTGTCTGTCTATTGTGTGTCTATGTACGCCTGTATAAAGTATGACTGCCTGTCCCTTTGTCCGTGTTCCCAATAAAAGAATTTTGCTCTGCATTTATTGAACAGCACAGAAAGCGTCACATGGTAAAGGAAATCTTAACAAAGTTCTACAGGGGATTAAGTCACTGACTCCAACTGGTTCAGACAACAAACAGTAATCTGTTCATGCTGTTTATCGAGCTAGATTCACATGTTAGTTCCAGCATTGATGGGGTATTTATTATACAGGTTTCTTTTTACTTGTTTGCAGTTTCCAGTACTTTATCACCATAACACACACATATACAGTCATGCGTCCCTCTTGGTCAAGGCATGGAAGAACATATAACTTAAGATTAAAGTTGTACATTAGCTTAGGTTGTAAAAGCTGATGACATGGGAAATCCAAGGCATGCTGGGTTGGTTTTTACATTGTTCTCTGTCTCTGTTTCTGTCTCTGTCTCTGTCTCTGTCTCTCTCTCGTTCGTTTTTTCAAGACAGGGCTTCTCTGTGTAGCCCTCACTGTTCTGGAACTTGTTTTGTAGATCAGGCTGGCCTCAAACTCACAGAGATCCTCCTACCTCTGCCTCCTGAGTGCTGGGGTTACAGGCGTATGCCACATTGAGGCAGGTTAAACAGACAGGCCGAGTACTCAGTAGGCTAGCACTCTTAAATCTTAAATGACCTCAAGATGTATTGAGGTCATAACTTTGGCTTCAAAGTCCAGCAAAAGTTCTAGTGCCCTAGAATGTAAGAGATAGGTTTATAAGACTATATTGCCACATCTAAGGAGAGAAAGCACTCTTCCTTTGAACTTGGACATTCATTGGCAATCTTCCAACATTTCCTACTATGAATAGATTGACCACCGGGCTTCTGTTACATTATTCCTTTGAGGGGAATGCTTTCCTTGTTTCTCCCTTAACCCCTGGCTCCAGTCTCTTGAGCTTTGGAATGTGAGGTAGATGGCTGTCTCTCTTCCTCATCACAAGTTTCTTGGGGTGGGTAAGAGTGAGAAGCAGCAGCTCCCTTCTCCTCCTCCCCTCACTCATATTCTCTATTCAGTCACATGAACATCAGAGCATGGAAGATGAGGGGGTGGGTATGTTATACTTTTTCAGATACAGACCTTTTTTTTTTTTTTTTTTTTTTTTTTAAGACAGTGCTTGATAGCAATTAACAGAATCATTTTTAGCAGATTTAAGAACTTTCATGTCCCTCATGCACTTTGGGAATCTAGAACACTTTTCTACAATTAACTTCTCCCTAGTTTTAATTAGCATTGTAATAAAAGCCACACAAGATCACACTCAGGTCGCTTTAGGATACTTACTAATACACCTCAGGTTCCAGGGACCACAGAACATATGACCACACATAAGAAAGCTCCTGTTTGCTGTCCTCTAGTTTCATGGTTCGGAATTCTGCACACGTTTCTCTTGCTCAGGCCTTCTGAGCCGGGTGGTTTTGTTTTCAAAAATTGTTAAATAATAACACATATACATGTTTATGCGCCATACGTGCATGTTCTAAAGGTCCAAAGAGCACCATCATCAACAATATACAGGGGCTGGAGAGATGGTTTAGTGGTTTAGAACACTGGCTGTCCTTGTGGAGGACCCACACGTGTAAAGGGGATCTCACACCGTAGCCCATTGATGATTTGTCTTCCCCATCGTCATTTGTAGGCTTCATCTTATTGATGTGTGCAGGCATAGTTCGCCCAGCTTCCCTGGCGACTAATTCTCTCTTAGTAAATGTAGCAGTGTCCCCATCCCTCACTGTCAACAGAGCGCAGCCTCTGTTACTGTGAGCCGTGCCACTCAAAGCACTCTTAGATGTCTCCTGGCACGAAAGGACAAGATGTTTTCAAGAATGTAGAAAGCAGTCTTTCAACGGCTGGCCTGCCAATGGCCAGAACTCCATAAGCCCCTCTGATCTTGTTGAAACCCTGGGCATATGCCTGATTGCTCCAACCCTGGATGCCAGAAGTTCCCAAGACTCGACTCCCTGTCACTTCCTTCTCATTCCCCCTGATTATGAATTAGCCAATTGTGTCGGACTGGGAGGTGAAGTTCCACCATTGAGGTGACACAGTCACCATCCTGCATTAGGATAAAAGCTAAGTGAACGTGGACATCGTGCCCTGTGTCCTTGCTTGCTTGGATGCTTGTGTTTCCTGTCGCAAAACTAAACCGCCTCGCTGAGTTACTTTCGCTTGGTTGTTTGTGCCACACTGGAAATAGTCTCTTTCTAACGTTTGTTACTTGAGACACACTGTTAGAGGAAAAGATATGTATATCTTTCACCTTACCCACAAATACAGATTTGCTTTTTTTTTTTTTTTTTTTATGAAAAAGTGGTGTGGTAAATTACTCAAAGAACAGCCAGCTGCTCTTGACAGAAAATGGCTTCTCAGCATCGACTCCTCCACTCTTCCTCGGCTGGATCCTGGCATCTTCCTCTTTGTCTTGACCAGGCAGTATAGTTGCCATGGTCTGGACGCATGGTGCCCCATCCCCTGTGTTAAACATTCCTAACGCTGATGCTCTCAGCTAGCCTGCCTCATACACTCTAGCTGGATGTGTGAGGATTCCTCAGGCTTTGTCTTTCACGAGTCACCCTATGTTCCAAATTTCGTCTAAAAGAATTATCATTATCATTATTATTAGTTTGTTGTAAACACTGGGAGATGTAAGAGAATAGGGACAAGGCAAGGCAGGAAGCCGTCAACTGATTTTCTCATATGTCTGGCATCCATGCTGGCTTCATGTCCTAAATTGGCTACTTCTGGGCAAATTTTATCTTTAGAGAGTCTGTCTCTCTCTGCTCAACAGGGATAATGAATGACTGCCTCATGTGGATGCCCTGAGAATACACAGATTGAACAGAGCGTCTTAAAATTCACTATCCATTCATTTGAATGACTGGAGGAGTTTTTTTGTTTTTTTTTTTTTTGTTGTTGTTGTTTTGTTTTTTTTTTTTTCCTTTCTTTTTTTCTTTTTTAAATTGCAGTACCAGGAAGCACCCAGATCAATTAAATTAAACTTTCTGGGTGTGGAAGTGTAAAGAGCCTGAAGCAAACGCCATTACAAGATGGCGCCGGCGTCCGGTGTGTGAGATTGTAAACAACTGTCTATGCGCATGCGCTAAAGCTGAATTCGAGCCAAAGATTGGCTCCCTTAGTGATGTAAGATGGCCTGATGGGCTGCATCCAATCAGGAACCAACACGTCACCATTTAGGGTATAAAAGGAGTGCCATTTTGGGGCTCTAGGTCTTCCTCTCATTACTGCTGAATAAACGCTTGCTGCAGAAGAATCCTGGTGTCCATGTGCGTTCTTGCTGGCGAGATGACCACGTGGGCCACATGGAAGCCCAGCCATCAGTCTTAATTTTCCTATATTCTCAGTGTTCAGCCAAATATGTGACAGTGAGACAGTACTTCTAAAAACCATTCAATGAGCAATAGCTGATTTGGGGAATATAACCAAAAGTTGACCAAGAATCTCTCGGAGTTCACAGACCTTAAGAGCCCAATTCATTTTCTTTTGAATGAATTCATCCAAAAGTATCCAAGCCTTCTCTGTGTGCCAGGCTCTGTGCCCAAGTGTCCCTTTCCAATTCAGAATAAAAAGCTCATTTTATTTTCAAGAGAAAATTTAAAGACCAGAGAGACACAGTTTATTTATAAAAGTGCTTGACGCTTGCCCCAGTTGGCTTTGACTGTCAACTTGACAGAACCTAGAGTCACCTGAGAAGGAAGTCTCAATTGAAAGCTTGCCCAGATCAAATTGGCTTATGAGCATGTCTACAAGGGATTGTCTTGATTGGTAATTTATGTAGGAAGGTCCAGCCCACTGTCGGTGGCAGCATTCCCTGGGCAAGTGGTCCTGAGCTATATAAGAAAGCTGGCAGAGCATGAGCTGCAATGATCCAGGAAGCAGCATTTCTCTCTCTTGCTCCGTGTGTGTTTTCTGTTCTTCCTTGGCTGTGAGTGGAGCTCCTGGGTCAGAGATAACGCAGTGTGCAATAGCAACACGCCTGTCATCAAGTTCCTACTTTGAATTCCTTCCCAGACTTTCCACAATGATGGACTATAAATTAAAAATGAGATAAACCCTTCTTTCCCCTAAATTGCTTTTTGTCAGAGTGTTTCACTCCCTGGGCAAGTAGTCCTGGGGTGTGGAGGAAAAGCAGCTGCGTGAAGCTTGAGGAGCAAGCCAGCGAGCAGTGTTTCTTCTATGTTATTGCTTCAGTTTCCTGCCTTGGCTTCTCTTGACAATAGTCTGTGTATCGTAAGTAGAAATAAACCCTTCCCTCCTCCAAGATGCTTTTGATCAGTGTTTTCCCACAGTAACACAAAGTAAACTGGGACAAAAATTGGTACCAGAAAGTGGGTTATTGCTGTGACAGACCTGACCATGTTGTTTTGGAAGTACTGTCTCGGTGCTTAGAACTTTGGACCAAGAAAGCCATTGAGTGCTCAGTCCTTAATGAGCTGTTCTCTGGGAGGATGGAAGATAGTCAGAACAGTGGTGTAGATGGTGGAAGACTGGCTTGTTTCAGAGTGCCTTCAAAACTTTATTGGTGCCATCTTGTGATATTTTCAAATTAAGAATCGTTGTAACAGAAGCCTTTGCTCTATGAGGGTAGTACATGCTGCTTAGAGCTGAAAAGTCAGCCGGGATTAATAAAGGTCCAGAATATTCGAGATCCAGATCTTCTGGGAATTGTTTTTTTTTTTTTTTTTTTTTCCTTGTCAGCACACAGAAGCTGTGGTCCAGCACAGAGCTCGGGCTGCATGTTACATTGGCAGCTGGAGTTGATACTGTGTAGGAGTCAACTACCATGGGATTGGTTTTGAAAGCATGGACGGATCATGGAACACAGCTGAGGCTTCGCACTATGCGGTAAGGATTTTAGCCTCCTTGAAGAGAGGCCGGGGGAGGTGCAGGTGAAGGCGCAGCTTCAGTTGCAGTGGAAATCCCAGAACTGGAGGGGTCGTGAAGAGAAGCTGAGGCTTGGTGCTGTCGGCAGGGTGGGAGTCCCTGAAGAAGCTGCCAGAGAAGATGCGGCCTCAGTTGTAGTAGAGGCTGTACGTTGGATAAGCTACCCCCTGGGATGACCACCAAGGACAACAGAAAGTGTCGAGTAGAGCCAGCCCAATCCCATCAGACAAGATGTGTGTGCTTCAGATGGCAGAGCTGGAAACACGGAGCCAGTCAAGCCCTTTGAAGCCCAGAAAATCATGATTGAGTCCCAGATGTCAGACACTGAGCTCAAGATATGCAGATACACACCTGGAATATCTATCTATCTATCTATCTATCTATCTATCTATCTATCTATCTATCTATCTATTTTCTTAAGTCTGGTTATTTTTATGCCCTTATTCTTTCCCTTTGAAATAAGAAAGTATTTTGTTTCTGATTTTGCAGAAACCCACAGTTAAGAGACTGGATATTTTAAAGAAACTTTGAACTTTTTTGAAGATGTAGCTTTTAAAGTTACACTGTTTTATACTGTGATATTAACATGAGATCATGAGAATAAACAGAAAAGAAAATATTATGGCTTAGTAATGATGTGTTTGTGGTGTCAAGTTGGCAAGAAGTAAATTGTGCCGGTTAGTTTTTGCCAACTGGACACAAACTAGTCACCTGGGAAGAGAAAAATCTCAAGTAAGAAACTGCCTTATGAGATTAGCCTATGGGCAAATTTGTGGGGGGTATTTTCTAGATTAATGATTGTTGTTGGAGGGCCCAGGCCGCTATATGTGTTGCCATACCTGGGTGTAGTCCTGTATTGTATCAGAAAGGTAGGGATCAAGCCAGGAAGCAGTATCCCTTCCATGGTTCTCTGTTTAAGTTCCTGCCTCCAGCTTCCTGTCTTGAGCTCCTGTCCTGGTTTCCCTCAGTGATGGCCTGTATCCTGTAAACTGAAATAAATACTTTCCTCTTTTAATTTGCTTTTGGTTAGTGTTTCATCACAACAACAGAAAGTAACACAATCTCCTAAACAAGCTCATGAATGGAAGGCTTTGTTTGGGTGTTGTTGGTTAGGAAGGCACGAATCTCACAGATGTCTTAATCTGTTGACTTCTTTGTAGCTGAAAGAGCCAGGAGGAGAATGGGCCTGATTGGAGGAAGTAGGTCATTGGAGGGGGTGACATCGAGGGATCTGGTCTGTCTTCCATCCTCCTTCTTTGTTTTTTCTCTGCTTTTCAGCACCTCTACACATGATGTACTTGTACTTGTGTGTTACCATGGCTCACAGTGATGGTAACAAGTAGTTCTTGACAGATACCTCTGATGTAATGACAAGTCCTTCCTCCTTCTATTTGCTATTTTCTCATGGTGAGGAAAAGCTGACAAGCATTCCTGTGTGTGCACATTTCTCTCGTCAGCTCGACACCTTCTCGATAACAAGAAGCCATCTTGTTATGATGCATGGGATGAAACCATTAAGAGTGGGAGCGAAACCACAGCCATAAAACAGGCTCTCTGAAGCGAGGCATTTGCTTCTCGATCTGCTGGAGAACAAACAACAGTGCAAGTGTGCAAAGCATGCCAAACACAGCTAATCACATGGAGTTCAGGCACCCCAGTCCTCTCCAAGTGATGGAGAGGAGGAAGAAAACCTTTAAGCAACTACTTCTCAAGCGTCCCTGTGCCATAGGGCCACCAGACTGATTTGTGATGTTATTTTATCCAGCCTCACATCCTCATCCCTAATTTCCCTAGATTTTTTTTTTTTTTTTTTTTTGAAGAGGTGGTTAGGCACACACCCCTAGGATCAGTGCCTCATCTTAGAGAAGGTTTTGGGTTCAAAGACAATGTTTAAAAACAAAACTATATAACAACAGTATCTGACTGCCATGGACCTTTCAGAACATCTAATTGACCAAAGAGGAACCATGGCAGCCCTGACTGTGGATGGCAGGCACACAGGGCTATGTTTGAATATTCTCACAGACTGTAGAGCTTTGAAATAACAGAGAGAATCTGAGGCCACCTAGTCCAACTCCTTCCTTTTTATAGATAAAGACAATGAAGTGGTGTATTTTCTACAGAGGCCAAGACAGACTCAAACCTGAATCTTTCGATGCATTAACATGGCTACTTTTCAAAAGACAAATGGGATGGACATTGGAAGTAGAAGGAAACAAGAAACAGGACAGGAGTCTACTCTAGAGGGCCTCTGAAAGACTCTATCTAGCAGTATATCAAAGCAGATGCTGAGACTCATAACCAAACCTTGGGCAGAGTGCAGAGAATCATATGAAAGAAGGGGGGGATTAGTATGACCTGGAGAGGACAGGAGCTCCACAAGCACCTAATATATCTGGGCACAGGGGTCTTTTATGAAACTGTATTTCCAACCAAGGACCATGCATGGATATAACCTAGAACCCCTGCTTGGATGTAGCCCATGTCCAGGTGGGTACCCTAGTAAGAAGTACAGGGACTATTTCTGACATGAACTCAATGGTGGGCTCTTTGACACCACCAACCCCCCGCCCTGAGGGAGGAGCAGCCTTGCTAGGCTACAGAGATGGACTTTCAGCCAGTCCTGAAGATACCTGATAAAACGGTCAGATAAAAGGGGAGGAGGACCTCTCCTAGGTGTGGACTTAGAGAGGGGCAGGAAGGAGATGAGGGAGGGAGGGTGGGATTGGGAGGGAATGAGGGACGGGCTACAGCTGGGATACAAAGTTAATAAACTGTAACTAATACTTAAAAACTAAAATAAAAAAGAAAAAAAACATGGCTACTTTTCTCTTAAAATGCAGAGGATACAGCACTCAGTCTAGCAGCCAAGGCCCTTGTGTGTGTGTGTGTGTGTGTGTGTGTGTGTGTGTGTGTGTGTGTGTGTGTGTGTGTGTGATGAGGCAGCACCAGTTGAAAATGAAATGTGCAGGGGCTGGAGAGATGGTTCAGTGCTTAAGAGTACTGTCTGTTCTTCCAGAGGACCCGGGTTCAATTCCCAGGAACCACAATGGCAGCTCACAACTGTCTGTAACTCCAGTTCCAAGGGATCTGACACTTTCACACTGATGCACATAAAATGTTAAAAAAAAAAAAAAAGAAAAAGAAATGTGTATTTGATGCACGCGAACAGCACAGATGATTGTGGTCCATGCTGCTATTTCTGTCTATGCATTCTTTGTGCATTGATATGCTAATCTACCCTCTCACCCTCCCTCCTCTTTCTGCTCACCCTAGCTACTTTCCTGTCCCTAAAAGACCCTCTTAATTTCTTTCTGTTCCTGTTTCCTTTCCCTGCCTCAGGGTCTACTGTTTAATTTCTATACGTGACCGAGAACATGTGATTCTTCCCGAGTTTGCCTCATTTCACTCAATATAATGTTCTCCAGCTGCATCCATGTTGCTGAAAATGACATGATTTAATTCTTTTTCATGGCCAAGTACTATTCCATTGTGTAACCATACCACATCTTTATTCACTCATTGCTGAAGAGCATCTGGGTTGATGCTTTCTTTTGGCATAATGTCCCCGTCTGATAGTGCTCTGGAGTCAGGGGACCTGGAACCTGATTCGTCAAGAGAAAGCCAGTGGGCAGGGTAAAGCAGTGCCAGGGATCCCTCTGGCAGAGGGACTTCATGCTCTAGGATGAGAGAGGTCAGAGAGGTGACCTTGTGAGACCCTCTTGCTTGCTCAGTCTGTCCCCTGCTGGCCACAATGGCCCTTTCTCCATCTGTTCCCCACGGCAGACATCATTAATCCACTATAATTGTTCTTGCAGAGCCAAACTCGGTATCAGGATCCTCCAACCAACTGTGTGGGCAGCCACTTTGGGGCGAACAGTTAGCACGAGAGGAGACATGTTTGCAAGCCTGCTTCTGAGTGAATTTATCTGAAAGCAATTCTGGCTGTTCAGGTGGCTCCTGCCTGGAATCCCAGCACTCAGGAGGCTGAAGCAGGAGGTCATGGCGAGTTTGAGGCCAGCCTAAGCTACACAGTGAGTTCCAGGCCAGGCTGGAATGGGTTGCAGAAAAAGATCCTGTTTCAGAAAAAAAAAAAAAAAAAAAAAAAAAGCAACGAGAAAGCAATTGTAAAACCCATGTGCAGCGATTAAGGCTCTCGTTGTGGAGGGAGCAGGTACAGAGTTAGGGCTCAGAGCCGCCCTGCCCACTCGTGACATGCTGGCTGCCGAAGAGCACGGGAATCTCCCCAATCTCCCCTCTTCGCTCTATTTCCCACTACTCTGTAAGCGTCAGGCACTTTTCCACCACTGTGGCAAAGTACTTGAGGGAAAAATCAGTTTAAAGGAGGACATACTTTGTTTTGGCTCATAGTTTCAGAGGGATCAGTGCATGGAAATTTGGCCTTAATTGTTTCTGGTGGGGCAGGTCGTTGTGATGCAAAACTGCTCACTTAATGGAGGCCAGAGAAGGGGGGGAGGATGAGGCGAGGGAGGAGAGGAGAGGAGAGAGAAAGAGAGAGAGAGATAGAGAGAGACAGAGAGACAGAGAGATAGAGAGACAGAGGAGAACAAGACACATTTTTCTAAGCTGCATTGGGAACTAGGCCTTCAGCACTGGAGCTTTAGGGAAACATTTCAATGTCAACTTATAGCAGTGTGTGTGTGCACGTACGGCTGTGTATGTGAGGGTGACAACGGCCCAAGATCACCAGCTATGGCTGTGGGTTCAGCTTGCAGCCATAGCAGGGAGCAATCCTACTCAATGGAGCTTGAACTTACGTGTTTGAGGCACATGGTTCAGACTTCATTTGCACTAGCTTATGGCTGACAGAGAAAGCAAAGGCCCCATCAGCCAGTGTGGTCCATTGACATTCCCTGGCAGCTTGTCAGAAGCTGGCCTTGAGATGTTTACATGGAGCTTGCTATGTAGACCAGGCTGGCCTTAAACTCACAGAGATCCACCTGCCTCTGCCTTCCATGCCTGCCTCTCTTCCCTCTATTGTCCTTCCATCATTCATGCTGCATTGCATGGGCCCAAGACCCAGCCTCCAGGATTCCTTCCACTGCTTTTGGTGGCTGTGGGTGGGGCTTGCCATCATTTCCCACTCTCACTTTCATTACAGTCTCCACCGGCTTCCTGCTGGCTTTGCAGAACATGCTGATACGGCTCCCCACATTTAGCTGCGATGAGTTTGCTGATTCTGTCAGAGTCCATTGCCGCTCCGCTCTTGTCATTTCTGGGCCTGTGGTGAGGCCTGGGCCTGCTGCCCACATCTCTGGCTCTGAATCATAGGCAATTAAAAGGCAAGCATGGAGCAGAATGCATGAGGGGACTTGTCTGCAGATAAGAGACTGTTACATCCCATTTAATTGGAGCTCTTTCGCTTGTTCTGGGATCTCTCACACACCCTTTGGATTTCCCATGTAAGTGGGTACCAGTGGCTAAGTGACAAGTGTCAGTTACACTAACCAGATGGCACACACTGCTGTCCACCGTCCTTGTCTGTAGACGTAGTAAGGCTAGATGGCTGTTATCCTGCTAGGTTCACTGTCAGCTGTCAAGTCAGTGGTGGATCTGTTTGATTCTATTCTCTTGGCATTTAGAAGAGCGGCGATTAGAAGAAATAAGAAAGAGTGTCTCTTAGTCCATCAAGAGAATAAGTAATGACCTGTTGAAATGGTACCATTTGCCTCCACCGCCCTCGTCAGTCCATTAGCGCGTGACACCGGGCACCTCACAGCCATCATCCTTGGCTTCTGCTGGCCGCCCGTGTTCACAAAGGCAGGCCTCTTCAAATCCGAGTAACCGAGTCTGTGGATAAGTTGTCTGTCTTTAGACACAGTAAAGATTCTGTCAGCATCTCCATTTAAGAAAAGATCAGTGAATAACCTGACAAGTTGTGGGGGGGGGGAGAGAGAGAGAGAGAGACAGTGAGAGAGAGAGAGAGAAAGAGAGAGAGAGAGAGTTTGGCTTCTCCTGCAAGTACTATCAGAGTTCCACTCTTAACCATTTTTTATATAAAACCACATCACCCTCCACTGTGTCATAGAATAACTATTAACCCCATGTGGATATTTTAACTAAATTAATCATGAAGGAAGGCTTAGTACCCAAATGCATCCTCTGCACCATTCCAAGTGCCCTAGACCCCCTGGGCCTAGAAGTAACAGATAAAGGCTATTTCCACCACTGTGAAGTGTTCCTTTAGATGCTGCTGACAGTGGCTTGGTGGGATTTATGAGAACATAGTCTTCTGATTCTAATGGAACTTGGTCCAAATCTCATTTCTTTTCTGAAGAGCTAAAGGACCAAGCATGTCACTTGACTGCCCTGAGGTCTCAGCTTCTGAGGCTCCTATTGAGTGAATTGCGAGCCTCCCAGCAGTGTGAGGATGAGGTGGGACAGTCCTTCTGAGAGAGCCCGGTGTGTCACTGTATCAATGTTTTTTACTCATGTACGACAGCCTGGTTTCAGGGAGATGATTGCTATGTAGATGAATTCAGGGTCCCTGCATTACCGAGGAGGCATTTTTTCCCCTGTAATGTATTGGCTCTTACTAGTGCTGACAGGAGAACGGGTCTCATCTCAAAGGGAACAAGAGAGTTTTTGTTGGCGTTAAACATGAGTGACCACGACAGGAGAACACAGATTTGTTTTCCTTAGCCCCTTTTCCAGTGTTGTAACTGCTTCAGAATCTATTTTTTTTTTTTTTTTACAGAAACAGAACAAAAAAAAAGTTAGAAATTGAGATCTTTTTCAAATATTGGGTTGGTGGGTGGCAGCAAAATGGGGAAATCTCTGTTATCTAGTGACATTCTTAGCTTTTGAGTTGGTGGAAGCTGTAGGCCTGTTTATATATCCCAACAGGATTTACCTAGTAGTCACAGGATGTTAGGTCACAGGTAAAGGAGAGCAAGAAAGTCTCTTTAGGAGTCTAAAAACAGCTCACGATAATTTGATTCTCTCTAATAATCTGTCTGCCTACAGTCAGCCAATCAGCCTTGTAGAAGGCCTAACACTGTTGAGACCTTTTCTTGGGAACTTTAGTCCACCTGCATAGCTCACGAATGCACGTTGTAAATTACCTTCTTTCTCTCAAGCAGGCAGCAGTGGGCTGTCGGACATGCGTGGAAGTATTTGAGAAAAGGTGGCTTGGTGGCCAAAGCAAGGCCTTCTGGGTGTTTGACCTCCTAGTACTTAGAGCACCGTGGTCCTTTTCCGTCACGTCATTTCGTATCACTAGCCTTGCCAGATGATGTGGCAGAGTCACGGAACAACTTCAAAACATTTGCATATTTTTTTGCATTTTAATATATTGTTTTCATCGGGTGTACATGTGTGTCTGTGTTGCAACTGTGTGCATGTGAAAGTACAGGGGAACTTGCAGGGCAACTTCCACCCCATGGGCCCCTGAGGGATCAAACTCAGGACATCAGGACAAAGGCACAGCAAGCACCTTTAGCCAGTGAGTCATCTCCTCCGAAAATTTGCATACAGCTTCAAATGCCCCCAGGCAGGCCACTCTGCTCCTTTTTGTTAGTTCCCTTGAGAACCCACATGCAATAGGATTTATCTTTAATGGCTATATCTCTTGCCTTTTCTGATACTATTCTGATGACAGCTGGCTCTCTGGATCCCCTGTTTCTGTTCTCTGTTCAGCCTGGGCTACCAGGAAGGAGAGCCAACTGGCACATCCTCACCCTGAGACTGGGGACCAGCTTCAAAATACACTATTTTGCCAGCAGAGGGCAGCATCACCAAGAACTTCTTTGCAATCTAACCACGTGGGCGGGCCGTCAGCCTCTCTGTTCCCCTGACCCTCTTCTCACCTCCCCCTGCTTTCGGCAGTCACGCGCAGAAGGGATATTTTCAAAGTGACTCTGTTGTTCCAGCAACTGATGGCCAGGAGGGTGGCCCGGAAAACTGCAGCGGCATTGGCTGAAGGCAACTGGCAACTCTCTGGCCCTGCAGGAGGTGGCTGTCTGGGAGGCCCATGGCAGCTGCCTGCTCCTCAGACTTTCCTCGCAAATCTCCCCCGGCCCGTGTGTTCCTGTCCCTAAATGCCTCTTTCCAGAAAGAACCTGAGTCAGTCTCTTGTCATTAAATTAGTTCTTGCTAAACTATGACGGATGTCAAAGCAGCTGATGAAATGATTATATTCTCCCTGCCCCCATGCTAACAGGCAAAGGCAGGGAAAGTACAAGAGGGAGAAAGCTGTCAGAAGTTCAGAGCAGGGAGATGCTTCGTTTGGACAGTTGAACATCCAGCCTTCCAGGCAGAGAGGAGTCCCACTCAAGGCTCTGTCTGAGGCCCAGCTTCCAGTCTTTGAGTTTAACGTTGCTTTAGAATGAACCACTCTTTTCCTCTATTATCTTCTCCCCCCCATCCTTCCCCCTCCCCTCCCCCGGCCAAAAAAAAAAATTCCATCCTTTGGCTTGGTCTTGTGGCTGTGTGTTTACAAAAGTCATGGATCTCTGAGGAGATTTTCTTGGTCTAGACTGAGTGTTCGGTCCTGGGGACAAGGCTTTCTTTCTTTCTTTCTTTCTTTCTTTCTTTCTTTCTTTCTTTCTTTCTTTCTTTTTTTCTTTCTTTCTTTCTTCCCTCCCTTCCTCCCTCCCTCCTTCCTTCTTTCCTTCCTTCCTTCCTGTCTGTCTTTCTTATGTATACAGCTTTCTGACACCGGCTCTCACCTGGGTGAGCATATACATTCCAGTTCTTGTTATTCTCAAACTTTCAGTCTGTGACTCTGGACCCTCCTCCTGGGGCTCACAGGGTCTGGGCTTCTCTCTGAAACCTGTGCAGGCCACTCTCAGTGGTTCCAGGGTCTGATTTATTTGGGACTCTCCTGTGGTGATTCCACTCTTGCCCACGACTCGGGCCCTGGGTTGAACTTTCTTAAAGATATGTGACATATTTTAGATCCAAGACAACACACAGAGCCCTTAAAAACCCAGAAAACTCCTTCTCTTATAGGATGCCAACTAGGCTTCAGGAAGCCATGAATCAGTTAGCAATGTCCCCTCAAAATTCCTGTCAAATATTGGGTGACAGAAAAGGTACTACCTTAGAGTGCTTATGAAACTCACGTCAGTTACCCGCAACCAGACAGGAGAGCAGAAATGGGCAAGGTGGGGGTGGCTAGCTGATACAGGGATGTGTCTCCCTCTGTTCTTGGCTTCTCTGACTCCTCTCCTCAGGCATCTCCTGTCTCCTCCTCCCCTGTCAAAATCATCTTCCAAACTGAAGTACAAAGAAGAGTAACAGGGATGGTGGTAGGTGGTTAGAAGGAGTGAGGAAGTGGGAAGATGGGGCAGAGGTGTGTGTTGGAATTACTTGTTTTTATGCATGCTCTAGCTCCCAAATATGACACAGAGACCTGTTACATTTATAATCAGCTTCAAGCATCATAACTGGGCAGATAATGATCTATTCTATTTATGCTAGCCTGGCTGTTGTATCTTTCTTAACCTGCTTAAACTCTACAGCCTCTCCTTTGAGATCTACTTTATCCTTTTTTTTTTTTTCCAGATTTCCCTTTTTATTTATTTAATTTATTACAATTTATTCACTTTGTATCTCAGCTGTAGCTCCCTTCCTCATCCCCAGTCCCACGCTCCCTCCCTCTTCTCATCCCATGCCCCTCCCCTAGTCCACTGATAGGGGAGGTCCTCCTCCCCTTCCATCTGACCCTAGCCTATCACCTCTCATCAGGACTGGCTCTTCCTTTGTGGCCTGGTAACCAAGTCCTTTATCATTTTGCATCATAGCCCACCAGTTTTCAGTTTAACCCATTTCCCTTGTTCCATCACACATGTCAATTCTAAGTTCACAGCCTCATCAACTTTCTTTTTTTAAATTTTTATTATTAGTTACATTTTATTAACTCTGTATCCCAGCTGTATCCTGCTCCTTCATTCCCTCCCAATCCCACCCTCCCTCATCTCCTCCCTCCCTCATCTCCTCCCTGCCCCTTTCCAAGTTCACTGATTGGAGAGAACCTCCTCCCCTTTCATCTGAACCTGTTTTATCAGGTATGAGATCTACTTTAGATCTTAGTGTAACTGTAGCTCCTCTATTAACACCTGCTATTGCCTTTACCATATCAGAAGCCATTTTGCCTCCAAGTTTCTATTTTGATTATAAGGTGAAATAGAGTTCAGGTTCTCTGACCCTACCTGCCTGAGAACAGAATACAATTCAATAGTTCAATACTTACTGCTTAAAATAAAACAATAGATCATAAATGCATGTTCTGCTTGAGTTAAAGATAAATGTATGTTCTGTTAGAGTTAAGAAGGAAACACCCTGCTACGTTCCTTTCTCCTGGATTGGTGGAGAACTGGAAAGTCCCTAGCCTGTGTCCTAGCCAATCAACTTAAAATGCTTTGTCTAGCTACCTAGATACAATGTACTTGGAACAAAATTGATTATATTTAGTTACTTAAAATGATGTAATGCTGCCCCTCTCGCTTCCTGTAGCGGGTTACCTGGTTGTTACTTGGTTATGGTTTTTCCATATAAAAAGCTTGCCTTAGAAACATAGGTGTCACAATCTGGCTCCCAAGAGCAGATTGTGTCCCTGACTGGTCAGTCTTTGTTCCGTGTTCAGTAAACTTCCATCAGAGTCAGGGTGTGGCTATTCCTGATCCCATAACATGGCCTATATCCTAGCCATGTGCCCCATGCCTTCTAGTCTAGCCCCGGCTGCTCCCGATCCATCTCCATTCTCATGGTGACCCTTCATGCCTGGAGACCTTCTCCCTGCCTCCCTCACTTGGGTTCCCTGATTGGGAAAAGAAGTCCTGCCTATTGTCTCCTCTGCCCAGTCATAGGCTCTTCAGCTTCTTTATTAACCAATCAGAGATAACTGGGGAGTAACTTTTACACAACACTGAGACAGGAGATTCCTCAATAGCAATGACCATGCCAGAATCTGTTAGCATTTAGCTCGCAGTTAACAATACAAAGACATGCCTTAATACAATGTGAGCAAAGGTCTCTCTATGCCGGGGGGGGGGGGGGTGGGCGGAATGGGGGTGCAGTGGAAGCTCATAGCTTTGGAGAGCTTGGTGCTCCCGCAGAGCACCAGAGTTTGTTTTTACTGTGCTGGGAGGTTTATAACTACTTGTAACTCCAGAGGGGATCCAGTACCCTCTTGGGTCCCCATGAGCACCTTCAGATGCTTTCTCCCCTACACATACACACAGATTAAAAAAAAAAAAAAAAGGAAAAGATGGATTGTTTTCTCTGGCCACCCTTTTAAGATATTAGTGTGTAATGGAAAGCTTCTGCCCAACACAGGCAGGGTTCCACAGTGAACTCCTGCACACTCATCACTTTCGGCAGTGGTCAGTCCACAGACTCTTCTCGCACCCCCAAATTATTCTAAGGCAAGTCCTAGCCATTTTTTACCAACATGTCCCTGCTGGTGAAGCACTGTGGTGGCAGGAGAGAATCCAGGCTGTTTCCCTCTCCGATGTGGTACTGCCCACTTTTTCAGGACCCATTTCCCCCTTTCCTCTTAGCTTCCCTTCCTCACCAGGCTGAACTGTGCCCCCCTGAAGAGTACTTTGCCCCATCTATTGCTGGGAATATTTTTTTTCTCAGACCTCTCATTCTTCTGCTGTACCTCAGGAACCATCCCTTTTCTGGAACATTCTTTGGACCCTCCCCAGATGAAGCCAGCCACTCCTGTGAGAGACGATGGCACAGAAATTCTTATTTACAGCAATTCTAGGCAGTGTGTAGAGCTTGCCACACCCTCGGCAGTGTTCTAGGAGGCTTTCAACGGACATCCCCGATTGAAGCATGTAAAACAATTAGAGGTTATACTCAGGGAAAGGGAGGTAGAGGCGTTCCAGCTGCTCAGTACGTAAGTGGCAGAGCTGGAATTACAGGCTCAGGCAGACTGGCTGCTTACCCGAGTTCAAGGCTGTATTTGATAGCCATTTGCACATCTGTAGTCTGTGTAGATAGAAATAGGATTGGGGATTCATTCTCTTCACTCTAGGATTGAAACCTACCTGGCTGGAGTGCACATTTGTTGCTGAAAGCGAGTAATGTAGGGCTCTGTGCGCTATTGTCTGGAGAAATTTCCAGGCATTGGCTTCCTAGGTCCTGCTGTAATCCCTTAGCTGACAAGACTCTTAACCTTTTTGTTAATTCCCAACACTTGTTATGACCTTCTTCAACAGAGGCAGTCTGCAGCTCTCACCTGGCCAGGGCTCAGTTTTGCATGCGCTGTTTAAAAAGCTTCCAGGTGCCTCTGATTTGCATACAGATGCAGCCTTGTGGTCGGCCCATCTTGAACTGGAGAGACAAGACACCAGAATGAAGTTCTAGCAATGAGTCAGAGATGGAGGAGGAATTTGAGGATGCTGAAATGGATAGGTTCCACCCTCCACCTCCAGGCTCTTCTCAAGACCATGCCAGGTCCAGGGGAATGAATGTCATTTTCATTGTGGTAAGCTGTTTTTTTTTTCTTACCCCTGAGGTCCAACACAGCCACAATTGCCATAGATAGCATGTCCAGGTGAACGCATAGGAGGAACCAGATACAGTCAAATGTGCGTAACCTTCTCTGACCTGAGTCAGTGGCAAGGACATCGCTCATTGCTATGGGAGGCAGGCAGAGCTGTATGCCTCCATCCCAAAAGTTTTGTGACTATACAATGATAATAATGTTTATTATCAAAACCTGTAAATATTACAGCAGTATAACCTAACCTGCTATCACAATTGAGAGACCAAAAAGATTAAAAATTAGCAGCTATTGTTAAGGCCTGAACTATGTGGGTGAAGTCTAGTAATTCCCTGAGGGGAAGGACTGCCTTACTGCATCCTTTCCCCACCCACTAGAGATAACAGTTGCTAGGAAACTGGCCCATCCCCCTAGGGAGGGACACCAGGTCATTATGGTCTGGGGACCTTCCTATAGCCAATCAATTCAAACTGTAGCATCTTGACCAATAGATGCTTGCCAGGCAGAAATTGCCCCTGCCTTGGGCATGTTGGGAGGGACCAGAATCTTTAAATCACCCAACTAACCTGAGCACAGGGCGCTCAGCTCCCACCGTTTCAGCAGTGGGTGTTGTGGGCCCAAGCTGCAGCTTGTAATTTACAATAAAAAGACCCTCATGTCTTTTGCAATGTGTTTTGCAATGGAGTCGATTCCTGTAGATCTTTTGGGGGCTTGCGAACTGGGTGTAACACAATAAAAGACACAGACATCTGTCGTATTTTAAAGAAACCATATTTCCTCTGGGGCAGGGCAGATATTAACCTCCTAAACTACCCTTTATCTCTTAGTCTTATATCCTGTGCCAGTTGCTCTCATCATTCCTATCTGGGCTAATTCTCATCCACAATCCATGAATACTTGTACATGCTCCTTATCTGGGCTGGTTTCCTCCATCTGTGCTGATCTGGCCATGCTACCCCATGGTGGCTCTTCCTACTTTCTTCTCCTGTACCTGTCTCCTCTTCCTTCCTGTGATCCTCTAGCCCTCCAAGCTCCTGAACCGTGGCCACGCCTCCCTAACTTGTGTCCAGATGCCTTGATTCTGACACAAACACAGAAGACCAAGACAGTGCACCCACTTCAGAAGCCTGTAACAATATTGTAATAGGCCTCAGGAAAAGCAATGTAGTTGAAGTGCAAGACAAAACAAAAATTAGGAAAATGTCCAAGGACCTTACAGAGGAAATAAACAAATGCCTTAATAAAGACTGAAAACACAAACAAACAGATGAAGAAAACAATGAAAACAATTCAAGATATGAGTGTAGAATTTAACAGAGAAATAGAATTGACAAAGAAAAGCTAATGCAAAATAAAACCTCAAAATGAAAACCTCAGGAACTGAGATGATCTTCACCAACAGATTATAAAACATGGAAAAGAGAATTTCAGGTCTGAGGACAAGGTAGAAGAAATAGTTAGCTCAGTTAAAGTATATGTTAGGTCAAAAAGAATAGAGGCACAAAATGCCTAGGAAAAATCTGAAACAGTATGAAAACAGCAGGTCAAAGGCACAGAAATATTTTTAACAAAATCATAGAAGAAAGTTTCCCCAATATAAAGAAAGAGATGCTTACCAAGATGCAAGAGGCACATAGAACACATAGAACACCAAATAGAGAGGACCAGAAAAGAAACTTCCTATGACACATAGTAGTAAAAAATACTAAAGGTACAAAAATAAAAGATATTAAAAGACTACAGATACCAGCCCAGACTACTACACCCAACAAAAATATCAATCAGAATTGACAGAGAAAGAAAAACATTTCATTATATAAAAAATTTAAGTAATTTCTGTCCACCAAGCCAGCTCTACAGAAGGCATTAGAAGGAAAACTTGAGCCTGAAGAGAAGGTTAACTACACCCAAGAGGACGCAAGAAATAAATAATCCCAAAACAGCAGAAGAGAGACACTTGAGTGTCTGCCCCTGTCCTATGGTGGGTGCCACTTTGACGAAAGAATGTGTGATGAAGATATGAGAAAGAGGGAGTACGTGGTAGAGAGGTGGGAGAGAACGCAAAGCCCAGTGGTTTGTGCACTGTGGAGACAGGTGAAACTGGAGACTCAGGGTAGTGAGGAACAGGCAAATATGAGGAGCCTGTGCAGCCAACTGGGGCCATGGTGATGTCTGGGCCTGGGCTGCTGCCAAGGACCATGTGTGGGTCTGTGCTGATGTCTGTGGCCCAACTTACCACCAAAGGCAACGTGGATGTCAGTGATCAGGTCTGCCACTTGAGATCATGTGGATGTCTGAGGGCCATGCTGCCACTGGGGGACATACTGATCCGAGTGACTGCATTGCACTTGAGGCCATGGTGACATCTGGGTCCATGCTTCTGCCTGAGGCTGTGTTGGTGTCTGAGCATTGTACTGAGCTGGCCCTGTCCCTTGTGTGTGGTGGGGAGAGCTGGCCCTGCCCCTCACTGGTCACCACACTCAGGAGAGCTGTCCCTGTCCCTCACCTGGGCAGCATGGGAGAGCTGGCTTTGGTGGTGTGGGTGTGGGAGAGCTGGCCCTGATGAAGTGAGTTCGGGAGAGCTGTCTCTACCCCTCACTGGCTGTAGCACTTGGGAGAATGGGCTCTGCATCTTGCCTGGGCAGCACAGCAGAGCTATCCTGGGTGGCATGAGTGCAGGTTAGCCAGCCCTGTCCCTCGCCAGCTACCACACTTGGAAGAGACCATCTCTACTTCTTGTCTGCTGTGTAGAGGGAGAGATGCCCTCCCTCCCCACTGAAGCGGGCAGATGAGCTGGCCCCATGGGCATGAGAACAGGAGAGCTGTTCCCACCCCTTGCCTGGGCAAAAGAAAAAGCTGGCTCTGGTGGTGTGGGCACAGGACAGCTGGGAGATGAGCAACTCAGCTTCCACCCAGGTCTAGATCCAGGGCTCTGAGTTGGCTCACCCCAATATCCATGCCGTCTATGAACTGCTGGAGCACTCGAAATGGCTGTTCCTGTAGATTCAAAGCTGCAGGATCTCCATGACACTGGGCAACAATGAGATGTCTCAGAGGAATCCCAGTGAGGTGCCAGTAGTGACAGTGTGGCAGAACCCAAAGGCCTCCAACCACACCAATGGGTTATCCCAATGAACATTTGCAAGCAAAGTTGTATAGGAAAAAGGCTCTACTGTATAATGGACTATGACACACCACAGCTTCCCTGGGGAGGTGTTTTTTCTTTAGTGGGGGAGGACACAAGGGCAGAGGGTAGATACGACAGGGAAATGAGTGGAATTTGGGTTCACGAAGTGAAATTCACAAATAACCAATAAAAATTTTAATTAAAAATAATAATCCCCAAACAGTTAATCAAAAGAGGGGAAAAAAAACACACCACCACAACAAAATAACAGACATTAATAAGCATTGCTCATTGATAATGGTCAATATTGGTGGTCTTAATTGCCCTGTAAAAAGACACAGACTAAGAGATTGTGTTAGAAAACAGGATGCATATTTCCCTTGTATCCAAAACATACACCTCAACGTCAAGGATAGACATTACCTCAGGATAAAAGGATGGAAAAAAGTATTCTAAGCAAATGAAATTAGGAAAGAACCAGGTGTAACTATTTTAGTATCTGACAAAATAACTTTAAATAAAGTCTAATAAGCAGGGATAAGGAAGGACACTACAAACTCATTCGAAGAAAAATCCACCGAGAGGAGGTTGCAATTCTAAACATCTCTGCACCAAACACAGGACCACCCAGCTTCATAAAAGAAACACTACTATTAATAATATAAATCGCATATTGGCCCTTACACAGTGATAGCGGATGGCTTCAATACTTCAGTTAGGTAGAATACAGATTTTTAGTTAGGGTCCATTGCTGTGAAGAGACACCATGACCACAGCAACTCTTATAAAGGAGAACATTTTATTGGGTGTCTTACAGTTCGGAGGTTTAGTCCGTTATTGTCATGATGGGAAACACGGCAGCATGGTGGCTCACAACCATCTACAATGTGGTCTGATGCCCTCTTCTGGTAGGCAGCTGTACATGCAGATAGAGCACTCACATACATAAAAACAAATAAGTAAGGAAAAGAAACATAGAACTAACTAGAGTTCCGAAAGGATAAAACACAAATGGCTGAGAATCCTTTAAAAAAGTTCAACATCCTTAGCTGTCATTAAAATGCAAATTAAAATTACTTTGAGATTTCAACTTATCCCTGTCAGAATGTCCAGGATTAATAAATCAAATGACACCACATGGTGGTTAGGGTTTGAGGAAGACTCATTCCTTTCTGGTGGAAGTGCAAACAGGTATAACACTAAGGTAGTATGAAAGTCCCTCAAAAAGCTGGAAACCAATCTTCTACAAGATCCAGCTACACCACTCTTGGCCATAGATTCCAAAGACTCTATATTTTTCAACAGAGATACGTGTTCATCATGTTCATTGCTTCTCCACTCATAATATCCAGAAGCTGGAAACAGCCTAGATGTCTATTGACTAATGAATGGATAATGGGATTTTGGTACATTTATACAATGGGGTATTATTCAGCTATTAAGAAAATTTCAGGTAAGTGGATTGAACTAGAAACAGTCATTCTGAGTCGGGTAAGTCAGACTCCCCCCCCAAATTTTGCATGTTTTCTTTTATATGTGGTGTTAGAATATAAGCTTTAGAGATGGGTATTTCAATTAGAATATTTACAGAGGTTAGGCAGCTAGTAAGGGACTGTGGACAGGCGAGGAGGTGGGTGGGAAGGAACGTTCCAAGGGGGAGAAATAGAATACAGTGTTATAAAGAGATAAATGAGAAACTGGAATAGGAAGATTAAGCAGTGGGGTATGGGAGGGTAGGGCAAAGGTGAAAATACAGGAAGGGACAATTAGCCCTTCTTGAAAAGCTATATGGAAACACCACCGTAGAAGTTTCCTAAAATGCATACTTAAGTAAAAGGAATTTAAGTGGAGTCATATAGTAGGGGAGAAATTGCCCTGAACTAGACAGCATATGCCACCAAGTAAAGCCCTTAGTGTAAGGAAGAGGTTACACCTTGCTGAGCCATTGACCAAAGGGGTCCCATAGACTCCCCCAAACATCACAGTTTTTTGCCACCCTTCCAATTTGATGGTAAGGCCCCAACTGCTGAAGACTTGCTTTTGTCATTGAATGTGGAGGAATTGAGATGGTGTCCAACTGGAAGATTCACTCCCCCCCCCCCCGACCCCAACTAGCATTCATGGTGCTGCTGGAAGGTACTTTGAATGCTACTCGAGAAGAAAAGTAATCATCAATACCATCCAGCTACAAACCCTGTGACCTACAACAAGTGTAAGAGTGACCAACCACCTTTTGATTGGATTTAAAGCCCACTTCATGAGATGCAACCCATACCCAGCCTAGGTGGCCAGTATGGAGGACATGAGGTCCTTGTGTGCATAGTTTAGCGCTGGGGAATCCAGGAATGTTAAACATGCAGGCTTAACACTCAAAGTAAGAGATGTATACGCTGTTTTCTATCCAGAAGGCTGGGAATAGACGGCGGCTAACAGCCTGGTCACTTCTGTGCTGTCCGTATGGCCAGGCAACACCTTTTTATGTTAATCTCAGTCATCCGCCCTAGATCCTTATCTTGAGCATTGTTTCTCAGTTAATTTATAGAACCCTTCCTTATGGAAATGTTACGAGTACTTTACAAATGGGACCGGAGGTGGTTTATAGCCTGGGGACCTTTATAGCTAGCTACCTGTATGACTGAGACCATACCAGATCATTTCCCTAGACCCTTAAAATGCCTCATGTAGTCAATCTACAGAACCCACCTTTCTGAAAGAGGTCACACACACTTTACAAAGAATTTCGATGAAGCTTTGCCTTCAGCTTTATTGTGCACACAGGATTGAGTTAATTATCACCAGGAAACTCTTTTTTTCCCCCCAAATTGTGCTATACTTAAATACACCTAAAATAAATTGCTGGTGTTAGATTCTTTTTTAAAAATTTAATTAATTAATTAATTAATTAATTTCAAGACAGTGTTTCTCTGTGTAGCCTTGGCTGTCTTGGACTTGCTTTGTAGACCAGGCTGGCCTTGAACTCACAGAGATCCCCCTGCCTCTGCTGGGATTACAGGCCTGAGCCACCATGCCTGGCTGGTGTTAGATTCTTGAAGTTCAAACTAACAACGTCTACTGAGCAGTAATGAATTGGACTTCCTTCTTTCCTCACAAGGACCGACACTCTGTTGACGGTGGTGTTTGCAAAGACCCTGGGCCAAGAACCTGAGACTAGATAGGTCATGGGCCTAGGGAGAAATCTGACGCTCTTCTTCTGGTGGAACACAGCTATCAGCCGTGTTGCTTAATGACGTGTTGCTATAGCCATAGAGCAAGAACACTGCTCAGCCCTCATCGGAGAAGCTCCTTCTTATAGTAGATGGTGATTAACACAGGGATCTGTACCTGGACAATGTGCAGAGAGTGACAGACTCAGGGTCACTCATCCCGAAGGGTATATCTTTACCAAACTCCTTCCCTCCAGGTTCAGGGATCAGTGCAGAAGAGTAGGTGGAGAGATTGTAAGAAACAGAGGTGGTGGTGAATAAGCATCTGCCGGACATGAGTGCTGATGTGCATAGAAACTTCCCAGAGATGCCAGAGACCATGGCATCATGTACCAGACCTGCACAGGCTCAATCCAGGCAGGGTCCCAACACTGAGAGTGGACATGGGTTCCCACCTCTAACCGGGAAGCTATTTTCACTTGATACCTGCTGGCAAAGGAAAATCAGTTTTCTACCACGGAGTGGGCCTGGGTGTAGCGATCACATTCCAGGGCAGGTCCTAGGCCTGGGAATAGTTGGCTAACACAAAATGGACTGTCTTTCTTTGCTTGTTTGTTTGTGAGATCTTTGTTTTGTTTTGGTATTGTTGTCTTACTTGTTTTCTGTTTATTTTGGGTTGATTATCACTTTTTATTTGAGGGGGACGGAGGGAAGATGTGAAGTTGGGTTAGAGAATAGAGGATCTGGGAGAAATGAGGGGAGGTAAGATACAATTAAGATTTGTTGTATAAAATTAAAAAAATATATACAAGTTCGTAATTTTTAAATTTAAAGGCAGCTTTATTTGGAATGAAAAATATCACATATACTCTCAAAAAGAAGAACCTGATATTTCTATCTCAATGTCTTCAAAGGCTTGAACTCCATTTGTAAGGAGAGAGATAATTTTAAAGAGATGATACCCAAGGAAGATCAGCTAAGAAATCCCACAGGGCCCTTTCCAACTAAGGCCCTGGAGAATATTTTATGATCTGGAGCGGTGCGGGCATATGAACACATACCATATAAGAGGCAATCAGAACTGGCAATATTTAAGACTGGAAAAGTTGCATAGTGTCAAGAATGATAACGAGAGCTTTCATCATGAAACCGTTATTCTGTGCTCAGCACAGGCATAAGCATTTAATTCAACCATCCTGGAAGTCAGGTATTAGGAATTCACATTTCCAGACTATAGGAGAAAGTTGTGAGCCCAGGCGACTTAACTCCAAAGCATGTGCTCTTACCTGAAGCACAGGCACGCACGCACGCACGCACGCACGCACGCACGCACGCACACATGCACACAGTATTTTATTTTTATTTTATATGCACTTTATGTTTTGCCTGCATGTGTGTCTGTGTGAAGGGTTACAGACAGTTGTGAGATGACATGGAGGGAGGGCTGGGAATCGGGGCTGGGAATCGAAGCTGGGTCTCCGGGAAGAGCAGTCAGTGCTCTTAACCTCTTAAGCCATCTCCCCAGCCCAACTGAACTATGATTTTAAACCTGGCTCCATGAAGCAACACTTCAGGAAGACTGATATCTTACTTTCTGTATTAAGGACTTTCTTTTAGCCAGCAATACCCAGAACCTTCCACATGAGGTAATGAGGGCGTATAGCTAGCAATGGCCAGAACCATGTGTGGAGCATTTGGTCATGAGAAAATGGAAAAAAAAAATATCTTAGAGTCCTTTATAGCTCTGAAGCTCTGGGACAATATTTTATAACCCAGAAACCTCAGTCTTCAGGGCTTTCTTTATGAATACACCTTACTGTATATCATAGATTGCATTCATTTCTCTACGTGATATGTCACTCTGAACATAGCGGCAAGGGAGGAACGCCCCAGAAGCCACCTTCTCCTTTATGTGTCTTGCGTGTCATGACATAGATGATAAGAAATCAGGTGACCCGGGGCTCAGGGATCATTGTGGAATATGGGGCAGAAAGAAGGGTAAGGGACAGAGGTGGTAGAAATTTCATCTTCTGAACACAACAAGGCAGCCGAATGGGTGGACCCATGACGGCCGTCATAACATGCAAAACCTGAGCAAGCCCACACCAGACCAAATGTCAGCATGGACCGGGGATGTGGGCATACAACATCGCCCGGCAGCAATTGTTAGCTGCCTGGAGAGAGAGACAATAGCAGACCAGAATCGTTCATGAAGAAAGACCATACCTCCATGGATCTTTGGGCAAGGTATGTCTTTCAGGATTAAAAAAAAAAAAAAGGACAGAAATCTGGCTGTGTAATGAAGGGGGCTGGGTAAAGGAAGAGGTGGGGGAGGGGTTGACCAAAATATGGTATGCGAAACTTTCAAAGAAGTAAAATTGTTGCAATAGAAATTTAAAAGTGAATCACATCTATTGAGGAGCATGAGGACTAAAGCTATGTTTAGGGTCAGGAGGCCTTGCCAAGCAAGTTTATTAAGAAATACAGCATCTTATATATAGTCTGCCCAGGGAAAAATGGGACAGAATCAGCAGAAAGCTATTATACAATGGGACCAAATGAGCAGGAAGCTAATCAAGCAATGTTGTACAAAGGGAGCGCAGGGTATCTCAGTGGCCATAGAACTGATAATTTCATTCTCTTCATGGGGGAAACAAAGCCTTAACTCTTTTGACACCCTGGCTCCAGCCCCAAATGGGACCTTTCCAAGTCTGTCCTTGGGCTAAGGCACAAAACCAGTGTTCCCTTTGTTTTCTCATCAAGACCTCTGAGAAAGCTTTGGAATAGCCTGGCTCTCAATATTAGGCCTTTGCATGAACAAAGAAAAGAACTGTGATACACTTCATACATTTAAAAAAAAAGAAATGACAATGTAGCTTTTTTTTTTTTTTTTGAGACAGGGTTTCTCTGCGTAGCCTTGGCTGTCCTGGACTCTCTTTGTAGACCAAGGTGCCCTTGAACTCAAGGAGATCCACCTGTCTCTGCCCCCCCGAGTGCTGGGATTACAGGTGTCCACCATTGCTACTTTCCACATCTTGATGGGAGGGTCGGCTCACACCTTCCTTATGTACTCTCCAAATGAGGCCATATAAATGAGCAAAGCGTTTTATTTCAATGCTAATAACTCTGAAGAGCCACCTTAAGCCTTATAATTAGAGAAGCTAGGAAACCAGTTCGTGTCCCTCTTTCTCTATGAATTGCAGTAGAAATTTTTCTTGTTGCTGTTACCAGAAGCTTGACAAGAAGCAGTTTAACAGGGAAAGAGTTTGAGGGTAAAGTCTGAAAAAGAAAAAGAAAAAGAAAAAGAAAGGACATGACTGTTCCTAGGTATGTGGAGAAAAAAGTTTAGTGTAGATAAAAGGGAGGGTATAGCCATAGTGAGCGACATCTGGGAGAGTCTGGAGTGGACATGACTAGGATGAGCTAGGCCATGTGTGAAGTCCGGGGAGGAGAAGAGAAGGGGAGAGAGGAGTCAGTGCAGCAGCCAGGAGGCCCAATGGTACAAAAATGGCTGGAAACTAAAATGTCTGGATTACACAGGAAAGAGCCTCCGGGGGAAAGGTCAGCCTAGTTCCTGGGTTGGAGAGTTAGGGACAAGGGGCAGGGTGTGCCAGCCACACCTTGTGACAGCTAGGGACTGAGGGATGCTGGGAGAACCTGGTGGGCAGACGTGCTTTGGTATGCTAAATGGGCACCTCAGTCACTTATCCTGGGTTTGCAACTTGACATAGTCCATCTCAGCAGAGAAGCATGGCAGCAGGGACACTCTTGACCATGGTGGTAGGGCTGAGGCTGCCTGCTCAAATCTTGGTGAACCTGGAAGGAGACAAATAAATAGATAGATAGATGGCAGATAGATAGACAGACAGATAGACAGATAGGTAGATGGATAGCCAGATAGATAAATATAGATGGACGGATGGATGGACGGATGGACAGATGATAGGGTTGGGTCTAGAAATCGGAGCAGATGACAACCCTTAAGACCCAGCCCGCAATGACCTAATCTTCTTCTAGTAGATTAGGTTCCACAGCCTCCTCTCAAAGCATCGCCAACAGGAGCCTACATGTTCGAACACAGGGGGCATTTTATACTTAAGCCATGACAAGTGATCTATAATTACATTTTGCAAATTCTTCTCTTTCAGAATAGGATAAATCTTGCTCTTAGAGGACTTGTCCAGCCCCAGAGGATGACTCCAAAGGGTTTAGGAAATACTCAGGAATTAAACAACAACAACAACAAAATGTAGGGTGCTGGAGAGATAGCTCAGTGGTTAAGAACACTGCCTGCCCTTGCAGAGGACCTGAGTTCAATTCCCAGCACCCACATGGCAGCTCACAACTATCTCTAACTCCAGTTCCAGGAGATCCAACACCTTCACACAGACATATATACAAGCAAAACATCAGTACACATAAAATTAAAAGAAATCAATTAGAAAAAAGCATGTAGGATATTGAATTTTCTGATTTAGGTTTGTTGGGTATAAATTCTGGAGACTGGAAGAGATCTCAGGTGTTTGTTCACTGCCTTGTGATTTCTTGGTTCCCTTCATGGGCCTAACACATGTCACCTAACACAAGTCATGAAGATCTTGAGGAACTGACTTTGGAATCAGTTTTTACTAATAAAGTATGTTTAAATCCCAATTTTAATTTTTTAAATCCCACTATTTTAATCCTGAGGGCATTATCACACAGTGCTGAGAAACAGAATTTGTAGAAATTATTAGCACAAAAATAAAATTGACAGTTGCTAAAAAAACTATGGTGAAATACAAAGTCATAGTTAAAAAATTATAGAGAATTGTGTGTGTGTGTGTGTGGCTGAAATTTAGAACTGTAGGATATCAACTGGAGTTTGCAAAATGTGAATTTCAGATGTTGATGTACATACAAACCCCGTGATTAGGCAATGTATCGAATTCCTATTTTATTTTGTTGTGTTCCTGGTTTTCTATTTTAAAATTTACTAAAAAGCCTCCTCATGAAAATGTCAATAAAACAAAACCAGCGACAATGAGAAATGGCCTAATTGTATTCCATAAAGAATCGATGAACGACTCAATCAGCTTCATAGTGTCAGCACTGATGAAAGTGTGTCATTTTTCTTAAACAAAGGCAGACAATATCATCAAATCAAAATGCAAAGCTCTTAAACATCATTGGGTTGAACACAGAATAAAAATACCTAATTTCTAAGTGAGATTTATTTTAGGAGGCAAGGAGATGAACAGAATGTAGAAATCAAGCTTTCTTTAAATGGGGATATGCTTACAGCATATCCAGTGAGGGATGCAGCTACCAGGACATTAAAGATTTCACCCCAGACTACACCTCTGGGGAGTATGCCTCTGCTGTCTCTCCATTTTCAGCTTGTAGAAACTTCAGAGATATTGCAAGGCTATGTCCAGGGAGAAACCCAGCCAAGTTTTCAACTAACACTGTCCAAGATTGGTCATTGGGACCGGGACAAGGGTGGGAGTCATTCAAAGCTTAAATTTCAGCAGTTCACACAAGAGGGCATTTGAGAAAATAATGCCAAACAGGTCTTCCTGATTGAGTTTTGTTGTTCTTTTGAGATAGTTTTTTACTCTGTAGCCCAGGCTAGCTTTGAACTCACGGCAACCCTCCTGCCTTAGCTTTTTAACTGCTGAGCTTATAGGCACCAACCACTACACTCATATTCTTGCTTGACTATTCAACTCTTCTAACTTCGGAGTTCTGTACATATGTACGGGAGTTAGTTCTCAGTTACATAATATTCGACAAGACTATAACAGGGGCTGCAAGGTAAGAACTGGCTGAACTGTAGACATCTTGAGGTAGTGGACTGAATTATATCAAATAAAAGAGTAGTGGTTCTCAATTGGAGGCAATTTTGTCCCACTCTCCTGCTATTTTTAGGAGAAATTTGGTACCTGTATGGTAAAACATCCTGTAATACATAGGGCAGTACTTACCAAATCACTTTCCAGTCTCAAATGTCAGTAGTGCCAATGTTAAAAATTATGTGATGGAGGTGTGGGGAAGAGAAGGTTACGAGACTTAGTCTATGTTTAGAAAATGGCATTGATATGGATATGTAGTGTCAATCAGACAAAACATGGCTGACATTGATCATAGGGCAAAGAGTCAGTTCAAAATGGTTGACACCAAATATCCAGGCAACCCCAAGTATACAGTGATGTAATTTGTTATATAACTATTTTGGGCCAAGGGCCACTTTTGTACGATTCTGTATACATATGGATTTGAGGTCAGCTCCCTGACCCCTTAGCCTCTGCCTTTGGCAGTCAGCTTAGGTACAACAGTCTGTAGGCCTGTAGAATAGTAGAGAAAAAAAGTTGTTAGTAGCAAGTTTGGAACTGTGGTAAGGATAAAAAGCTAGGAAAATAAAGAACCCAATAAAGCAATCTAATCCTATGTGAATACATACATACATACATACATACATACACACATATGTACATCACATTGTGGTCTAGGAATCAGTTTTATATTTATATGTGTCTATCTATCTATCTATCTATCTATCTATCTATCTGTCTGTCTGTCTGTCTGTCTGTCTGTCTGTCTGTCTGTCTACCTATCTACCTATCATGTATTATCTGCTGTAAACCCAGATGGGACTGCTGAATTCATGGACCCAAAGGAGGGGACAGGGATTTTAAGAGAAGACCTAGAAATGTCAGTAGGAACGCTACCCTGTAGACTGCAGAACTGAGCTGCTGTTGAAAAGCATGGGCCAGGTAAGGAGAGGGCACCAAGGGCAATGAGATGGGTCTGGGCTCAGGGTCAGGAGTGCAGCACCATCAACTATGGTCCAGTCGATCCATCTTGGTACTCTCTGGTATCCCAGGGCCTTCGAGTTATGTCAAGAAGTTGAATCTCTAAATGGTAAGTGAGGGATGTAACTCAGTTATCTTACCTGCTCCAAGATGGCAGACCTGATCATTGGTTGTCTGATCTTTCAAAACCTGGGAAGATGCTATAGAAATGTAGAGATGACAAAACAAACCAAATTCATAAAATGCACATTGGCATGGCTTAGGAATCAGTTTTATAATCATTGGAATATTTTATCTATATTTTTTATTTCAAAGTATTTGAAAGAAATTTGACACACTGGATACTCTCATTACAATTTGAAATTGAAAGGAAGTCTAGCCTCATGACTTTTAAAGGTAGAACTGGCTTATACTGTCAACAGTATTGAGTTTGATTTGCTGTAAGAACTGTTTATGACATAGGAAGATTTTGCTGTTTTGGTGTGTAAATCCATCAGGTTTCTGAGGCATATGATAGAAACAGATGTATCTATCAGATGCTGGAGGGAGTTCAAGAACTCAATTCATAAATTAATCATTTAAACTCAGAAGCCAATTAATCATATTCAAATAAAAAGGTGAGCATATACATTTATATAAAAACATTAGATTTACAATGAGACTTTTTTTTTCAGTCTTTCTGAGACACGGTGTCACGTAGCTGAATTGGCTTTGAACTTACTACGCAGCCAGAGATGACCTTGAAGTCCCGATCCTCCTGCTTCCACTTTCCAAGTGCTGGGGTCATAGGCGAATGCCACCATGCCCTGATCTAGAGCACAACTTCGTCTATTTTTAATAACGAGACTCACAAATTGACCTCTGAGACAGGTAACAGTGGTTTTTAGACTTTACCCTTCCAATATATTTAATTAAAGCCTAGTTTCCTAGGAGCAGATTTCTTAGTGAACAAATGACCGCAGGCACGTAAAAGCTCAGTGAGCCTGGCAAACGTTCAAGGAGTGAAAGACACAACCAACGGTAACTGCGTCAAAGAAACTCTCGCTACTGCGTGTTTATTTCATGAGATTCTGCGTTGAGACTTGTGACAGGTAAGGCTCATCCCCCTCACCCCCCAAAAAGACCCCACACTCTTTTTTTTGGAGTCAATTGTTTTATTGTTATTATTTTTACACTGAGGAGGACTTAGTTACACAAAGTGTATTCAGTAAGTTGGTTATCAGTAGTACGAGCATGAGGAGGCAGACAGTGGAACACGGAGGAACGGCCTTTCTCAGGGTGAGTGGGACCGCATGACCGAAGCCCAGCCCTCCAAACAGCCTATGTACAGGTGCAACCCGAATTCCGGTTATGTGCAGACAGAGTCCCAGCCTAAGTGACACAGGGTCGCTGTACATCTAGCCAGCCGGCGAAAACTGCTCACGATGAACACACAAAATGACAACAATGGCTTTGCACTGGAGTCTTGAGGGGTGAAGGTGAGGGTTGAGACCCTTCTTTAAAATGCAGGCAAACAAAGGCGGTGTGAGACCCTGACCTCAGCTAAGAAGATCCTTCACAAAAAATGGCGTTCCAATATATCTGGGTTCTTCCAAGATGTATTCATTAAAAATGCTAAAACTTGTTTTATTCTTTTGATGGGCGTAGTGATTGTATGTATTTATGCGGTGTAATATTGTGAGCAAATCTGGGTCATAGGCTCTGTTGTAGTGCGTGAAAAGGGATGGGCGGCAGTAACTGATTGTGTAGCTCAGAACAGAATATCTTGGCTACATTTTGGTATTTTAAACACAATCCACTTTAAATACAGGTTATACTTTGTAGGGTTTATATCTATTCTATTTTAGATAAATAAATCAATGATATTTTATATTTAAAAATATGCAAATAAGAAACACATAACTTATTTTTTTTCTTTAGTGCTAGTGGTGGCTTCACTGCACCAGAACGGTAGTGTTCCTTATCTTACTTTTTAGTTATTTTTAAGGTGGGGTCTCATGTAGCCAAAGCTGGCCAGGAGCTTCCGATCCTCCTGCTCTACCTACCTTCTAAATTCTGGGTTGCAGGTGTGCCGTCATGCCTGGTTTTCCAGTGGTAACTTTTTCATGCACCTCTCTGTGTTTGCACTGTGAAGATGGAAACTGCTGCTTGTGGAGACTTACAGAAACAAGGTTAGGTAGAGGGGCCATGGTGGAGTCTGTGCAGAGTTCAACAGAACCTCCCTCTATTCCTGATGGATAGTCTGACTCTTTGAGAGCCTTGGGTTTCCACACGGCCTGGGATAGAGGAACATCACCGACTCTGCATTCAGATATTTTTCTTTAGGGCAACTTGCCTGTTTAAGCCTAAGACTGATGAGGTTGCTTAATTTAATACATGGTCTTATGTAGATGATTTAGATTATCTTTTTGTGGTGCATTGTTCTAGGCCATTATGTGCCTTTCAGTCATTATCTTAGCTTTCACTCTAATTGTATTACAAAGCAAAACATTAAAGGTTATTCTTGAGAACATCTGTGCATAAAAGTATACGAACAACCCACCGTCCCAGTCAGAAACTGTATCTTAACAGAAGAGAAAATTAATCACCCCCTGCACCATAAGGCTGTTGTTTTCACTTGTCCTCCCAGGGATATGTACAAAATTAGGTATATTATCAACAGGTTGTGTATTGCCATTTTTATAAGGGAACTTCTTAGACCCATCATATAATTATATAAAACCACAAAACCCCAATTTTTCCACACATATTTGCTAATCATTCATTTTAAGCTCCACGTGGGTGAATCTTGCTTAACATAGCAAAAGGACTCTTGGAAAAATAACCTAGGATTTTTTAAAAGGAAACATTTTCAGTGTAGTAGTGCAACTTGCTATTTAAAGAAACCATGCAGCGAGCTACTTTGAAAATGAAGAGTGCTTCCATGAAACGAACAATTTCTTTGATTTTTAAAGTTTCATTAAAATATACACCTAAAATTTATTAGTAGACTAGGGTTGTCTATAACAGTAGTTGTAAGCAATAAAAAACAGAACAGAGAAACTTCATTTTACAATGAACAATACATAGAATGACTCGTGGACTGTTTATTGACTATATTCAGAAGCCCTGAATATATGCATTATTGGTATTTTATGGCTTTAATTAAGACAATTGTCTCTTATGAAATACTATAAAGTGCAATATTAAAAAAATTAAAAAACCCAAAAGGCATCCATTGTCCTTCAGCGTTATCTGATGATAAGAATTGGAGACTCACTGAATTGACTGGCAAGGAATCATCTGCCCTCGATTTGTGCATGCAATTTCATTCTGGAAATGATCTTATTCTCGGATTTGGACTTATTTCACTTTTTTCTTGTGTGTGTATATGTAACATGAGTTAAGAAAATCAGTACTCTCTTTTGGCAAGCTGAGTATTTAAAGAGACCTGTCAGTGTCCAAAGCCTTCCTTACTTATATATATATATCTATTGTAAAGAAATTGTGACAGAAAAGAAAATTTTTTGGTGACCAGTTTCCTGGTCAGGAAGTGACCTTTCTGTTTCTAACACCTACTGCAGGAGGAAGTAAAGACATGGTGGGACTCAGAACAAGAGGTGCTCCAACCCTTTCTCTGACTTCCCACGTGAAATGAAAATGTTACTTCCTCTTGGTCTCAGTGCAAGCAAACCCAGAGTCTGGGAACGATTCCTTTTTAGCTTTGGGACTATGGAACAAAGATGCAGGAAGAGCTGTGACCTTGACCGCACCTGTGCTCTATGATAATGCTGTGCCCCATGTTCTTCTGGACACCAGACAACCAGTTCCCATCGGTCCCTTCTTATTCAAGTCTGCTGGTCCTTGGAAGGCATTTGTATCATTGTGCTTCTCTGCGGTTATGGGTTCTGCCTGTCATTCAACAGCAATTAGAAGGGACTCCTCCAGGGAGCAGTCATGCACAGAAAAGTGTTTTTGGGAAAACAGTGACAGCAGCAGGAAGAAAAAAAAAGGAAGAAGAGAAAAAGGAGGAGGAGAAAGAGGAGAAGGAAGAAGAAGAGAAAGAGGAGAAAAAGGAGGAGGAGGATGAAGGAGAAGAGGAGGAGGAGGAGGAGGAGGAGGAGGAGGAGGAGGAAAAGAAGAAGAAGAAAAAACACCCAAACAACAAAATATATTTAAGGATGCTTCTGATGAGAATAGGTAGAGGGTCCCACAGTGGAAACTTCCAACCATGCCATGGATAAAGATGAAAAAGTGTCCAAAAGCAGTTGTTTTCTACCACAAGGGAGGGGGCAGCCAAACAAACAAACAACCCAGGTGAAGTCATCAGCTGGAAGGTCTTAGGGTTAAGCCAGACAGGGGACCTTTCTGTCAGTGTTAAACATTGACCGTGGTTACACTAGGAACTCTTTGCTGATATCCCATGATGCTTTACGACTGGTGGTCCTTTGTACTTTACTGACCAGGAGACAGATTCCCCTACTGAAATCAGTCCTGAACTCTTTCATCCTTCGGTATTTATTAATTTTCCAGTCCAGCCCACCAGTCTTTCAGGAAAAGTGCTTCGGCTTGGGCAACAGGCTTCTCCCTTCAGCCCCTCACTGTAGGCTGTACACTAACTTGAGCCCGGCTGCCTAAGCTTTCAGGAATAGCTTGGCCTCTCAAAACCTGGTTAGATTTGCCTGTCTTTTGTGTGGCCCTCTCTCCCACTCTTTTCTTAAGATCACAAGCAAGATTAAAGACTTTGGTGCCATTCAGGTAGTTCGGCTTGAGGCTGATTGTCTACGTATGAGGAAGGCGAGTGGATGCATGCTGTCTGGGAGGTCTACGTGAAGAGCAAGCTACTTCCAGATGTAGCGAGCGTGAGTACATCTGTGATTCCACAGAAGTCCGTGTCCTCCTGTGGCTGAGGCACCACAGCCTGTGTGGACCCAAGTGCCATGAAAGAAATATTTCAAAGGTGCAATCGTATGTGCTGGATCTGAGCTGGCTGTATTTCCTTTATTGCTTTTCTTGGTAGCTATATATTTTAAGGAATATGGAGCTGTGAGATTAAAAAGGATCACAGAGATCCAGAGGCAGTGAACTAAACTCAGACAGACACTGGGGCAAGGCACAGGTACCTTTCTTTCCGGAGTCCTTCTTAACGTGCGATTTTCAACCCAGGACATGTATAAAGTCTAGCAATTGTTTAAAAAGTCTGCTATTTGCAAGCACATTAAACATCAAAGATACCTTTCAGTTGCTTCCTTAGAAATCCTACTACAAGTAAATGATTTTTTTTTCTTCCCCCTCTTTTGATTTTTGTATTTTTCTACCAACTCTCTCTTAATGGGAAGGTCTTGTCTGCTAATTGAAGAAAACGTTGTGAAGGAGGCATGGGAGTCGAGGATGGTTAGCTTTAAAATTTTTTAGGACAGGTGTATGTGTGTGTGTGTGTGTGTGTGTGTGTGTGTGTGTGTGTGTGTGTGT